>NC_050512.1:28683741-28731084 GCF_002922805.2 Oryzias melastigma
GAAACAAAAATGCAAGATAATAAACAAAAACTGGAAAAAAAAACGTCAAGAAATAAAAAAATGAAAGTGAGAATAATAAGAAATAATTAAGAATTTAAATACATGAATGCGTTACTTAAGGTAATGTTGTGGGTTTTCTTTGTGAAAGTCTGGACAGTAATTTGCTGAATCATGTTCAATTTCGTAAAATATATAAAAAAAAAGTTTATTGCAGGTATTTAATTTATTTATCTGCAGTTTGAGACAAACAATTCCAACACATTTTACTTTAATGCAAAGGAAAAATTCTGCCAAAATCTAACCCCTAAAACCCAGTTGTTGTTTTTTATTTGTTGTGGGGGGGGTAGTGTCTTAAAATGCACACGTAGAAACAAAAATGCAATAAAATAAACAAAAACTTGAAAAAAAAAATGTAAAGAAACAAAGGAATGGAAGTAAGAAGTTACTTAAAAAGACCACTTTTTAATGAAAATGCAAAAGGAAACCGTAATCTCCTAAGAGAAATAATAATAATAGAAAATAACTTCAAATGTGTAGCTCAAGTTAATGTTGATGATTTTCTCTTAGATTTATTTCTTTGTGTTCCATGGCTGTAAACGATCACTTTTTAGCAAAAATCTAAAAAGAAACAACATCATTCCCTATATGAGAAATAACAAGATTTTTTTTAAATTATACTTTTTTAAGTTACGTTAATGATTTTTGTTTTCTTAGGGTGAAGTCTGCATCATAGTTTCCAGATTAAAATATTTTGAAGGGATAAGTTACATTGCAGGTATTTCTATTCACCCAAAGTGGTGTGAAGAAAAGATCAGTCCACCTTAAATGACTGCTTCGCATCCTTAAGAGAAGTGTCTCCCGCTGGCACAGCCCCACACACCCTCACTGTGTCTCATCTTTTTGGATTAGTTTTTTTTAAGTAAAACAATACAAAAAAGGAAAACTGTTTAATTCTGACCATGTGCCGTGTTTGATTCCACCACTGCAGGAGCTGAGGCGCTATGGAAGCTCAAATGTTTCCAAATGACTGAAGGGAGAGTTAGATAACTCCTCTGACTGTACAGGAGGAGGTGGACACTGATCACACACTGATCACACACCACCAGCAGCAGCCTCCACGGAGGGAAGATGAGGCTGGAGTCACGCAGGAACAATCATCTCCAATCATAACAGGTTTTTCTGGACGCAGCAGGAGCCAGGAAGCCTCATAGCCAGGATTTACTGAGTTTGATTGTCCAGAGGTGAAGCAATTACTTCTGCCTTTTAAATAGAATATTATAAATTCATATTTTCACCACACAGGGGGTTAAAGACTTCAAGAATAAATAAAAAGGACAGAACACTTCAAAATAAACAAATAAATAATAGCATATATATTGAGTCTGCATGGCTGCAGGATGTCCATTAAAGGATGATAATGGACAACTGCACAGAACATATGTGGACATACTTTATTGTAGTTTATCTCAAGAGCAACACAATATTATCTGTATCATATTTAACCATCAATGTCACTGTTTCCTTGATTATAAATACTTTGTTCTTTTTGCTTGATACAAGGTGAATTATTGTTTATATTATATACATTAGTGACAGAAATTGCTCGTTTGTTGATCCACATTTAATAATCGAAGTTAATGGTGGACATTTCTTGCAATCAAAGACACTTGTGTTTTTTTTTAGTTTTTTTTTTTTTTAATCAAACTTATTTTTCATGATTTGGACAAAAACAACCGTTAAGAGGTAAATTTTTGCTCAAAATGATGTTTTATGTCACTTGACATGACATTTGGCAATTATAAACCACTTTCCTCCACTGCCACCAAGCGAGGTCGGTGCAGGCTCAGTACCCGTTACCATGACAACGAGTCACACCCACAATCAAAGAGTCTGCTTCTCGTGAAAAATAATTTAAATGTAAAAGAAAAAAAACTCAACAAGATCAAAGTAATTATTATAATAGAGCAAGATCTGTGCAGACTCAGTACCCGTTACCATGACAACAAGTCACTCCAAGAATTAAAGAATCCGCTTCATGTGAAAAACAGTTAAAATGTAAATAAAAAAAAACTCAACAAGATCAAAGTTATTAGAATGATTTAATATTTATTTATTTTGTAATAATGGTATAAGTGGGCTAATGCACTTTTATTAGAAGTCAGATAAGAATCTTTTCGGCATCGTTTTTCAAAATAAAAGCATCTCAGCAGTTGATGTCATGATAGCAAGATTACTTCAAAACCCAAAATGTGCAAAAGGATAAAATTTGACCTGACATGTAAAACGCACATGCAAATTATTACCCTTCCACCTCGAGTTGAAGTGTTTCTTTTATAGCTGCTGAACTTCACGTCCACCAATGAAGAAACCAAGAAGTACCGAGAAGTCAGACTTCATTTGTGAATGATAGAAAAAGACAACAGGGAAGTTCTTCCTGTAATCCAGTGTGGGACGAACCGCAGCAGAGCACAGATCCCCGCTAAGCTCCCAGATAGAAGGTGTCAGGGATGAGTGGTTTATGCAGGACCCAAATCCTGCAGAACAGAAGCAGTTTGGTTAAGTAACTGGATCAGAAGAGCACGAGGAGGAAATATGAATGGTGGTAACAAAAGATGACAAGAAGATCAGGCAGCTGACAGTGGAAACCACAGAAGTGCATGCAGTCAGAGAGGAGCTCCGTGAGAGAAAATTCAAACCAAGACTAACGAGAAAAGACAAACAGGAATGACCACATGAAGTATGAGCAAAATAACAGAAAAACAACAAAAACTGTAGATTCTCTCTGAAGGATCAGTGCAAAGATGACGTGACTAACGAAAAAAACTAATGGAAAACAACAACCTCCCATTGTTATAGCTGTGAGTAAATGAGTGATGGTAAATCCGAGTATGTAGTATGTTTTTTTAGACACAAATTTCTTTTTTGGCTCATTTAAATATTAAATATATTTAAAATATAAAGTATGATGTTGTCTGATCTGTTTTTCTAAGGGTTAGAGAATTCATTTAATCGTAAAAACACAATAACTATGACTATAATTGATGTTTTTTTGGTGTTTTGCAGTGATGTTTTATTTTTGATTATGCCTTTTTTAAGCATGATAATAATAATACTAAAAACCTTTGTGTTAATTCTGAATCTGTTTTAAAGACTAAATAAAAATACATAAAAAAGAAACATCTATATATTTTTTAAATTTTGCTTTAGTTTCTGGAATTTTGTCTTGATTTTTTTAAAATGTAATAGCTTTGTTATTATTATTATTTTAATGTTGTTGTGATTGTTAATTTTTATTATTGTTGAGTGAATTGTTGATGTGATTTGCACTTCAGGGCCACCGTACTTCCCAGGTTGTTGAGAACATGTTCTTAATAGCTCATCTGGTGAAATAAAATAAAGCCTTAATAAATAATAGTACTTACAGCCCCTCACACCCCCAACCTAACATGACCAGTGCAGCAAAAATGATAATTAATAATGGATTATCCAGCAGTACAGTTTTGATCCAGGTTCCAGCTCGGAAGAGGAAAACGAAAACGTTCATGGATCCATTTGTCTGTGGATGCATCAGAGTGGAGCTTTTTAATCCCTTTACACCTAAATTTATGAAAGAGGATGTTCACATGTTTTTGCTTTTAAGTAAATTCTACATTTTGGTAATTTTATAGCTAATTTGGTTTGAGACAACAGTCATTAAGGGGTTAAATCTAGTGTTACTAAGCAGATTGTATTACCTAGAAGAATTCAATAATTGAAGTGGTGAGAAAATGATTATTTTAGTTCATACTAAAGAGTTTGACATCAGTCTGGGTTGTGTGTAATGAACTTTGAGATGTTATGTTCTGAGATCAGAGGGAGGTCTTCATGGAAAAGTCACAGGTTTCCTGTTAGCCACTTCTCTCTGCGTCATCAGATGTTCAACCAAACTCTTGGGAGGCTTTACTTCACCTCGTCTTGGATTTTTAGAGTTCTAATAGTTATGCGTAGATAAAAGTTGACCCAGCAGTCTTCTTTAATTTGTTTAATTATCGATCCGGCACCGCGTAATCAGCTGAAGCTGCGAAACAGAGACCTTCAACAAATGGACGCCAGATTCATCTCCTGAAAGAGCCGGCGCTCCTCCCCGTCAGCGCTCATCCTCACAACGGCTGCAGATCAACAAGTAATGCTCTCAGCCACAAGCAGTGATGCAAGGCTTGTTTACCAGCAGTTTGCAAAGCTTTTCATGTGTTCTGCTTCATGTTAATGATAAAGCGAAGCAGTGCCTCCCTACTGAGAGACACCGCACACACAGAGCGGCGCAGGAGCACGCCACACATCTATTCAATATTCATCTCCTGTCCCGGGCAATGAAAGCAAAGCTGCAGCACCATATGTTCAAGCGGCTTTGCTTACATTCTCTCTGCACGCGTGCCATGAAACTGCTGCAACACCGGGGCTCGCTTTTGCAAATGATTTTTCTTTTTTTTTCTCCTCTGAAAACTATCCTGATGGCGCCTGATCTTTCAAAGCCAGCCTGACTCTGTCAGGGAGGGTGGGGAGGGGGGGTGCTCCCATGTTGAGACTCCCTCCTCTTTCTGGAGGTCAGATTCTGCAGAGGCCCTGCAGTCCGAGGTGGACTCCAGGGGCCGGAGTGGAAAAGGGCCGAAATCCATAATGATCATTCTCCCGGGCTCGCTGAATAATGCAAGGCTTTATAATAGACCCCCCCTCCCTCCTCCTCTAATGGCAGAGACAGATAAGAACCGTTTCTCTCACTGGCAACAAAGCACTTGCGTATTTATCTGGCGTTTGCGACAGCAGAGCGGAGAGAGGCTGCGGGTGGTGGTGGGGAGGGATTGACTGGAAAGCTGACAGTGCAGCAGAGACGAAACGAGGAGGGGAGAGGGGCCGGAGAGTGTTCTCCACTCACCTCTGCTCCCCGTCTCAGAGCTGTTTTCATCCTCTTGTTTGATCCAAACCTCATTCCACAGCTCCAGGGAAGTCTCCTTTCAGTCTATTAACTTTTCCATGTTTGTTTGGTGTACATTTCCCGCTGTGCACACTTACCTTTCTGACAACTGAGAATGAGGATGTGCTGCCAGGTAACCGAAGCCTCCGCGCTCCACTGATGTCTCCATTCCTAGCATCCCTCCACGGAGAGGCAGGGAGGGGCTGTCCAATGGGATTTCCATGTCTGCTGCTCCGCCCGGGTTCCCACCAGACAGGAAGGAGGGAAACATTATAAGCAGCAGTTTCCAATCATGCCAAAACTGTATAAATAGCTTCATCTTGAGGCCTATTATTTCCTTCAACATGCTTGTTTGTACTAGAGTCACAGGAGAGAAGGATTTGATCTTCATAATCAATGTGTCTTTTTAATTATATGAAGTCTCGCTGATATCCAGCCACACCACAGAGTCATTCACCAACTTATTCCCACCTCATTAAAATCCAAAGTGACATAAACAAATCCGTGTGCTGTTATGCATTGCGCTGGGCGGCTGGCTAATCTCATCATAACTCTCCCAAGCATGGACTTTAACGCCGTTACAGCAACAGGGCTCTTCATCAAGCTGCTGGCGTTGGACCTCCTCCAGAAACATTTTCCTCATTAGACCTTCGCCTCCACATGTGTGGCGCCAACATGGCGCCAAAAGAGAGAACGGACTTTTGTCTCCAACTTCATGCTGACCGTTGTCAGAGTCACTGATTTCAATGTCATCAACCTGAAAAACAGACTATTGAGAAATCATTCCACTAGAAGTAGTCTTTATAGAGTATTGGACTTTTAAATAAAAATAACTTTTATATTACTAATTAACCAGAAAAAATTGCTCTCTGCCTATATTAGGTTGTCACATATTTTACAAAAAAAAAAAACTTATGTTATCAAATGAAAGAAGTATTCATCACATATTCTGTGAGTTTATAGTTTATTTCAGAATCATTTTTTAAAATGTTAGACTTCCTTGTATTATTGCTGATGTTTTCTGTCTGTTTCTTGTAACTCTTTTTCTTTTTCTTTTACTTTTGAAAATATTTCAAGCCAAAGATAAAAATATTAATACTGATTATAATCTATCCCGCCTGGAAAATTAAAGGTTAGATTAAAAATAAACTTGTCCCACTTTAACACTAAAACCCCTGAGCCTGCGAAAATTTGCGCAGGGAAGAGTTCCCCCCCTCTAGTCCGAGAGCCCATTGTTGTGTCATGGTGGGTCACTGATGAGCCATTAACTTGCCCATGTATATGTTAATGCAGCATGTAGTACCTAATGTTTTTGAACTAACAGGTTGTGTGGGGGTTGGAGGTACCTGATGCATGTGGACAAGTATTGGCTTTCCTGCTTTTACTCACATTTGAACTAAAGTTCCATCTCATTCCTAACCCAGAGTTCAATATGATGTTGCTCCACCTTTTGCTGCGATTGCAGCTTCAACTCTTCTGGGAAGGCTGTCCACAAGGTTGAGGAGAGTATTTATAAGAACTCTGGATCATTCTTCCAAAAGCTCATTGGTCAGGTCACACTGATGTTGGTGGAGAAGGTCTGGCTCTCAGTCTCTGCTCTAATTCATCTCAAAGGTGTTCTATGGCGTTCAGTTCAGGACTCTGTCCTCCATGTCTTTATGGACCTTGCTTTGTGCTCTGGTGCACAAAAATGTTGGAAGAGGAAGAGCCCGCTCCAAACTGTTCCCACTAAGGTTGGGAGCATTGTCCAAATTGTGTTAAAAATATTTCTTTCACCTGCAGTGAACAGTTTTGAGGTAAAAATAAAATTTAAAAGTAAAAACAAATATTTCATGTGGACTATTCCTGAGCGGGATTCAAACCCATGACCTTCTGAATGTGAGTCCGCAGCCATAACCACTTGACCGTCTAGTGGCGGAATCTGGAATGCATGTCAAACTTAAATTTAAACATGATATTCTGCATTGCGCAATCAGGAAGTTATTGTTGATGGTTTAAAGGCATTTGTCTGTGTTAAAAATATTTCTTTCACCTGCATTGAACAGTTTTGAGGTAAAAATAAAATTTAAAAGTAAAAACAAATATTTCATGTGGACTATTCCTGAGCGGGATTCGAACCCATGACCTTCTGAATGTGAGTCCGCAGCCATAACCACTTGACCGTCTAGTGGCGGAATCTGGAATGCATGTCAAACTTAAATTTAAACATGATATTCTGCATTGCGCAATCAGGAAGTTATTGTTGATGGTTTAAAGGCATTTGTCTGTGTTAAAAATATTTCTTTCACCTGCATTGAACAGTTTTGAGGTAAAAATAAAATTTAAAAGTAAAAACAAATATTAAATGTAGACTATTCCTGAGCGGGATTCGAACCCTTGACCTTCTGAATGTGAGTTTTTGGACTTTTTTGCTCGACTGTATTTATGTTACTCACGAAATGTAATGAGTTCATCCAAAATATGTTTTTATCGCAAGCTTTTTACAATTGGCCCAAACTGGTCCTATGTAGGAAAGTAACCGGCCCCTGAATAAAAGTGAATTCCATGGTGGGAACAACGGGAGTGCAAATAGAAACACAAGGACATTTTTCAGACGTCTGAGGAGAAATTTATTTACAAGATTCTGCAACTTTCTCCTTGTTGACTGGAATTTAAAAGTCTGACGGTCATGAATCAAAATCCAGAGATTCTTAGGATTTTTTTATAGGTTGAGCACAGAACTTAATGGAGAGTAATCCAGATCCTGATGCTGGAAAGTACCCCCAGATCACTACACTACCTCCACCGTGCTTGCCTGTTCATTTGATCTATTAGTATGAATTTTTATTTATTTTACTCCGGCTGTTAAAAAATTATTTACTTAGACAGAGCGTCTTTACTGAGGATTCTCCAGACATCTTTGCTTTAAAAAGACATACAGCTTTTTCCCCCTTAAATATTCCAATTGACATGTCTTTTCATGGTTGTCCGATCATCTAACCTCAAAGTAATCTTTGTCATTTCCTTTATATATCATTGTAATATTTTGTAATGCTCCAAGTTTTTTTTCAAAAACAAAAAAAATCCTGGTCTTAGTCTTTAAAAAATCAGGAAAATTACATAACAATAACAATGAAATAAAATCTTTTACCTTAGCTAACATCACCAACGTTACTGATAGCACTTAATAAATAGTTTTATGTTATTCCAGTTTATTAAAGATGACTCATTAGTTCATCACTGTTTTAGATTGAACTCACCTTCTTAGATTCTGTTCCTTTGGAAACATAAAAAAGTTGATTTATGCTGACAGACCAGCTAACATGTTAAGACCATTTAATTGTTCAAGCTGAGAGGAGCAGGAGAAACCCGTTACATAACAGTAGCTGATGAATAAATCACAAAAAAGTGACTTGTTTCCTCTGCATAAACAGGTTTCTGCCGGTGCTCCCTGGGCTCCTTCGGTTTTCCTTCTCCCAGGTTTCTTTTGTTAATTGCGCGTTTCTCTGCATGTTTGACATGTTGCCCAATTCTGCTCTTCAGTTTTGACTTCTCTTTCAGGATTTCCTGTCATAGCACCTTTTTTTATTGCAATTTAATTACTTTTTGTTGCTTTCCGTTTGTAAATCTGCAGCAGTGACATCCTCGTCACAGTGGTGTGAAAACTGCTCAAAACTCAGAAACTGAGATTTCTCTTCTACCTGCCTATTGTTTTTTTTTTTCCTTTTAGTGTGCAGATCCGATTAAAAGGGGCAAAATTTCACCATAAACTCTGCTTTTTTTGTAACAAAACAACCACGCTTGACTGGCTTAAGAAGCAACAAAAGAACTTTCCTGTACTTTACACTGTTTTTCTGTTTCAAAGATGAGGTGAGACACTCTCCGCTGTGTGCCGTGCTGAGGCCGCCTCTCTGTGGGAGCAGGTGGGCTCCGGACTCAACAGGATTGTGAAGCTGAATCCCTGTAAAGCAGGAGTGGCTGCAGTGGAACAGAAAGCTCTCGGCTCATCCCCTTTCAATTACATCAAGTGGCCAAAGTGTCTGCTGTCTCACGGGGGACGGGAGAGGAGGGCATGTTAAGGACCATTGAAGCTTCCTTTGGTATGAGATGAAGTTTTGACATCATCTCCAAGTCAAAGCAGGTTTGTTCCTGTTTGTTCCAACCCTGACTTTATTTACCTGAGATTTAAAAGAAGAGGTTAAGACCCGCCCTGATGAAAATGGTGTTTTGAGGGATTTTACATGGTCTTGTAGCATATTTCTCATGATGGAGGACATATATAGAGAAAATTAAAAGTTAAGGTTGGATTTCTGAAATCGTTGTTTAAAAATTATCGTATTTATTGTGTGGAAAACACGTTGGGCAGGCTATAAGCTTCCTGCTGCGCTCCATTCTGATGTCTTGTAGACGAATAGCTCCAATGTCGCTCGCCATTTTTGTTGCACTAGTAATATCCAGTTGGTGGTGTGGGGGGCTGTAAGCTAGCATGTAAACAGAAAGCTCTCAGCAGTGGGAACGGTAGAAGCAATCGTCGTTGACTTACAATTCAAACTGGCCGCCACTGACGCGTGAATTGCAACCCGGTCCCGGATGAAGCAGAAGAAGATGGATGGATGAATGACCAACCAACAGCCCTTTGAAAGCCCCATTTATAGAGGTGAGCAGGCAAAAAAAAGAGGATTTAGGGTTTGGTTACCCTTTAAGAGAGGTCAAATCACTGCACCAAATATAGAAATCCCCAATCACTTTAAACCATATGGCACGGGTAAATCAATTTTCAGGAAAAATGAAAGAATCAGATGAAAGTTCAGAAAATGATCCACCAATGTTGAAGAAAATTTCAGATTTTACTTTTTTCCGTGCGTCTCTATCAACTCCAAACAATGAAAGTTTGGTTAAAAATAATTTTATGTAAATACATATTAATATATCTTTCTGAGAACCTGTCAAAATCAAAATTTCTTGTGTATCTTTGCCAAAATCTGTTTCATGGAGTGAATTAAAACATGAAATCTTGCTCTTCAGACAGATCCTCCAAAGCTTTAAATTATGTATGATGTGCTCAAAGAGCGCAGAGTTGTCACTTGGCCGTTTATTATTACCCAACCAGAATCAGGCATGAATTATAGAAGGTTTGTTGATAAACATTGATAATCTGTGGGTTAATAAGTAGAATTAAGTGATGTAAGAGCACCAGATGCTGTTGTTTCTCACTACTATCCCACATTCTGGGGTTTGTAAGTGAAAACATCACAGCTCTTCCTAAAAGTGTGAGTGCAGCCTGACCTTGCCAAATATAAACCAGAGTGTGATCTTTGGTGCCGCTTTGTTTGTTTTTGTGATCCTCTGACTGCTGCTGGTCGGCGTGACGCTGGCCCTCGGCGGAATCAAACGCCGTCCCGGTCAGCTGTCGGTTCTGGTTTGCTCTCAGACTTGGGCACTCCAACGCCCACAGAGTGTTTGAGAAGGTGAGCAGCTGCTCGCCGCACAAGCTCCTTGCAGAGTGGGCTCGTTCAGCTAATCATTGTGAGCATGTCGCTTTGGTCTGAACAATGCACGAGAGCTCGCCAGCTCTCCAGTGCCTGCTTTGTGAAAAACAACTTCTCCACAAGTGGAGACATCACTTCAGAACTAAAAGGTCACGGTCATCAGTCCGTCATCTCCATCATTTTCTGTTCAGCAGCTGGAAACTCAAGGTTTGATTCCCAATGAACTTCAACCAGGGTGGGTTCTTCACTATGTAGCCACGCTGGGCTCAGCCAGGATAAAATACAGGGTTTTGTCAGGAACTCAAACGCAAAAGTCTCCACCAAACCTCTTGTGTGAATCTGTAAAAACTGATTCACTTTGGCGACCCCTGAAGAGATGTACTGAAAGGTTAAGCCGTTTTGTAAGTCATTGGGATCTAGTAGAGCTTAGCATAAAGGTAATCTTTATCCACTCCAATCATCTTTGAATCTGCTGTTTTTAGCAAAAAACATGAAAAAAAACTGTGTTTTCTTGGACATGGTTTAGCAGAACAGAAGGAGTTCATTACAAATTCGCCTCTGTTAGCCTAACATGATAAACATTTATTGAACTCACTAAAACTAAATGTTTAAAACTTTAAAAATGTAACTTTTTAACATAAAAACAGACAGGAATAATATTCCAGAATAAATCAACTTAAACCTTAAATAACCCCGGGCCTTGACTTTGTCACATGTGGCATAGAGCAACCATAGCTCACTTCCCATCATCCCATCTTTTTACACACACTCCCACTAGCCTACAGCCCCTCCCACCCCCAACTTAATATTATCAGTACAACAAAAATGGTGAGAGATATCATGGCTATCCAGCTGTACAATCTTTTTCAAACTGGATTTTTTTTCTGATTTGATTAAAAAATGCATTTTGTGCTTAATTGTCTTCCATCATTATAAAAATGCTACAAAAACATGTTAAAAACACCGAAACCCCACCAGTGGGTCTTTAAATCAACATCAGAAACCACAAAAAGATATTCTCCATAATTACAATTTTTTTCTTATTTAAATCAACACAGAAAAATAATCAAAAAAAGACGCCCCACTCTGACACTAAACTTGGGCACACAAAACAGGAAAAAAGACAAACTAAACTGATAGAGCCACAACTGTAACCCCAGATTTTTTCATGATGGAAAGCATATTAACTGCAGTTGCGCATTGAAGTTTGATTTTCTCCATATATTCTCTGTTTCCATTGTGCTCCTCATTCATTCAGCTGACTGGTTGTTGTGTTGCTCTCCACGCGTCCTCATTCATCAGGAAGTGAAAGGAGACACAGGATGTGTGCTCAGCGGTGTCTGTATGTTTTCATGAATGAATAGGTACGAGTGTAA
Organism: Oryzias melastigma; assembly: GCF_002922805.2. Taxonomy (NCBI): domain Eukaryota; kingdom Metazoa; phylum Chordata; class Actinopteri; order Beloniformes; family Adrianichthyidae; genus Oryzias; species Oryzias melastigma. The sequence continues at coordinate 28,695,537 of NC_050512.1, forward strand.
GCGGCTATCGATTATCCTGTCATCTGTGGGCACTGATGTTTGCAGATGAAGAGCTCTGGAAAACGTTCAGACCCAACACGCATCCACATGTTTTAATGAAGATGCAGTGAATCACTCTTCTTCTTATGAGAAACAAACAATTTAGGTTCTTTCAAAATTTCATGCATTGATCAGGCTTCTGCCAAACTGCAGCTAACTTGAGTGGTGATGGGATGTTTGTCAGCGGGTTTTCTAAAGTGGTACGATGAACAAAGGGATGATTGGGCGCATTAACACACTCAGAATGAAGAATGCGTCGTGTGGTTCCATTTAGATCAAATTGCTGAAGTACACTGAAAAAAGGGAACCATTGATTGATGAATCATTTCTTATTAGAAGACTATTTTTTGATGAAAATGTGTTGGATAAAACTGGTTTGTTGCAGAGTCACAGACCAGTTTAGGGCTTCATGCTGCCTGTTTGTTCCCCTTGCAGAGAAACCTCCAGTAAAGGCATACATATGGATGTTACTTTGGCCTTTACAACTCGTCTAAAGACTGTTGCACTGACCACCGCATGAAAAGGGTTTTTCTGGATAGCTGTGACCTTTAATGGACGCTCAGAGGAACAGGTAATTTTGCATTAACAGAGCATGTCTGGGATGTTGATCCAATCGAGTATCAGTAGAGGATGCTGAACGTGTTTAAACATTTAAAATAAGCTGTTTACGTATTTTCTTTTGAAAGGTCACTAAAGTCTTGTTTGGCCAAGATGGCTAAAAAAGCTGCTTTTGTTTTGGTCAAAACAAGCCAGTAAGACCTCAATCACATCCACCCGTATGGGTGGTTGACCTGTATGGATGCTGCTGGTTTTTGGGTTGTCTAACTTCCTCATTAATAGCAGTCAAGCTGCAAGCAAGGAGCACAGACTTATCACCTGAACAGCACTAACAGGCTCTCTGCGCAGCGTTTGGGAAAAATTTAAAATGCATACAATGTGCCTGTAAGGGTTAACTACAACCTGTCACCTCCAGCATGTCCACAGAAATAACGTGTATGAACGTTATCGCTCCATAGGATGGGGTCAAATCAGGATTTTCTTAAACTGAACGAAAAAACAGATTGAAAATCCCCCCAAAAAGAAAATAGAAAATTTGAAAGCAGTTTTAAACTCAAAAATACATATTGAAAACTTGAAGAAATAACTGAAAATGGGAAAAAATCAAATTAAACGGTTGAAAAAATAATATTGAAATCTTGAAAAAAGAATAAAAAAATTGAAAAAGTGTAAATTTTAAACAATAAAACTATTACCAATTTTAAAATAATGTTTATTTGTACTTTTCTTTATTTTTTCTTCATTTTTCATTTTTTGCTTTCAGTTCTCTGTTTCAGTTTGAATTCAGAGTTTTTGAGTTTTTGCTCTTGAGCTGATCCTATTTTTACATGGGGTCTTCTAACTGGGTGCTTTTTTAATTATTATTAACAGTTTTTTTATTTTAAATTTTTTTTCAAGTTTCAGATTTACATTTTGTTTCAAATGTTTTTCACATTTTCAATTTATTCTTTTCAAATGTTCAATTTTATTTTTTCTAATTTTCAATAATTCTTTCAAGTTTTTAATTTTGAATTTTCAAGTTTAAAACTACTTTCAAATATTCAACTTTTTTTTTCAAATGTACAATCCTTGTTTTAGAATTTTCAATCGTTTTTTTTTTGTTCACTTTAAGTGTATCCTGATTTGATCTCATAGAGTGGTCTATGATTTTAAAATTTCCTGTGGGTCACTTGCATGGCTCATCCAGATTTACCCATTTTCACCCACAGACAGCCCTTATTCACTCGTAAGGGCAGTTGCTGTGACTAAGGCTTAAGTCAAGCGGCGACACCTCCTGTCCCTTTCACAGTGGCAGTCAGCAAAGACAATCAATTAAGCCTCATCAATATATTTTAAGCCAAAATTAGAATCTGCCCTTCAACTCATTACTTTGTTATAAATCCTTTGTTGCAATGACAGCAGTCAAACACTTTCTGTAAGTCCTCACAAGGTTTTCACATACTGTTGCTGGTATTTTGGTATTTTCAGTCATTCAAGCCTCAGTCACAACGAAAATGTAGAAGTGATTAAAGAGGGACCAATTCAGAAACTTTTACCGTTATTTTTGTTCTTGCGTGTCAGTGTGAAAGCATATTTTCATGCTACATCCATCCGGCACGTCCTTTTTATAATTGTATAGAGCTGAGAACACAAATAAAGCTGTTACTCATTGCATTACTGTCACAAATACGAATACACACCTTGTTGTGCCTGAGAGCAAATCAATTATTGACCCACAGCTAACTGGTAAACAAGCTGCCTGTACTTTCTTTAATTAAACAGCTCTCGTTAAAGTCACGATCAATTGTTTAAGCGTGAACAGGTTGCTGGGTTTTGATTCAACAGATGAAATTGTTTTTTTTTTTTATTTTGTTGTTGTGCTTTTTCTCCAGGACTTTTGTTAAAAACAAACCTTTGGTTCCTGCTGTTTGTGAAATGAGTGTGAAGCTGAACAGCAAAGGATGCTGGGGGCAAATGTGTAAAGTGACTGTTTGCTTGACTCATGCAGGTTCAGAGAAGTACTTGCTATTTTTTGGAAGTGAACAAGAAAAATAAGCATTTGCTTTTTAAGTTTATTGGAATCACATAATGAAACAAGAGCATGAAAACACCTAACTTTTGTTTTGTGAGGACGGATTTGAGTTTTCTTTAGCTGTTATTTAATTTTTCAGGTACCATCTCTAGCATTGTGGCAAAATTTATAGTTGGCATAAAGAATTATTTATTTTTCAAATAAAGTCAGAACATGTGGCACTGTGTCGTTCTCAAAAAGTTTAAAAAAAATCTATCTTTTTCAAAGACAGCTGTAAAGCACAGTAGTGGAAGTATTAGGATTTTAGGATGCAGTCTCTGGAGGGAACATACGGTTTTTTAATTTAGAAGCTGTATTAACACAAAACTGATATTAGTTTCTTGACTCTTTCTCTCTAGTCTGACAAACCCTCAAACTATATGTGGTAAACAAAATATTCAGAGCTCAAAATAGACAACTATTAATTGGTTAGTTGTGCTCTTTAACCTCTTAATTTTTTTGCTTTTTGACCTAAAAATTGCCTCATTTGTTTAAAACATAATGTAACATTATAACATTATTACTGCTATAAATTACATTTTAAAAATGAATAAAAAGGGAACAAAAACATGTGGATAATAAATATAATTCACAAAAAGCAATCTTATAGGTATATATAATAATACAAAAAAATAATAAAAAAATTGAATGCGCTGAACTTTCATTTATATAAATCCGGTTTTGTAAAAGCAACATTTTTAATTCACACAAAAATGTTCATTTGTTGAGAAAGCAAATAATTCAGTTGTGTGAATTTGACATTCAATTATCAAAATTATTAATAAATGTGTTTATGCCTTAGCATTTTTATTAGAGTTAGTTTAATATTTTGGTTTTAAGTCTATTGCCTGTTTTATTACATTTGTTACCCATTTAACCTTTTTGTTCATCACCATAGAAGGCTAATACCTAAAAAGCATCCAAAATCGGAAGTTGAGATATTTTTCGCGATCAAAACCGGAAGTTGAAGCATTTTGCATGTAGGTGGTAAAATTATTAATTTTATCTATATCACTTATTGTTATTACTTATTGTCCAATAAATTTTTTAAAACATTATTTGGAATAATACATATTAAAAAGAGGTAAATCAATCCATATGAATATAAAAAAAATCACAATATTTTTAGGGAGAGCGGACTTCCTCTTTAATAAAGTATCATGAAAAATGTACCTTTACTAGTACTTTCTACATGTACTTTCCATTTTTTTAAGAACTTTGTCTTAATTTAACATCAATCACTTTATTTTACGGCCATTTAATTTTTTCTAAATGTAAGTTTTATTAGTTTTGAAGTTAGAATGATCTTTACATAAACAGATTTGAAGCAACTCCTGGTGTCTATTTGAATTATTATTATTATTTGTTAACTGTTGAATTCGGCTGGGAATAGCATTGACCAAAGATACATGCCCTGTGAATGTCACGGGAAATCATTTAAATCCCTGGAATTTTTTAGATTTTTTTTCAGCGTCACAGGAAAAGCATCGGTGACGTTTAACGGTGCATTCTGGGTCCTTCCCAAGATGGCTGCGCCCTTGCCGTAGTGCTGAAGCAGTGCCTCTCCGGAGAAATTTTTAGGATTTTTTGTGATTTCTCACAGAACTATCGCTCCGAATCGGCTCGCATGGTCGCTGGCTTGTAGAGGAACAAGACAGGACCTCCGTCATCCATAAGTGTTGCCGGTGCTTAGCGTGGCTGTGGCAGACTGTCCGTGTGAAGATGGGCCTCGTCTCCAACCCCTTCCCATAGCGAAGAGCCGCGGGGAGAGGAGCCGAACATTCCCCTGCAAGCACACCCCTGTCCAGCTCGCCTTCGACGGGTTCGACCTCCTGTACCGGCTGTGGACGCTGCCTTACAACTTCCTCGCGAGGATTATTTGCGCGACCGTTTCTGTCATCGTCCGGAGACGGAGAGCTTCCCCTGTCCGGGCTGATAATCCCGCCGCACCGAGGTATGCAGCTGCTCGCCATTGCTGGTCTGTCCCCTCCGTCCCGGTGCTCTGCGGTGTTCGCAGTGTCCTGGGACGACTTTGAATGAGCGCCCAGCCAACAGCTGCGTGAGAGCTGTTAGCGACAGAGGGCACGAGCTGACTGAGGCGCGCGAGGACAGCTAGCATGAAGCTAACAGGACCCTCCAGCTGTGTTTGCTCAGTCACAGCTCCTCACTGCTGAGCAGCAGGTGCACTTTTACCACCATACCTGTTCAGAAAACACCGTCGCTCTGAGGTCATACCCTTCAGTTAAATATAGTATTTAATATAGTGACAAATAGTTTAATGTTTACTGTTAGTTTATGTGGTTGTTTATATTGAAGGGGATTTCACAGTAAAGCTTTAAACTTGACTCGTAGAGAACTACAGGACCTGCCTCAATGAAAGCAGCAGATATTTTCCTCCAGTCTGTAGCGTCAGTGATAACAGTTTCTGACCATTAGTTCTGCTTTCAGTTGGTTTTCTGAATGAGAACAAAGTCAATGTTGTTTTGGCCACAAAGCTTCCTGTGGAGGCAGAGAGAGGATCCAACAGTTGGACGGACAACATTCAATTTCTGCTGAAATGCTCCTTTTGGTGTTGGTCTATGACGGGTCGGCAACCTTTAACAGTAAAAGAGCAACTTGGGCTTGTTTTCTACTGATCGAAACCTTACTTTAGCCTTTAAGAATTCTGGATTTGCATTCATGACCTTTTCTTTAAATAATACAAATGAATTGTCTATTTTTTGCACACACGTGTGACAAAAACTAAAATAACTTTTTGTTCTTTTTCCCCTCTTTGTCCTCAGCAGTCTTACGCTGCTGGGTTTTGTTATTTTAGTTTACGGTTGGACCTTGATAGTCTTAGTTTGCAGGCTTTGTTTATTTGTTTTCTTTAGGTATTTTTGGTTTTTCAGATGTTCGACATGGCTGGGTCAGCAGTCTCCATGACTTATTTTATGTTTGGACAAGGAGCCACCATGGAGAGATAAGAGTCACATGAGACTCTGGAGCTGCAGGTAGCAGACCGCTGGTCTATGGGTATAAAACCAAATATCTCAAGCATAGAAATACATTTTCAGTCTTAACAGATGTTTTTCTCTGTCATACAGGAATTTAGGCCTAATCGCAAATGTGTAGTCATCGAAATATCAACCTGTGCAATACACGTATCTTAAAAGATGTCTTAAATTGCAATAAATGGTTACGTTAAATGTTTAAGTGTGCAAAAACAATCTTATGGATGCTTGACGTATTTAACAAATGAAACTGAACCCTTTTCACATTTGACCAATCAATCAGACCTCTTTTATGTTAGATACTTGCCTTCTATGGATATGTAGGTCATGTGGAGTATAACTTAAGGTCCATTGAATTTATATATAAAAAAGGATGTAGTGAAATGGAAATTATGTGTTGCTTAAATTGTCATATATTGCACATCATATCGTCATTGCAATATTGATAACTAATATTGCACATCACAAATATCGTGCAGCCCTACAGGGATCCCTATTGTTTTAAAAGCATTGCAAGTTTTTCATCTGTCTCAGGGATTTGTTGCAGATTTCAATGATGATCTGAAATAGGGAACTTTGTTGTGCAGACATGATGGTTGATTCATTGATTTGTGGTCCAGCTTGACTTTTAAAGTCCCACTCCAGTGAATATCACATTTGTGTTTTTTTAACATGCTTTTGTAGCATTTTTCTCATAATGGAGGAAATTTCTGGAATAATTTTAAGATTAAAACTGTATTTACTTAGTATTTTTCTATTAAAATTGTGTTGGATCCTGAGCAGATGAAAAAAAGCTCAGGTTTGTGACAGAATGGGTGGGCTAAAGTCTCCTTTCTCTGCTACAACTCCAAAGCATCCACTTGCAGACAAAAAGGTCCAGTCATGTCTTCATTTTCCTTGTTTTTGACTTTTGGGCCAAAAAGAGCTTTTAAAATTTGACAAAAGTGCCAGACCCAACTGCCAACTGCCATATTCCTTTTCAGCACAGTTTGAATAAATATAAATAGTCATTTTTCCATTCTAAAATAACTTTTCTTTAAATTTGAAAAGCTGTTTTCACATAACTAAAGATGAAAGAAATGGGAATGTTTTAATACCTTCGCCATTTTAATACCATTACCTTATCTTAATTTTGATTAACTGACTCTTTTTAAACTCAAGGTTCACAATTTAGCATAATCTGGGTAGCACTGACTGAATATCCATGGTGGCAGATGTTCTGGTAGTTCTTAAGGCAAACTTCTTGGTGAAATAAAAAAAGAACTGAGAGTAAGTTTTTGAAGAAAAACATTGCAATAAGGATGAAGTCTCACATGGTGTTAAAAATTACAATCTTTTATATGTTCATAGTGAGTCTTGTTTTATGACGTCATGATTTACAGAATAACTTGGACTTACCGCTTGATGTTGTCTTGTATAAAATGAATGTAAAGCGCTCCCTGCACTGAACCTTGGGGTACACCTACTGAGATGGTGTATTATTTTCCATAAGACTTTTAAGAGTTTCTAGTTATGATTTAACTACAAACGTACTTGGCTAGTGCTGCCCAAGTCTGAGAGAACTGACAAAGATGATTCAAAATTAGTGAAAAGATTTGTGTAAAAAATAATGTCAAACCATTTTCAGCCTGTTTAAAGAATTCCAGCAGCCACAGTGTGGATGGTTCTTTCATTGCTGTTTTTGTTTGGATGAACAGCAGTAGCTCACATGTAAAAACCACACCAGCGTGGCTAACCTGAGCCCTCTCCCACAGGGCCCTCATGAAAATGGACTCGGACTTGCTTCACTCGCCGGCTGTGGGCCTGGCTGAGGAAGAGGAGGCTGACATGAATGACTGGAAGCTTCCCTTGACCTTCATGAAGAAAAGACACTTGGAGAAGATCGAAGGCTCCAAGGCGTTGGCACAGAGCTGGAGGATGAAGGACAGGGTAACTTCCTCTTTTTATGCTTGTTTATGAAACCTGTGGAGCAGCTTTCCTGATGCAGTCGATACACAGAGCTGTTCAATACTCGCTCTCTGAGCTTCATCAATCTCTCAGGGAGCTGTGTTAATTCTGAGAGGAAATCTGAAACTCAAGATTGTGTTTCAGTTGTTTCTCCAAATGTCTTTGATATTCAAAATGCCAAATATGGCATCGGATTTAAATCTGTAAATTTATTGTAATCTAGCGGTTTCATTTTTTTTTAATTGTCTTCAATTTGGCTGGAATTAAAACACTTCTGACCTTGAACACGGGTCCCCAGGCCCTGAACTGGTCTATGGATCAGTTGGACCCAATTTGTATGGACATCTTATATTAATATTATTATCTTATAATTTTATGATCTGATTTTGAATGATCTCCATCCCATTGCCATTGATTTGCTCAATGTATGTCTTTGACACTTCTCAGTCTAAGAAACTTCAGCTAATTTTTTTGAATCAACCTTCATCCTCAAGGGTTTCCAGCTCTCCCTGGACTGCTTGATGCTGACCACCTAAATCAGGTGTGTTCAGTCAATCAGGATGTGGAATCACTTGACTCAGTTGATCAGCAGCAAGCTGGTCAGGGAGAACTGGAAAACAGGCAGAGTTGTTGCTCTTCAGGACCAGGGTTAGCCAGGCCTGACACAGTACATTACATCTAAATTGAACTCCCAAGAAAAGAGAAAAGTTCCCAAAAAAACAAACCTCTTTGCAAAATGTCTTAGTGCAAGATGTTAGTGAGGAGACTGAAGAAAAGCTGCCAATTTCAGCAAAAAAGAAAGATATTTTTAACAGAAAAATAATAATTTTGATTTGCGCAACAACCCTGCATGTCCAAACATCACATTCTCCCATCTGACATCCTCTGACTCCTCCACACCAGACATCCTCATGAGTTCCCTTTTTTTGCAAGTCAGAAGTCTTTACATTTCATTTAAAGTCAATCCTGAAGTCGGCAAATCCAAGTCAATGCAGCTAAAGCTTCAAGTTAAGTCTTAAGTTTAAAGGGAATATTTCATGGCCACAAACTGTCATTAAGCTACTTTTAGACACAAAAACAGGAAGTTGGTGTTTTTACAAAAGCTTTATAACAAGCTTTATTTTTAGACTCAAGAATAAAGTCCTGGAGTTGAAAAAAATAAGAACAAACAAATGTACATTCTTAAGAAATCAAGTCTCAAATCTTTAGCCTCATTTCCACTGAGTGGTCCGGTATGGTATGGTCTGGTATTTTGAGCGTTTCCATTGCTAAATGGACCCATTAAACACTTCCGACCTGTACCTCTTGAGGGCCCCCATCGGTTGTAGGTCCATAGAAAAATGCAATAGGAGGGTTGGGGCGTGGCTTCTGTTGCCACTCGTTGATTGTCAGAAAGTGATGAGGACATTAGAAAGCACCAGTATAAAGCTAGCGATTCCGTTTTCCTCTTTACGACGGTATTCTTCTCAGCTGCCAGCAATCTTCTTTCAAACAACATTAAATTCCTGTTATACACGATGTGCAAAACGTAAAGCAAGAAAAAGACGAGCTGCTGGATGACCTCCATTGTTGTTGTGAGGTACGCCACAATTGTCTGTCCACACCTAATACCATTAGCATCAAATTCATGTACTGTCCACTGTGTTTGGTTATCCAAAAGTCTGTTAACCTGGAGCTCCCGCCGCTTGTGGGAGGGGCTTTTCTCGAACTCGTCATGGATGACGCGGATACTGAAAGGTCCAGTTTATTTATTTTGAAGAGCTGAATAAAAGCACGGTGCACGTCTCCGTGTCTGGGTTCAGATCTCCCAGTGAGGAGCAAACACTGGTCCACTGCTCCTGCAACCAGCATGCGTTGTCAGGTGAAGGCAGTATGGCAAGCCAGAAGGGTCAAAAATCGGCAGGAAAAGCGGGAATGGCAGTGCGTGATCTGCACAACGATTAATACAAAAAAATAGTAATAGTTTAACTTAAACTTTTTCATTTCAGAGTTAATTTGGACATTTAGGGGTGGGGGTGGAGGCATATTAAACATTCTTTTGGTCTCCAGACATGTAAATGTAATCAGAAACTACATGTTTTTACATGTTTGTGTTTAGAGTTCAAATTGTATAATTATGCTTTGAAGTACTTCATATGTAATTTCTGTTGTGGGTTTTGTTTACAAAGTTTGGTCCGAAACAGAAATCTCCAGTAGACGCCAGTCTAAATAAAGAACAAATACAATCTTCTGGACTCGATCTGGAACAAATAAGTGGACTCGATCTGAACCAACGGACTTTCCCAGATGTCCAAAGTCAGCCCTCGAGGGCCGGCCTCCTTCTGGTTTTCCCGAAGTTCCACCTTATCTGCTGCTGATTACCTGGTCAGGTGTGTTTGGCCAATAAGGAGCTTTAATGGCAGGTTGGTTGGAAAACATGTAGGACACCGGCCCTCGAGGCCTGACTTTGGACACTCCTGGATTACACCCTAAATTGGGGCTTAGTAAAGTCAGTAACTTCTGATTCCAAATAGAACAACAGCTTTGGTTAAGTACTGAAAGTACTATGTTTCTAAAGATGTCAAACTTCAATAGTAATAATATTTTTTAGCGGTAATGGTTTTATTTTCCTCTAAAGAATTTTTAGGTTCTGAAGTCTGAATATGTCACAAAATCCCCAACTGGAAGTCTGCTCTAAAACCGCTCCATATTTATGTACATTTGATAAACCATTACTGCACGAAAAACATTATAAGAATTGGATCTGACCTCCCACTGAAAGTAAATATTTGACATGTTGGACATTTGTATTTACTTTTTTAGTTAAAGTCCTAAACTGGCGTTTTAAAGTAACAAAGTCCACCTACCTGCCCCTCAGAAGACCCCAGTTACCATTGCTAACATGCAGTCTGTGTTCTTCTAGTCGACTCCCAGTAATGCCGAGATTATTTGCACGTTCATGAATTTTTTTTCATGGTAAACAATTTGAGAAGATTGGGTCAAATTCATGTTGTCACCTCAGAAAATTTCCCTCTGTTTAACATCCAGTACAAATCACTGCCTTCCTCATCTTCATCAGCGTCACTTCAGTCCCCGCTGAGTTTGGAGGGAGAATCTTCAAGCTTCCTTTCATGAACGTCTGCCGAATGTCTCAGCTCTCATAAAACCGTTGCGTGATCGGCAGCAGCTCCGCTTCCATTACCTTCATGCCTCTTGGCTACCGAGTTCTGCCATTATAATGATGGCAGTGTCATTTAGTCATACATAACCCCCACAAACTCCTCACCCCCTTGTAGAGAATATGACACTTTGCTGCAGTTAGGACACGAGCGGAATGAAAGCGCAACGCTCGCAGAGGTGTCAAACTGAAAGGAAATGAAGGCATCATTAAATGTGAGCCTGCTATTGATTTAGGAGAATAACGGCGGACTGAAATTGCTGTAGCTGTCAGAAAGTCATGCTTGATCGTACTCTCCCACATATTTCATTACTCTGAGTGTTTGCACTTCATAAACGCTTCATATATTTTGATTTGGAAAGTCTTGACTCGTAAATGTTTTTTTTGGGTTTCTTGCCAGGAGAATTTGGATTTAATTTAACAATTAGCTGAGACACTAATGAGAGCAGAACGATGACTTTTTCACTCCTGGATTGTTGCTTTGTGTAGAAGTTGTGAGCAGCAGCAGCAGTACTTTACCTTTTGAAATAGTCCAGCTCTCTGAGTTTAAACATCTGACAGAATTGAAGTGTACAATGCTTTTTGAGATAACATGCAGCACTCTCCTCTGCCTTGACCCGTCTTAGTTGATGGACATTATCTGCAGCTGTTGGGATGTGGAGTGAATCAATGCACTGAAAGTTAAGCCTGCTGAGAGCGGCGAGCAGCAGCAGGCTTATACGTGGATCTTAAATGATGTGGTGCACTGTGGGAAATCAGGGTTCTCTTAGACTCACACAAACACACACAAAGCAAGAAGAATAGAGGGGAGGCTGTACAATTACTTGCCCCATCGGTCAGTGTTGTGTTTATTCCCCCGTTGGGTGGGTGCCAGCTATTGAATGGTTTGTGCTGCATGTGTGCTCCTCGTGCTGAAGCACGTCTACGCGCATGGACGATGCACCTGCCGGGAGGAATCTGGATGATAGTTTTCACGTTTACTGCGTAGAAAGAGTCAGAGTCAAAGGTCAAGGCTAAGTTCAGACGACAAGTGGGATCTTTACAAGATAAAAGGTTGTGTAACTGCTGATCAGGAAGGTTTCAAGGAGACATGGCATATTGCTTTTGTTCATATTGTTATTTGCGGTTTGGAGGAGTAAGATTAAAGATAGAAGGAAGTCTCACAATCCCTTTATGAAGCTGTCAGTCTGACATTCAGCCAGTCAGGGATTTAATGAGTGCCAGTAGGTTTGCACCGATTTTACAAGGTTTACAGACTTCCTGCAATAAACTAAAGTACCAAAGCTTATCCGAATGGACCGTCCGTCTTTCCTTTACATAAATGATGACATCCACTATTTTTATATTTACATTAACCCGTTAACACCAGAGCCTTGGCTCCAGAGTTGTTGTTCTTCAAACTACCGTAACTCTTGGACCGTTTACACAATTAACGTAGTTCCAACAGATTCTGATGCAGAGAAAAGCTGCTTGGGGCTGATATGCAGCACTTCACTACTGTAAACTTCTGCACATCGGCTCAGTTTCAGAATCCATTGGATTGCCTAAATCATGGGTGTCAAACTCGATCACACATGGGGCCAAAATCCAAAACACACATGAGGTCGCGGATCGAACAAGATGTACTTTTATTTAAAACTCTAAAACTACATTTTTTAAACTTTAAAAACATAGCTTTTTAACATAATTATGAACTTCATTTATACTATTAGTGTTGCTGTAATGCTGTAAGCTGAATGTGGCAACTGAAGATGCTAGTGCTGATAGCTGAAGATGCTGAAATTATTGGATGAAAATGCTGAAGGTGATGGCTGGCTAAAATATTAGCTAAATGCCAAATTAGCCTAAAAATGAAAAAAAAAAATAGGTTAGCCAAAACATCTAGCATGTAGCTGAAATATTAGCTAAACTCCAAAACAGCCTTTTAAAATATTAGTATATGCCAAAATAGTCCAAAAAGCTATCAGAATGCTAATTTTTAAAACTTTAAAAATGTAACTTTATAAATAATTATGAATAATAAAAAGGCAGAAATATCATTTCAGAATAAATCTGCTTAAACTTTAAATAACATTTAATATTTTACTGTCCATTAAAAATATGTTTATATTATAAAATTATACAAGTTAAAAATAAGAGTAAGATAACACCAGTACGGTAGATCGAAGAGCGTGTGCTATTATCTGTCGCCTGCGACAGCTTTGGTGTTAAAGAATTAAAAAGAAAACCTCTGTAACCTTAGAGATTTTACCACAAGATATTTCTTACTACTTCTTCTGTCAAAAAGACGCCTATTTGTTCTTTTGCATAAGTTAAAAGACTTATCTTTTAAATAAAAAAAAATGACCATTTTGTATCTTTTAGGTCCGGCGTGTCAAACTCAATTGCACAGGGAGGCAAAATCCAAAACACACATTTGGTCCCGGGCCGAACAGGATAAACATTTACTGAACACTCTAAATCTAAATTCTTAAAACTTTAAAAATATAACTTTTTAACATTACTATTAGGGCTGCCGCGATTAGTCGACTATTAAAATATTATAATAGTAAATGACTAATTTAATTGTCGATTATTTTATTATCTTTATTATTTGACTAATCGGAAAAAATAATCTGATTAGTCAACTATTAAAATAATCGTTTGTGGCATCCCTAATTACTATGAATAAAATCAGGCAGGAATGTTATTCCAGAATTAAACCTTAACTGTTTATCACTGGAACTCCAGTGTTTATGTTCTTTGATTTGCAGTATTTTTTTAATTGTTAGCACGATCATGTAAAATCTGCTCCAGGCCTTAAGAGCTTGCATGATTTCCAGATATCCAAGCTCTATTCTTGATAGATTACTTGGTTCAGGTGTGTCCAGCCAATGGGAACATACCAGAGTGGGGTATGTTGGAAAACTTGCAGGAATGCATCCCTCGAGGTCTGGAATTGCATACCCCTACTCCTGGTAATGCATTTGGTCAGCGATATTCAAACCCTTTGGAACAGCACGGAAACAAGCCTGTTGGTCTGTGTTAGCTTCATCTGTTGAATTCAGTCATTAAAACAAATTCTCTGCAGAGAACTGAAGCTCATTTTCATGCAAGAGATTCAGATGTGTGTTGAATTATAGCAGCAACCTCCCTGTAGTGATTTGGGATTTGCCTTTGAGAGCTCAGATCAAAGCGTGTTCCCACCCTGTTGAAGTGTCATTGATGAGAATACTGAGCGCAGCTCTCTCACTGGCTTCAATGGCCCTAAATTCTGTTTACTTCTGGTATTTTTCTCAAAAGGATACATTTGGGGGATGTCTGTCATTCTAGAAAATTTCCTAGATTATGAATCGGTCTTGGTTTTACATCATCTGTCATTGGTTTCATCATTTCTGTTCCTGCAGAGATGCTTTTCATTGTGACTAAAAGTGAATGAACTGTTACAGACGCCGTCTCGAGGTCGAGATCAGTGGCTGTTTAAAGATGGGTTCCAAAAATATGAAATAAAGGTAAAAAAAACAAACAAACCGAGTTTTAGGGCTCCCGTTTCTGTCCAATTTTTAGCCAAAAACAAAACACCTGTGGCATTTTCAAGGACGTATTTCCTGCAGAGCAGCAGTTCATTACAGATTCACCTCTGAGTTGTGGGGAGAATCGTTGACTCCAAGTAAGCCCACCACCTTTTCCCGTCATCCAACTGTTTACACGCTTTTCGATTGGCTTACAGCCTCTTACAACCCTATTATAACACTATCAGTGCAACAGAAATGGTGAACAATATTGGAGCCATCCAGCCATACAATTTAGAGCCATCTACCAGCTCTGACGAGGAAAACAAAGTTGTACATGGATCTATCTGTCTGCAAGTCGTAGGGAGCTTGTGGTCCACTGATTGTTAGAGCTAGGTTAATAAAATCAATTTGAATCAATTTAAGTTTAAAAGATCAATTACCGATTCATAAAAAATATAAATCTATTTAGCACATAAAGCTAAAATTCGCTAGCTTTATGCTAACGTTTGATAGAATTCCCCTCAGGACGGCTAATGCTAACACTCATTCGACCTAAACATACATTGCTGACTAAATGAACATCTTTATAAACTCACATGTATGAATTTTCCAAACTCTTTTAAGGAAATATTTTTTAAAGTAAGTATTTTTGATCTAAAACATTGTTTTTTGCTCATACTGTCTTCTCCTTCTGTAAGAAAGTGTAATGCTGTAATGCGATCGCCACCTAGTGGCTAAATGGAAACGCTCTCTAGAGAGAAGCAGAACAATGTTTACGATGTTAATGATCTGAACATTTCTGTTAGAACTTTGTTAGAACTGTATGCTAATAACATCATTACTTTACTAATACATTTTACAGTATGTAACCTGTATCAGATTAATATGAATATATTCAAAACATATAGTAGATTATTAATGTATTTTAAATAAATGCGTCTAAAGGTGTAAACTCAAAATTGAGTTGAATTGAAGAATAACAAAAAATCTTAATCTAATTGATTCTGGCTCTTGTGAATCGAATTGAATCGTTTCTGGAAATGATAATTGATACTCAGCTCTACTGACTGTTGCACCCACGTCAATGCTACAAGCTTTTTCAAACGACATTTTTTTTGTCTGCTCCTGATTCACAACGATTTGAATGAAGAAATACTCATAAATGCAATTTTAAGTTTGAAATTTCTTTATATACGTCTTCCCTCATAATAAAAAAGTCATTTTCATTCGTGGGTCTCTAATTAATTTTAGTGTGAGGATCTAGAGTTCAACCTGTTGCTGAATTTGAGCCTGGCTCAGGGAGATTGAGGCTTGCTGCTGTTTTAATAACCTGTATTTATTGCTGACCTAACAAATGGATTAATCAGTAGAAATTGATCTACTCTGGTCAGAGGGCTGTGTGGGAGTCTTAAAAAGGCACAAGAGGGAAAGCCTGGAAAATCCCCCGGAGTCCCGTGCAGTTATTAATGACACGAGGACTGCTTCTAATTTAAATGCACATGCCCAAGTTGCACATTCTTTTAGAAATGGATCTTTCTTTTCATTCCTCTCTTTCCTTTTATTAAAACCGACATTGTTGCACAAATCTTCTGCTTATTCAAGTTCATATGTTTTCCCTTTTCCTCCTACACGCACAAATCATTGTTTCGTTTTACTGTCTAAAAATACAAATCTTGTAAAAGAAAACTTAAAAAAAACGTCGCCTAGTACACCATTCTCCTGCAATTTTTTTTTACCTTATTATGTTGTAGATAATTACAGTTTTTCTAATTATTTTGTTATTAGTTTTCCACTTTGAATTAACGGACAAAAAGTTCCCGAAGCAAAAGTTGTTTAATTTTGTTTTATTGAAGCAGCACAGCACCATGAAAAATTGGGATGTCGATTAAGTAGGAAAAACAAAAGCATAAAAAGGCAATCTACCTTGATATTTTATATGGGCCACCGGCATTCCCTGCACACGTTTGCCCATTTTTTTTAGATGTAGACGGTGCAGATCCCACTGTTAGTTCAGTCATTTTTATATGTTGCAATAGTGTAAAATTATTTCTACCTGTAAAATGTTACAGTTACATAGCATATTATAATAACGTAAACATGTCACGAAAATGTAAATACTTTACATATGCCTGCAATAATTCGGATATGTCACAATGATATGTTGCAATAATGTTGCAATAATTGTTGCAATAATTGTGTTGAAATGTTGCAATAATTACCATGAAACGAGCATTTTGAAACAATGTGAACATCATTAAATAAAAGAAATGTTACAATATTCTAAAAATGCCACAAATTTCTAAGATGTTACAATTGCATAGTTTGTCCTATTTAATAAAAAAAATTGTAATAATTCAAATGTGTTAAAATGATATAAATGTAACAATTTTATGAAAGTATTCGCCATTAAACAAAAAGTTGAGACAGTGTGAGTATATTAAAATAAATGTTACAATATTGTATAAATGTTACAAATGTTTCATATGTTGCAATTACGAAATGTATTATCAGAAAAAATTGTAATCATTTAAATGTCACAATGATATGAATGTTACAATAATGTAAACGTAATTACCATTAAACAGATGTTTTGAAATAATGTAAACATGTTAAAATAGGTAATGTAAATATGTTACAAAATGTAATAATTAAGGCTCAGTTCAGTCAATGTCTGATATTCATTTCGTCGTTTTGCATGTTTATTTTCATTTAAAAAAATAAATCACAGGGATAAAAAAAAAATAATAAAAAAAAATAATGATCTTGAACAATAACTGAAAGTAAGCAAGACCAGTAATCAATTACTTTTAACCTGTTATCTTCCTGTGATGTTTTACTTTTGATTTTTTTTTCTCACTTAATTCACTCATCGGTTTGTCGTGTCAAATGCTTTTATTGGGTTCATATGTCCTGTTTTTTAATAATCAACCACTGTATTTTTTACAGCTTTTCTTTCATATTGTGACTATGTAATGAATCTTTATTTTGTTAAATGTTTTCTTATGTTCCTGTCAGGGGACTACAGATGGAATTTAGCATTATTGCTAAAATCCGGTATATTTACATCTATGACGCTCTGAATAGATGTCTATTAGTGTACATTGTACCTATCAACTAAACAAACCCTTATCTTCTCTGCTGCAACATTAACGTCTTCCTTTTCCTCGTCTGAGCTGCCACCTCGCTCAAAACTGTATGGCTGCAATATTACTCACCTTTTTTTTGCTACTCTAAAGTTAGCTTGTATCTGTGGGCTGCTATAATCTAGCAAGAGATAATGTAAACAAAAGGTTGATGGGAAATCAGCAGAGGTTAACTTCTGTGTCTACAGTCCCGCCCACAACTCAGACGCCAATTTCTAATGAGCTCCTGCTGCTCAGCAGAAAGTAAGTCTTAAAGAACAACAAAAGCTTTTTGATTTTAGCTAAAAAAAGAGATAGTTGGAGTGGGACTTTTAAGGGTTAGTGTTATGATGAAATGATGTGAAGTGGCACAAATTTTTAATGTCTTCAATTGCATTTTTATCTAGAAGATAATAAGACTGTCATTTTTTTTTAAATTCTTTAAAAATTAACTGTTTATTTTTAAGACATTTCTATTACTTATTACTGCTGACGTGACCCTGAACCCCAGTCATTGCTAAACTTGACTGATGAAGAAATACTGATTTGTAATTTGATCGTACGGTAGAGTTTGGAGGAAACAAGTTGACTAATCAATAAGAAAAGTGTGGGACACATCCATGCGCCTTCATCCTGAAATGCCACGCTGCCACGCTAAACATTCCTCATTAATGCTCTTTATTCGGAAGCAAATGAGGATCAGATGTGTTATGAATTGCCTACATCAGGCTCTGGATGAAAACAAATAATGCTATCAGGGCCATTTTTAATAGGCTTTTAATCATCTCGCTGTCCTGAATCATGATGATTAAATCCAGTGTGATAATGCCTCATCTTCACAAATTTGGCAACTGTTTGTGCAAAGCTGCATCTCACGTGGGCTTATGGGTGTTTTGAAAGAAAACGTGAGTCAGTGTTAACATTAAACTAAGGCAATGACCTTACTGTGTTCTCCACAGATTTGTTTGACATTTTACCTGAAATGACAGTAACATCTTTCCTCACCCCAGCGATATTCATAGTAATATTTCTCTAAATTGTGCTGCCATTTCAGATGTTACACTTTAAAGGGCAAAGCTGATATTTGTCTCTCCCAGATGAATCTACACATTCTCCCAATATGCCTTGTCTAAAAAAAACAATTCAAGTGCATCTTTGCAAATAAATCTTGACTTGTGAACATTGTATATTAACATGCAACATATGTTTGCAAAAAAATAGTAGTAATAACTTAGCATTAATTGGGATAGATTAATAGCTGAAGATGCTTAAATTGATAGCTGAAAACACTGAAGCTGACGGGGGGGGGGGCAAAGTTAAGGTGTAAAAATCTGAAGTCCTAAAGCTGCTTGCAATAAAGATTACTTTTACAAATATAGTTATTTGATTTATATCGTTTTTAATATAGTTATCGCACAAAATGAAAAAAAACGATATTGCAATATGAAAATTCCCATATCGCCCTACCTGGACGTTATGCTAAAAAACACACAAATGTTAATTATCAGGCACTTAAGGTGTGTGAATTTGTTCTCTACATTGGACCCTTCTCCTTGTGGAGTGGTAACCTGCAGACACAGTTGCACACCATAAATAATATAAAAAATACACATAGAAGCACTTTCTATCTAAATAGACAAAATACACACAGCATATCACTTCATTTATACACAGTATCAAAACAGACTTGTCTTGTAATGTTGGGAACTTAAGGTATCAAAAAGCCACAATTCCATTTTTTTCTGAATGCCTTGTATGTTCTTTACGACATTTGGAGTTATTTGTTTCATTGAATTTGTTAAAGTATAAAATCCTCAGACTTTGTATACTTTTGATTGTGTTACATGACTGAACCTCCTGTAAATACGATTATTTTTAATCTACTGTTAAAAATAGATGAACATTTTCTTTGCTTTTCTACTTAAGAAAATAGCAGAAAGTTTGAAATGTCACCCGCACTGTTTTAAGATCACAAATGCTGCAGGTAAATATTGCTTAGTGCTGCTTTTAACTCAAAATTCAAGCAATTTCCCTTTGATAAATATCACTGTTTACTTTATCTATTAATATCCACGTATGTTAAGATACAGAGAAAAAGTCATGCTGTTAAAAAAAGGTTTACTTAAAAGCGCTCCTAGTGGTCTTTTAATGATAAATATGCAGTTTTTTTGTCAAATGTATGTTTTAAAATGTCATTTTCTTGGATATAATTCTGCAAAGCGGCAGTATTTTGTTAGATATTTACCTTTGAGTTGTAGGCGGGACCAGAGCGACCCCAACCCCTCTTCCCCTCCCTGTTGCAGAATGTAGCGGAGCAAGCAGCTTGTCGTCACGTTATTTTTTACATCACAAATAAACTCCTGATTCACAATTCGACTAAAGAAATACTCAGAAATGCAAATTTGAGCTTAATTTTTATCCTTGTCCTTCATTATCAGAACAAATCCTCAAGAACATGTAAAAACACAAAAAAATCAATTTCAACTGAAGTGAATCTTTAATTCTTCTGTGCTTTGTACTGATGACATGCGTTCACATGTCAGATCCAGTCGTGCTGAGTCCCACGGGCACACTGACCTTCAGCTGGGTTGGTGGGAGACAAGAGAAGGCCTCAGTTAGTTTCACAGGAGTAACCCTCATGACCCGGGTCTTCCTCAGGACGTCACACAGACGTACAGCAGGTGCTTCTGTAGGTCAACGTCACAAATTCTCCGTATTGAGTGCATTATGTACATTTTGACATTTGTAGGGCTGTACAAAGCTACAATTCCAAAATCCAGAATCCTTGAAACTTCTCAGAACTCCTTGTGAAGAACTAGTTTCAGTGTGCACTAATTTGGTAAATATAGACCACAATGCATTGCGTCATGATTTGGCACTTTAAAAAAAGGGTCTATTTAAAGTATTAAGCGTTTAAGTTAATTTCTTAGGTATTAGCCACATTTTTGTCATCAGAACACTGTGGATTCTTCTTAAATGTCCATATTTGTAGGTTTTCTACTTCCTCAAGCGGGTGAAGCCATATTTGGTGTTTTAAATAAAAAGTAGCAACATGCATCCGAATTATGTTAAAATCCAGGGCACTAGATAGTCCTGCAATAAATAGTCTATTTGGGGTCAGGGAGTAGTGAAGGAATTCAGACAGACCATAGAGGTCCAGTAGACATGATGTCTTTGTTAGGGCTTCGTATCATTAATCATTTTTCAAGAAATAATTCTATATGCTGGGAAATTCCAGTAAACGTTAGCATCAAGCTAGCAGACTTTAGCTTTATATGCTAAATCCATCTCTATTTTTATGGGTCGATTATTAAGCTTAGATGGATTCAAATCGATTAATCAAGTTTATCAATCCACCCCTAGTCTTTATACAAAATGCTTCTTGTCCTGCTGTTGTTTTTTTTGTCTGCATAATTGTTTAAAAAATTTCAGAAAGTGATATTCATGATCAACCGCCGAGGAATATTTAGTATTTTTTAAAATCAATGAAGAGGATGACCACATGGTTTTGATAACAGCTCGAGCTTTTTCATGAACTTCAAACAAACTTTGGTAGAAATAAGATGCTGGTTTTTGCAGACCTCTCAGAAACAGACTGACTTGGTTTCCTCCATTGTTTCCATTGACTGTTTGGCCGTCATTTGCCTCTCGCCCCCAACAGGCCCCTGCAGGTGTTCAGATTGAATTTT
The DNA here is from genome assembly GCF_002922805.2 of Oryzias melastigma. Classification (NCBI taxonomy): domain Eukaryota; kingdom Metazoa; phylum Chordata; class Actinopteri; order Beloniformes; family Adrianichthyidae; genus Oryzias; species Oryzias melastigma. The sequence goes on from NC_050512.1 coordinate 28,716,586, forward strand.
TTTGTCTTTCATGCTTCTTAATTGATTTGCTGATGTTTTTAATCGACCAAAAGCCTTAAATATTTTAGTGTTTTGAATGAACACAGCCCTCGGAGCTCACAAACAGTACAAGATTGAACAGAAATGGAGGGTTCTGTGAGCTTGTAAATAGTTATTGGAGTTGTTGTGTATTTATGTTCTTATTGTTGAGTTTTATTGGTGTTCGGAATCAGTTTTTATTTATTGTCAACTTGATTGTTGGATGTAAAAGGACGACTGGCGTAAATTAGCCATAAAATGTTGATTCAGATCAGAAAGAAATAGAAACATTTAAAGTCAAACTTGAAAATAAAAAGCAGTCATAAATCGTTTAAGCAATTACTGTACTGACCAGTATTCACTTAGTTATCTTCCCGTGTGTTCCAATAATATAAAAATATGTATTGATCCGCAAAAGAACGTAAACTCATTAGTATTTGGGCATTTGTTTTTATCTGAAAGGTGATTGGTATAACAGACGGATGAAGTCATTAGCACCCACTTTGTGAAAAGTGCCTACGTCAGGTGGCCAGACTGTAGACCTAATTAAACTGAATGATTCAAATAGTGCAATGAAGTGATTGTTCTCTTCTGTAGGTCCAGCATTAGTGTGAAGGCTTGTTAGACATCAGGATGGAGCCGTACATTGTCAGTGAGCTCGATGTGTGCTGTGGTGCACAAAGGAAAGTGTTTCCAAGGTGATGATGAGAAAGAAGCTGTGGTTTCTTGCTGTTAGTTCACCCTGTAATTTGCACTGGAGGAACTCCTTGTTGCTTTATCAAGCTTGTTTGTGAGTCAGAAGCTCTCACCTAACTTTTGAATCAATGGCAGTTCTATTCTATGGACGCTTTTATTCTCTCTGCTCTCTTCCTGTATTTTAATTGTTCCTCATCTGAGTTGAATTCTTCTTTTTTCCATCATTTTCTACCTTTAGTATGAGTCTTCAGTGGAGCAGAATTAGCCTAAATGTTATGCGTACTCTGATATTTACACCAGAATGCAGAGAACAGATCATTTCGCAGTAATAACTGCTGAGTTTCCCCTCTGTGTCCGACCTTTCCTTTGCTGCTTAAATACGGCAGCCAGCAGCAGCCAAATTATACAGACAGAAAACTGTGATGATTTATGGAGGTTTTAAAATATACATCTCTGTGTGGTTTGGATTTGAATGTTAAATTTAATCTTCTGTGTGCCTACAGATGAAAACTGTGAGTGTCGCGCTGGTGTTGTGCCTAAATGTGGGAGTGGACCCTCCGGATGTGGTCAAGACTTCCCCCTGTGCACGACTGGAGTGCTGGATAGGTGAGTAATCGACACATCAAACCCTTGGGAGGGGGCTCGGATGAAAGGTTCATGCTTTGCTCTATGGTTTAGGGAGCTTATCACACCAAGAAACCCACATCAGTCTGTACTGGAGGGATAATGTTGCTCTCCATCGTCCTAGTACTTCTCTGGTCAGTGAGGTTTGGGGGTAACTGCCAAACTCCTTAACTGATGTGATTTATGTTTACAGACCCACATTAAATTAGATTGGATTAGAAATGGTATATTTCAATCAAGAAAGAATAATGCATGTGCATTACAATCAATCCACAGAGGGTTACATCCATAAAAACATACTAAATATAGGATAACCAGGCATCAAATTAGAGATTGCTTAAAAGGGATTGAAAGGAAACCAACTTATATAATCCCACCCTGGCACATGTTGATTAGATTTCCCCATAATTCAATGAAATAAAGATGTATTTGTCAAATTAATTTGGTTTTAGTTGGCTTTTGTGATAATTTTCTCATGACTAATGACTTTAACAGCAGAAAGGAGCAACTTTCATCAGTAAAATGTAGAATTTGTATGTTAAAAACGTTATGAAAAAATTATGAAAAAAAATTGTGTTCATTGGTATTATTAATTAATATTTTATTTTTGTAGTGGGGATTCTTTTGATTCATTGGTTTTTAGGGATCACAAAGCCACAAAAGCAGGGGTACACGCGTGTGCAGAACCGTGGCTTCTGATCCGTACGAGTACGATAATCCATGATCCGTTACACCCCTAAGCTTAACCCATATCTAATGGCTTCCATTTTTATCAGTTTTTTTTTTCTTTTTTTTTTTCTCAGTTTTCATTACTCGAATTTATGACAAGCTGTTTGAGCACTTTGGGTTGTACGTACTTAAGTGATAATATTTACTTACACTTATTTAGTTGTGAAGTGTCTTTCATTAAAGCCAAGGACACATATAGAGATGATCAAAATAACTGGTTAAAAACACATAATAGAGCTACTTTAAACAGCATTAAGCTTGGGAACAGCGAGGACTACAGCGACTATAAGGGGCTGACTGTTTAAGGTGTTTTTAAAGTGATAACCCCTAAATGATAAGAAGTTATAGAGAGGTAGAGCCCTCCAGAGTTCGGGAGCAGAGTAGCTGAAGGGTTTGTCCCATTACTCAGAATAAAACCGTCATCTCCATCGGCTGGTTTTGAATATAAAACAATAGTTTCCCTCCCCTGAGATTGACTGTTGTTAGCCTGTGAGGTACATCACATTTGGAGTGCAGTAGTTAAAGTTTCAGAGACTCCCTCGGTGCTCTCTGAGGACACTGCAGACATGTCACATGGTTGGGAAGGATACTTTTAAGGTTATGATAAATGTTAAAAGAAAGGGCGATGTCCTGAAAAATCCCCACCGTGTTGGATCTGACGCACACGGTTGAGCAGCATAAAGATTTTCTGTCATCTGTGGTTGTATGAAAGCTTCAAATTTAGAGAATTATCATTTTCTGTTCTATTTATTGGGAAATTAATCTTTGTCTTAATGTTTTTTGCACAGAACATATCAGAACTACCAAAAATTTATTTTTGTCTTAAAGAAAATGACAGATTTTGTCTTCTAGTTAATTGGCAAAAGCTTTGCTTTTGTCAACTCAAGCGGTTCTCGGACCTACATGACTGACTCATTGCGTATGTGTGCAGCTGTGGTGTATTTTTAACACTCTTGTCTCCTTGCTAGACCCCCTGTCGATGAGTCCACAGAAAGCCCTGGAGACCATCGGGGCCAACCTGCAGAAGCAGTATGAAAACTGGCAGCCCAGGGTGAGTGAGGAAGCCTCCTCCTATGGTCTTTTACTGCAGACATTACCCACACCATAATGGGATGTGTGCAGAGCTCAATCTCACTGTGATTGTAATGAAACTAAAATGAATCACAGGTACTTTAAGGTTGGCGCTTTAAGATTATGTTTGGATAAGATTTACGTGTTTGAAGTTTGTTTTATGGATTTTTTTTCCCCTGTCTATCTCTAATAATTTGGATGATTCAAGTCGCTTTCCATTAAAGCTGCCAATTATTAAGCAACAGCACCTTTCAACCTCGTTAAACGGTGGCATATCGATTCCGATGTTTGTAATAAACCAGGAGAAAATGCTTGTTCTCTTCCTTTACATTGTCAGAGCCAGAAATTTATGAAGCCTGGTTGCTGTCGGCTTATGCTTTCAACTTATTGATCATAGGAAATCAGTATTAAGTTTATATTTAATGTTTATAGCTTCCTTTTCCCAAGTTGTTCCTATAAAACACACAGAAGCTCCTCAGATTTTATTTTTAATTTTGTGAAGACATTTTTATACACTCTAGTAATTGATTTTTGGTGCAAATTGGTGTCATTTCCAGGGTCAGTTTTTCCATCGGTTCCAAGCTGGTTGCCTAGCGGTTCTTTGTTTTGTAATAGATTTGGAAATTTTCAGTATTTGGGTCGTTCGATAATATCAGCTACTGATAATTATTGGCCAATATTGGAGAGTATGATGACATGTCTATAATTCCAATAAGAAAAAAATTGGCTGATAAAATGGACCGATAGTTAAAAGCTTAAACTGCAGACTATAAAAGCTAATAGTGTTTGTATTTCCTGTCGTTCATTTTATTTTCAGTCAAATTAGTTCTTCATATTAGTTGGAATACAAACAAGCCAGACGCTCTTACTGTGTACTTGCAAATATTTTTTTCTCAAGTATTTAAAAAAATATATTGATTTATCGGTATCAGCTGCAGGAGGCCAGAAAATATCAGGTATCAGTTGCAAATGTCGTTATCATGCATCACTAATTTGTAGTTTTCTCGGGAAAAAAATGTAACTTTGTGAACAGAAAAGAAAAAACAAAGGAAGAGCTGTAGAAAATGATGCAGCTATTTATAAAAAAAGGTATTTGCATCATTTTTTTCAATGACTGCTTTTACTGCATGTCTGCTATTTATTTATTTTTTTCTATTTATTTATTTTTTTTGTATTTTGCTTTATTTTGGAACATTTGAAAGCTTATCCTAGCTCAAGTCCAGAGCAAACCGGTGACTCACAGATGAACCCTGGTAGTGGGAATTATAGTATTCCATGTACACATAAACTAGTAAAAAATGGTAGTAGTTTAGATTAACTGGTATTTAGCAAATTCTTTCATCTTAGGTTGTCTTGCTCAAGGACTCAATCTAACCCTGAATTTTTAACCTTGACCAACTGATTTCTTGTCATACTGGTGAACCCCGTAGCTAACTGGAACCAATTCTGAACTTGTTTTCTGAACATTTTTGCTCCAGTTCTTGAGTAAAGCCTTCCTTTCTGAAGTTTTGGTCTAAAGACCCACTTCAATGAAAATTGTGTTTTTTGGTGTTTTCTTTTTTTTTACATGTTCTTGTGGCATTTTTCTCAAGATGGAGGACATATATATATAACTTAAAATTAAAACTGCATTTCAGAATATTTCTTTATTTGAATCGAGATAAATCTGAGCAAATGGAAAAAAAAAACCTTTTGAAAAAGCTCTCAGTTGTGACGTAGAAACTGAGAGGCTAAAGTTTCCTTGCTCCACTTCATTCTGATGCATTCACTTGCAGACAAATAGACCCATTAATGTCTTTGTTTTCCTGGTCTGAGCTGGAATCTGGCTCAAAACTCTGACTGGATGGCTCTAATATTGCTTGAAGTTATGTGAGTTTGGGGCTGTAATGTGCTGAAAGCTTGAAGGACAGTGTAAACAAAGGAATGATGGGATATCAGTGGAGGTTTACAGTCACGCCCACAGCTCAGTGGTGAATTTCTGATGAACTTCTGTTGCTCTGCAGAAACTATGTCCTAGAAATTGGCACAAGCTTTTTGATTTTGCCTTAAAATTGCATCATCATAAGTAAAAGACCACTGGAAAGGCTTCTGCAATACATCAAAATATAAAAACTGTTTTTGAAAAAAAGCATTTATTTGTTTTGCTCTCCTGTAATGTTTGAAAAGACTATCCATTTTAAAAAGATGTTATATTTCTGTTGTTTTCAATTCGATTTTTTTCCCTTGTATTTTGTCCACCACATGCACTTTTTCTTAAAGGTCATTATTTTTGAGTAAACTGTTATAAATCACTGGATTGCAATGAAGATGATAAAACACTTAATTAATTCCCAAAAGGATAAACTGTTGCAATTTTGACTGAAAAATCCATTCATCAAATAAGAAAAGTCAAAAGTGTGCATACTTGATGAGATGAAAGCCTAAGCATGAGATATATTCATCTTCACCACATTGAATATAAAGTCACGAGGATCATCTACAAAATGAGGAATATTTTTGTTGCTTAAAGCTTTTGTTTATTTATTACTTTTACTGGAAACTAGAAAACAAAGAAGCAAATACATTTTAGGATTGAGCAACAATTCATGTGATTAATTTTTTTGATCAGTTTTTAATGTTTCATAGTAACAGTTTTTTCATATTAGATAATGTAAAGAGTTGCAGCTTAGATGTAGCTCAGCACATATGTCTGGAAGATATAAATTTAATATTTTTAAGAAAGCTTCATAAGATGAAAAGGAGAACAAATTCCTGTAATCTGTTTGAGATAAGTTAGTATTTGGGGAAAAAAATCTTATCAGCTTCTTTTAAATCTAAAGTACTGGATTTGATCTGCTTTGAGATTTTGTTGGTTGTATTGGCTGTGTGCTGAGAAACAAGGACACCGTTTTTTTTTTTTTTTGGAACAAGTCAAAGAAATCTCAGCGATGGCTTCAACAGCAGGAAACATAAGCACACAAACTGCTGCGGAGACTCCAAACAAAATCTCACGACGAGGAGTCCGAAATAGAAACACAGCAACGAGCTGTTTGATAAGATGGTTCAGAAACGAAACACGAGGCAAGAGGAGGTGGAGGAGAAAACGTCTCCAGAGAGGGAGGAAGAGCTGCTAAAGAAATGTAGGCTTGGGTTTGATTGACCTCAGAGGTCACCGGCAAATGTTGGTAGGAGAGCAGGAGGAGGAGTGGGAGGCTTAGAAAGCTGCTCCTTTTTCCAGCCTGAGGATTCACAGCGAAGCAGCACCGCACTGGGCTACACTGTTCGCCAACACACCTTACATAAACTGTTGACAAAGCAATCAATTACACTGCAGTTATTGCTGTTTTGTCGCAGTGGGACGAAATCATTTTAAATGCATAAAGTTAATGAATATTAGACGAAAAAGCAAGTTAGAATAATTTATTTTGTCATTTTTTCTTGCTTTGTCTATAATGTCGACATTTAAGAGCCAAGTTTATAACATCAGAGATGCCCAGAAATGTTTGTGTTTCTATTTCTGCTGTCAGGAGTCCATCCCTGTTTCCAGCTCAAACATCAACTCTCATATCCAGAAAATGCACAGATCATGGCAACATTCATCCTACCAGCCGCCCACTCACCACTACCAGCTTCTGTTATTTTACTTAACATTTATATCCTGTTTATTTACATTTTTTGTCACTCTTAAACCTCATCAAAGCTCTGATATATTTACATCTTTCTTCATGTTTATACTAATAGAAGCTGGAAGTGTCGATTCCAGTAAACTTCAGTTCTAGAGTTTTAAGTTTATGCGTCCTGCTGCAGTTCTATGCCCATAACTTGTCCTTTCAGTCAGAAGGTTGCACTTTTTTTTAAGTATTAGCCTCTGCATTATAGGTGCTAGAATGTCCTTGGGCCAGGCACCAACCTCCATTTCCCTTTAATGTCTCTACTGTGTTGAAGTGTAATTAACAACTGCTTTATAGACCGAAAGCTGATTAAATTAGGTAATGGCGGAATATGGCTGACTCTAAAATTGACTGTGCTTATATTATGACACCGTCCCAAAGTTCTCAGGAGCTAGACAACACTGTTGGACGGCCGTCAGGGCCAGTGTTGAATGGTTTTAGAAAAGAGCTGCATGACAAATGTCCACTTGACTGAAGATATGGTTGTCGGATCATTCCACGCTGTTACCCTCCCAAAAGGCCCACCTGTCACGAGTCTAGGGGATAAATCCAAAAGGGGACCAGAACATAAAAACTGGACACCAGTAGGAATAAAAGGAACACCGTTTATTAAATAAAGAAAAATCCTGTGTCCTGGAATAAAGAACAAAATTATATAATTTAAGGGTTTAACAAATTACTAGCCTCAGTTCGGATCACAGGTGCCCCCCCCCCCCCACGCTGCCACTGCGTACCTCACACGTTCATTATTTAAATCAATTGTCTGTCCACACCAAATGCAATTGGCGTCAAATTCATGCATATTTTTTTTTTTCTACTCTTTGATCGAGTCACCAAAATGTCACGTTCCCAAAGCGGAGTCACTGATTGGTTGATCTCGCTTTGCCACGCCCGATGCCGAAATAGCACTGTAGGACCTTAAATCACGTCTGTGCATTGACTTAACATTGAAATTCGACACCTGTGAATCGCGTCTGGTGTGAATACAGCATAAGTGTTCTTTACGATCTGTTGCCCGCAGCACGCCCATAGAAAAAATATGCATTAGGATTTTTTCTCTACGTGGTCACCAAGCTGTCTATAAAATTTCGTGACGCCGTCTGTGTTTCCTGTTCAGGTTTCTCCTGCAAACAGCCCGTATCCACCTGTTAGGACTGCGATGACTAAGGCATTAATGACCTGAATGTGCAAATATATGTTGTTTATGTGCAGTAAAACACTGATATGTTTGGGTGTGCTCATTTATCGCAATATGTTGAAGTTTTGGAGCTTCTCTAGAAAACATAACGTCCGGTCACTAACTGTAGCTGACCATCTTCAAGGAGTTTTACTTTTTCTCTTTGCAAAAATGTTAGAAGCTTAGATTATATTTCTTTATTTTCAGTTTTGTATTTGAAATCCCAGAATGTGTCCAAAGATAAATGTGGACATATTTTATAGAAACCGGAGACTCAAAAAGAGAAAAATTTAACAGGAAAGTTACTCGACTGAAAAAAAATTGAAGATATTATTGGAATTTTGAACAAAATTAAATGTTATCAGTTAAAACTTTGGATAATAATCCTCAAACTCAAAGCACATCTGTTTTTAGAAGTTTCAATGATTCTCGACTATAAATTTGATACCGGTTACCATAATATGAGTAAAAATAAGTCTGAAAAGAGTTTAAAATGCCTCCTTTTGTCCAGTTTTTTCTCTGACATATTTTTCTATCACCCGTTGTGTTTCCTTTGGGTAATTTTCCCTTTTTCTGAGGTTTGAGATGTTTTAATGACTTCTCCTGCGTCACTATTCATTAGGCCTCATATTCAGCAATTAGGTTGTGTATAGTCATACCTGATAGTCATAGTGACCATCAGATACGATCGTCACCGTGGTCATACCGGATCAAAATAAGCAGCTGGGGAACAGCAGGACACTGTATGACGCCAGCAGAGGAACATTCACTTCTTCGCTCTTCTAAGAAAGCTTGAGGCATTTGAGGGAGTGTAGTTTACTCAATCATAAAGTCGCACTGATTTTATTTGCATTAGAGCTTCTTTGTGTTCAGTTTGTGTAGTCTTGATAGATACAATATATCAACTTTTTTTGTTGATAGTGTTTTTTTCCCTTCGTTTTGCCTTCAATACCTCTGGATGTGTCATACTCTGGCCTGAAGCTCATACTGGGGTCATATGAGGCTGCTTTTGTTCCACAGACATAATGTTAAGACATGAGATGTTACAACACCTTGGCTTTGAGTTTCTCATTGTATATCTGCTTCAATAAGCTTCCTTTGCTCTCTCATCTTTAAAGCCTCACTTGTTCACTTTCATATTCTCTGCGCTTGTCGTCCTTTCTCTGAATCCTTTATTTGTTTGAAATGCTTTCCTCTTGACTCGTTGGTTTCTGAGATGAAAAGCGATGTTTGTCCTGTCAAGCGATTCTTTTTTTTCAAAGCCCAACACATTGAGGCTAAATTGCTGGACACATTAAAGCTGCCAAACAGGTTTAGACCGACTTTCTCTGTATCTGTGTGACGTCTGTTTGTAGCTTTGCTGCTGCAGACCCCTGCTGTCTACTCAACTAACCATTTTTGTGTTTTCCATCATTGAGCTGTAAGTCAAACAGCTTCTTCCTGCTTGTGAGGTATGTTGCTTTTACCATGTCGGAATACAAATCTAAACTTCCCCTGTGGAAAGGAAAGATCCTGGAAAGATTGGATCCAAATTCAGAGAATGGCATTTTTGTGATCTGCACCAGTGGTTATGTAATTAAAAGTTGCATCTTGTTACTGTGCATCTATCAACTGTTGAGCTGTGGAAAGTTGTGCAGACATTTCTCAAACCACAGGAACTCTGGTTGACTAAATTGTCTTATTTTTTCTGTCAGCAGAACCTGAAGTTTTTCTGTAGGTGTTTTAGTGGTGAAACCTAATATGAACGTTGTAAAGAGAAGTTTGAAGTGAAGTTGACATTTGGGTCTCTCGGTCATCTAAACCTTTTTGTTTGAATAACTTACAAAGTCAGCTTTCTTATCTTGTGCTGAAAGAGTTGTTTTCAAGTTATGAAACCTACAGTCTACAGTCAGACTTTGACTGCAGCTGCTTTGATAAAGGAAAGGAAACACATTTAAAGTTCCTGCAACATACGAGTGAGGTTGTGTCACTAATATGCAAACATTTTGAAACTATTTAAGCTTAAAGTGTTAGTTTGTTGTTAGCTGTCCAAGCTTTAACCAATCAAGCAACCTGCTGGAGACATTGAGTGGATATATGAACTGGATGGAGCTGGACTGAAAGAGTATAAATAAAGTTGATTCAGTTGCCATTTTGTCACGATATGGACATCGCCATGTTGGAACCAGATTTTCTAAATAAGCAATTAATGGTCAGAGTCATCGTCTCTAGGGTAATGAGTGACCTTGTTAGAAGTCTACAGCCCTACCACTTGAAAGTGGGATATGCAAAATTTGTCAAATGTTTCTTGAGCATTGGACATGGGGGCCACACGTGTTTATCAAGGCAACTCTTTATGAGAGTCTTAGGAATTATTCATGTTTGGAAGGTGAGGGAGTGTGGGGGTCTTTCAGTCCATTTTGTATATAAATTCAATAGCTGGAGATAAAAATGGGTAGCAGGCTTAGAAGGAGTTAAACTCTTCAGCTGTGAACTGATGTTTTTGAGACATTTGCTCTTTTTAACGAGTTCCCTCATTGGTTTTTCCCATGAACTGCCCACTAGGAGCCAAAGAGAGAAATATTGCCCCAGTGATGTGCAACAAGCAGAACAGCTCTAGAAATTCTGTTGGGAAAACCATGCAATAGAGCTGATATATCCTGATGGGACAAGGAGGAGCTAGTTATTGATTACTTGTATCTCAGCTGCTGATTGCTCATGTGTGTCTCATTAAACACAGTTTCTCTTGTATTGGTGCTTACTTTATATTAGATCAATGCAGAAGCATTAATGCTTAGATATCCAACTTCAAAAATGGATCTTACCGGCGATGCCTGTGCATTATGTAGCTATGAATATCCAGCACATTCATTTTGAACCGTCCCAGAATTGAAGTAGCATTTGAAATTATTCCGACCCAGAGATCTTATGGCTTTTAAGCTGCATTTCCGCTGGACGCTTTAGTGCACTACATCCATACTATTTCCATTAACAAAAGTTGAATCATTTCCAGAATAACCCGTCTGCTACTTGGCGCCCTTCTGTTGAGGTATAAGATGACTAGAGTAGAGCTGTGACACTGCAGATCTATAGATTAGGTTGAGTTTATTTATTTAATATTTACTTGAACAGGGACAGTTCACTTTAATAAACTTTTCTGTATATGTGCCAATGTTAGCTGCAAAACTAATTTTCAGCTGTAGTCCCTGGGCAACAGATTGGCAACAGAAAAGACCAAAAATGTATAAAATCAACAGTTAAATGACAAGCAATACATAACCTCAATACAAGTTTGAAAGTTACATGGAATAGTCTCTATGCACATTAAAAAACTTGCATGTTATTTAAAAAGAATATCTACAATAATGAAACAATTTTAAAAGTCAAAATTGCAAAAGCATCCAACCCGGACATACAATATTTACATTGTAGGTTCATGCAACACATCTTCAAGAGGGTGTGCGTTGTTTGTATTTATGGCATTTTTTTTTTGTTGATTCCTTTATGTTTTAAAAGTTAGACACTCTCTTTTGCTGCATTCACGCTGGGCATTTGTTGCCACTTCAAGAACGTGTTATACACGGTTTCATGAGCAATACAGTCCTTGGTTGTTCACACCAGTCAAGCAGGGAGGGGCTTCTTCTTCTTTTCTTTTTCTACTGCTTACTAGCGTAACTTAATTAATTTTACAATAATACATTTACAGGAGACAAAAAAAATTCACAATAATAAATTTAGCATTCATACAGTTGAACTTGTTGAACTTCCACAATGCAATCAGTGAACACCCAATCAAGCTGTGCGTAGAGCAGGGGTGTCGAACTCATTTTGCTTCAGGGGCCACATTCAACCCGTCTGATCTCAAGTGGGTCGGACCAGTAACGTGATCACAAAATAACATGATCAAATCGTTATCTGTAGTTTCGGTTTTGTTTTGTTTTTCTTCTCAGTTGGTAAAAATGCCTCAACCAGCCAAGTAGCCTAATCACTTATTATTACATTGTTTATTATGTTTATTTTTTTGATCTCTTGTTATGCTGGTCTTGCTTTTCCTTTGCTCCCCCTATTGGCAGAACCGCGCATTGCGGGGAGTTCTTTAAAGAACCATTACTCGCCAGAAGATTGGGCTAGAAACGTGCTTTTTTCCCCTCAACATCCTTATATTTTTTTCTCTGACTGGGCCGAATTGAACCACCTGGTGGGCCGTAAGTTTGACACCCCTGACATAGAGTCTGAGAATGGACTTAAAAACATGCGTGAGGACACTCGACCTCAAGAGTTTTGAACATGGAAGCCTGAAACGCAGGTTTACGTATGTTTGCATAGATTTTTCGTTGAAAGTGGCCGCTTAAACGCGAGTGACCACAGCCGGTGTGAAGGTAGCTTTAGCGTGTGTGGAACACTGTTACAGATGTTACATCTCTTAACGGAGACTAACGTTCTGTCTCGAACAGTCAGGTGCTTCTATTAACAAAAACACTTGTTTGGACTCAGTTCAGTATTTTTTATTTTCATTTTATGGCGCCAAACAGTCCAAACGGCACCATTCTGCAGTGCTTTGATTTCGTTTTTTCAGTAAGTCTGTCTGGCTTTTTTTGACTTTTTAGAAGAGATCTACGGCATGTTAAGCGAGTCTTTAATTTTTTCTCATTTTGACGGTAATTGTGGTGGTCAGTGATGAATGGCATTAAGACTTTCATGTGTGGAGGTTCAATCCCAGGCTTTTATGACTGCTTCATAACTTTCATGTACCTGTTAAATATACCCTTTACTCCTAACTTCTGGCTCTGAATCTTCCGCAGAGTGCCGTCGATGAGTTTTCTCATAAAGTTGAACTACCCTTGTTGCTCTGGTAACTGCCTCTCTTCAGTGGTTTGCTTCCATCTTTTAAACGAATAACTTCTATTGTTTGCTGTTGCTGAAGGTTCACACTGGCAGTGCTTACTGTCTTCTGTGTAACCTTTTTTCCTTATCCAAAGCGCGTGTGTGTGTTGGTATTAGCCATCTGCAGGGATGCAGAGCAGGAGGGGACAACGCAGGAGGCCAGGATGTGACTCAGTGGACAAAAGATGCACCTCCCACCTTTGATTCTGCTATTTTTTACTTTGGCGGCATGAAAAGAGAGTGTTGTTTCATCCACACTTGAGATCCAAAAAACTCCCAGTCTAGTAGAATGTGGGTGGGGGTGCAATAGTGTGTTCAAGGACAATTGTAAGAATTTGGGGGTGGACACAATTAGGAACAGACTTTCTGTGTGTTCAGAGTGCGGAGGAGCTCAGCAATGACAAAAACCACTCATCCTTAAAGACATTTGTGTGGCTTTGCAAGTCATCTGAGTCACTTCACTGCTTTCCTCGCCGCGGCATGTTGATGATCCAGATCCCATGTCTCCATGTTTTTGTTCTTTGATTAAAACAGCTTTACTCAACCAACCGCAGCAGGAACATTTAATTAAAAAGCTGTTTTTTCCTGTTTCTGAAACGACCACAAAGGTACTGTTGAGTCTGTTAGCATTCGTTGTAACATCTAACTTGAAGTCTTTAAGATGGTTTTGTTTATTAAACACTGTATATTGAGACCGTTGTGACATTTATATGCTGGTGCACAATATAAAGAAGATTTATCTTCAGTGGAGTGGCTGTAAAATTAATATTTGGCTTGTACTCAGCAGTACTTGGCAGACGTTTTGGTTTCTTTTAGTCATCAGGTGTGACAGCATGTGTTTATGTTTGGTCACTGCAGCCAGTTTTTTGTTACTTAATTGTTAATATATATGTATTGCACTGCCTACTCTATGCATAGAAAAAAGCTGTTACAAACATGAAGATGTCTTTTGTGAGAACAGAAGGAATTTGCTTAACAACTAAGCTGTTTTTTCAAAGTGCCAACATGAATAGTAGATAATCTTTGAACACTTCTTAGATTCAAGCCCCACTCTGATCGTCTTGATCTATTGTAAAAGTTTTCCCCGTGGTCTTTAAATTTTGACAAATAGCCTAAAACTTAAGTGGCCTTCTAGGACGTAATTTCTGCAGAGGGGCAGTTGTTCACCTCTCAGTTGTGGGTGAGAGAGTTGGCTCGGAATACCCCCACCCCCTTTCCCTCCTCCTGCTAACTTACAGCCCCTCACACCCCTAACCTAACATTACCGGTTGGAGCTGTCCAGCCATAGACGTTCATGGATCTACCTGTCTTCAGGTGAATGCATTTAGGCGTAACGGAGCATGGCGCTTTCGGCTGCTTAACACATTTTCTTCATAGCAAATATGCTCTCTTTCCAACATTTTTTTAATCTGCTTTTGATTAACAATTTGAGCAAATAAATACTTAGAAATGCACTTTTCAGCTTAATTTTTTTTATATACGTCTTCCATCATCAGAAATAATGCCACAAAAACATTTAAAAAATGCAATTTTCATCGGAGTGGGTCACTTTTACTAATTTCTCTTTCTAAGCTCAACTTTTACTTGTACATCTTTGAAGTTTTTCTTGCATGAGTTACACTAGTTACTTTTATTTTGCAAACCTTGATTAATTATTTTAAGATAATTGTT
>NC_050512.1:28731475-28773819 GCF_002922805.2 Oryzias melastigma
CTCTTTTTTTCCTCAATTTTTAAAAAATGAAAATGAATTTCTTCTGACACAGTTGGTGCTGCGTTCAGTGATGCAGCAGTTTCTCAAAGTCTCTTTTCAGTTTTAATATCCTGCTGTTCTGCCGCTTCATCCCAGAAGAAAACATTTCTGTTTTAGTTTTTTTTTACAAAGATCCCAACTCATTCTAGAAAGCTGGGTAAAGCAAATCAAGCTTTTTTCTGTATATTTTCTTTCTCATGTTGTAAAACTACATTACTCAAAACTATTTGCTGCCAAAAGTTAACTTTCTCTGGTGCACAAAATTCACACCTTTGCTAGTGACATTTGCTTCCAAGTGTGGTTGGAGTTCCTGTAATTTTTTTGGATTTCTTTTATCATTAATGGCAGGATATGCATTTACAGTCTGACAATGATGAGGTGTTTTAATTATCAGTAATACAAGCTCTCTGTGTTTCCTCTTTATTAGTATCTAAAACTATCTATTAGACCTTCTGTATAAGTGGCTTCCAATTATAATTCTTCTGATGTCCTCAGAGACACATTCAGCCTGACTTCTCTCACTAACAATCACCTCTAGAGTTGTTTGCCCCTAATTACTTCATAGTTAGTTGTGCTTCTTGTTTGATAAATAGTGGAACTCCTCTTCTCACCAGAGGCTAATGGCTCCTCTCTTCTTGCTTCATTAATGTTCTCCTTTCATCGTGGTCTTGTGTTTCCAGACAGTGGTGATATCCATGTCAACAATCTCACCAGCAGTGGCCTTTTAATGGCCTTATCCGATGGCCTCTTGTCTGCTTTGATTTCCTTTAATAGTTGTGGTTGTCCCTGAATAAAGAAACGTGCCGGTGATGAAACAGCTGGACCCTGTGCAAGCTGATGTGGAGTCAATCTCATTAAACATTCGCTGACAGCTATCAAAGAGCCATCTGGGAGACATTGAGTGAACGAACGTGTTGGCCTGTGTAGAGCTGACACTTGAAGCCTTAAAGATGGTTTATTTTCCTTTTTTGTTTAGACAATTTTTACAGACTGATTCCAAGAATACCTGTATAAGGTTTGTTTTTTCAGTGTTACTTTATTTGACTAAATCAAACAAGCTCCTTACAACTATTGAGGATGTCTATACAGTACTCTGGCAAATTTCAGTTAGATCTCCAGTTCTTTGCATGATAAAGAGGTAAAATCTGATAAATAACTATGGGATATTTAACTTTGAGTTGTGTTGACCCTTATGCTATCCTAGTCATGTTTACATTAAAAAACTGGGTCATCTGGACCCCACAAGTCAGCGCGCTGAACTTTTTTTTTTCAAAAATGTTTTTTTTTTTAATCTCCACTGGTGTCCATGGCAGACATAAAATCCTGCCCACCTTTGTCACGGGAAGGATCACACATCAATATAAGGGTGGGGTCTGTACTGTAGCCCAAAGCTCCTGCCGCGTGTGGGAGGAGCTTCCATCCAAAACTTTTCTCAAGCTCACCATGGAAGACGAGGATACTGAGAGATTGAATTTATTTTCTTTAGCTTGGTGCACGAAATTGCATATTAAGCATTTTTTCTCTGTTTTTGTGGATTTGGTCTCCAGACATGTACATGTAACCAGAAACTACATGTTTTTACATTTTTGTTTATGTTCAAAGATGCATGAGTGTTTATTTATGCTTCAAAGTACTTTATATATGTTTTCTCAAATATATGTTTTAAACTTTTTCATAAAGCACTTTTAGGCTTTTATCTTCTTTTTTACCCTACTAGAAACCATACACGTGGCCCCTTTTTGCTTGTGAATGTCCTGATGGATGCTATCTAGGTGGCAATTTTTCTTCTGGAAGGTTGAGAAAGTCATCTGTTCACGAAATTTTGATTTTGGCTTATGACAATTTGCATGATAAATACTGTTCTGTGTTTAGCCAACTGTAATGAAATTTACTTTTTTAGCTCCCTTGTGGTTGCCTGTTGTGCAACATATAAAGTTACTGAACCCTGGCCCTTTCAAAGAGGTGAAACAGGCAGGACGAACCAGCTTGACAGATTTGAAACATAGCCAGTAAAGTCCTTCAAGAGTTGGGAATGATCGCGTGTCCATCACACTCCTGTCTGCATAACCTTTTAATGGATATGTTTTAGTTTTTTTTTCAGCATTTTTCTTATCAAACGCAAACATGGCTCAGCACAACACTGATCCACAGTTACAATAATTCTTGCAGCAGTGCAGTACTAAACAAAATTCCTTCTTACAGGGTTTTAAAGATACCAGTTTGAAAATAAATAAATAAACAACATATATCTGACGCTGTTTAGTGCGGAGGCTGTGTTGAGACTGGTTAAAGTGGACATAAGGGGTCCATATGTTCATGAAATTATCCTTTGTGGAGTAGAGCAGACAGGTCTAGTATTCAAGGGGGAAAAGTTTCAGTAACGATTCCATGCCAGTTTTCTTTGTAGGGAGGTTTTTCATTCATCTGCAAAATGGAAAATGTTCTCGCATGCGGCATATGTCAGAATAACTAAGACAGAGATGGAGTTTAGTGTCCAAGTCGTCCCCAATATCTTTTCCATGTCCTCCAAAATGTCTCTCCAACATTACTACATTTTAGGACAGAACCAAACACAGTGAGAGTAAGTTCCAATTGCTAATTTATATCTTAAACAGATAAGTGATGTTAAAGGGTTCATACAGTATGATGACTTCTGTTAGGAGACATTTGCTTCATGTGAAAAACTGTACTGGCATGATTGCAAATAGATTTTTGTTTTAATAGTCATACCCAAGTCTGTTTGCCATTTCTCTGCTACATCTAATAGTCAATGAATTAGTCTGATTTGGAATGTTATCAAGACAAATCATTATTTTTAGAAGGAGGTTAAAATATTCGTTTTTGTATTTGATTTGGGTAGACACAAACATTTCTCAATGTTGTTGAGTTGCTGAAACTCCAGTCGTTATGGATGACATTTACTCTTGATTTTTGTCTCTTAAGACTCATATTTGTGCTGTAGATTATTTGTGCAATGTGTCTGTCTTTGTTGTGGATGGTTAGTCCAGTTATTGGCCCTGTATTTTTTTTTTAACTCAAGGTGTCTGACTGGATGCCAGATAATTCTGTTCATTCTTTGTCTGCTCACACTGAAAGAGTATTTTCTGTTCTAGAGACATGTCGTGGTATTTTAGCTGAATGGGTTGCAAAAAGACCCAGCTGAACATCCAGGAAGTTTCTAATAACTTGTCCAAACATGTCAGTTTGGAAAATCCTCTAAAAACCGAAAAGTCCTGCCGTGCTGAATGTGACAGAGCTTCTTTCTTCTACTCTGTCCCTGAGCTTCATTAGGGGAAAGAGAGTCGTTTCAGGATTAAAGGGGTTTGTAGTCTGCCACAGACTTTGAACAATTGATCATTACACAGCTCCTCTGCAGTCCTCTATTGTGCGTTTTTAAGGCCATGTCAACACTAAAACTTGACTCACTGCTGTGTCTTATTCTCTGAGGATAATCCTTCCAAAGGTCCAAAGCATCTAAAGGAAGAAAAATGAGCTGTCTTATTTAGGCGCTGAAAGTGTTAGGAGGCAGTTTTTTGTTGGAGAACAAAGTACAGTAAATGGTTTATCACAAACACAAAGCAGATGTAGGTTAGTGAAATTTAATAAGATTTTGTGTGTGCAGAAAGAAGACCTGCAAATAGACAATGAATGGGATTTAACACTTCAGTATTCATTTAAAAAATAATTCTTAGTTTTTGGGTGATTAGCTTCGCAGTAATTTCCTCCATAATCATTTCCATTTCTATATTAATTTTTTAAGGATTCTCCTTCAAATGCCAATTATTTACTATTTTTTATTCAACTGACTTTTAAAATAAAACTAACCCTAACCCATTCCCACAATGCACCGGCCCCTTCACCGGCCCCTTCTTGTAAAGCACTTTGTGTTATTCTTTTATATGAAAAGTGCTATATCAATAACATTTGATTTGATGTAATGGTGAAATAGGTGACTCCATATAATTTAAAGTAACGACTAATCGAATGCACAACAATTGTACGTTCCATTTTCAAAGAACCTTAACTGAACTGCAAGACTCGCCTGCACTCCTTTTAGGATACGGCCGGTCCTCTCATGGGCCCAAGCAACACAAAACCACACAACACCCGTACAGGTGAATGTGAGTGCAGCTTTAATGAAGAAAGAGTTCAAGAAAAGATGCTTACTTCTAAATGAGACTGTTTTTGCCTGAAGAGCTTTGGCCATCTCGGAAGATTGATCTAACACTTGATTAACTCTTAACAAGGCTGGCACTTGACACAGGACTTGTTTTCCTTTCTTTAGTGTGATGACCTTGACTTAAGCTTAAGTCACAGGAAGTCTTCCACTAGAAGACTTTTGTTTCACAGAGAAGCTGGGTCTCCTCCTGGCTGCTCATTAGGTTTCAGAGGAGTCTCTCCTTTTATGTTTTTGGTTGTGGTCTTTGACAATAATCCTGTGACCTCCGAGCCCTCTGTAAAAGGATTACTCCTTTCACCTTCACACTCTTGTTTCAAGATTTACTGAGTTTATTCACTGTCAGAGCAGCAGCTGTGTAATGCACATTTAAATTCTCTTCCTCATGCCAGATTAAAGAAAAAGAAAAGCTTCATGTCTTGTTACAGTAAGACATAAAACAAAAGAAATAGATGACTAATCTGTAAACTGTGAAACTGGAATTTTGCCTCCTGTCTTTCAAACTTTGCAGAACTTACAACACTCCCCTCTACTTATACAAGAAGTTTTAGAAGGCCGCCTTATCTTTCCTTTGATAAAATTACTTCCAAACAGTTGAGTCAAAAGATTTAAGGATTAAATTGTCTTGCAGTTTGGTAAAAATAGTTTTAGCATCATCATTGAGTTGTGAATAAATCTGTTGTTCAGTCAATGGTCCAGGCATACCAATGCTGATCATTGTGCAAATCATAAAGACTGAGATTCTACCCTCTATATTGGGAACACACCCATTACTTTCACGTCTTTTTGGATGATTGGTATGCTAGCTTTGTATTTTTTGAATTGCACTGTTTGTCATAAGCATTTACCTTGATTGACTGTCTCCACCAGCAGTTGAAGATGATCCTGCTTCAAATGTTCTAAACTACACTATTGAGTCGCATCATAATTAAAGATGAAAGGAACAAAGTGAATACATTTCACCTTCATTCAGCAACAGCTTTAATTTTTATTCCAATGTACATATTGGTGGGCTGCATGGTGGTGGAATGGTTTATGATGGCCCTTCCCACAACCAAATAAGTTGACTTCCGAGGTTGATGAGTGACTCTAAATTGTCTTCTATGCCATGTTCACAGTGGCCATATGTTGCTTGTTCAAGAATGAGCTTTTAGCGTTTAGCATATGGTGTTCACACTGGACTGTTGCTACCCGATACTAGTGCAGGGCTGCCACCTAAAGTTGGAAGAGGCTTCTTGCAAAAAGTCAAAGCGGTGCAAATTTTGCGAATCTTGCTCCAGGCTGTTTCTTTTACAGCTCTAATCCGATATTTGAAAGATATGGTGTCCGTGCACATAACACTATAATTAATTTCATTCTATTATCAATTTACAAAATTCAATTCAAGTGGACGCCATCCATTTGCCACTACTAAAGCAGAGTTCTTGATTGGTCAGAGTTTTACCTGGTCCAATGACTGTGTGTTTTGTACGTGGAGCCCAAAAATGGTCGTATAAACTTGTGTAGCAATGCGTGAATGTGAGAGTTTTGAATGCTGAAAACCAAAATGCGCATAGACGCATGGCTGCATAAACGTGTGCTGCCAAGCCCGGGGTGAACATAACATTCGAAGTGAGTCTGTCTTGCTCTGTCTGAAAATAAGTAGTTGCCGGTATAGGCTTCAGAAACCTTGTGACCCTTTACAGAACGAAGGACTAGTAAAAGATATAAATGTTTGTAATTTTAAATGTAATTTAATTTTATTAATATAGATTAGGGCTGTCAGATTTGTCGCGTTAAAAACGCATTAATCTGACATGTGCTTGACGCCGACAATTTTTTTGATGCATTAATCGCGGATTTTCTCATACGTGCCTTTCCACACCGCGCGCGGGCGTCCCCCCTCCAACTCACCGGCTGCTCTCACTCGATCACGGGCGGGTCTCCAACCTCCGAGCTGCGAGCTAAAACCGGCCGGCGCTAGGACCTGGAGAGCTCCTGCACCCTAACCCGGTCCGGTTCGCGTCCAGTACCACATCTGGTGGTACCGGCTCGCATCCGTCGCCACGTCCCGAGAGCTGCGGACCCCCGACGTTCCGAACAGCAAGCGCACCGGGGGACGTTTTAAATGTTCTGGAGGTTTAAGCGTGATCCAGCCCCAGCATAGCGGTCTGTCTGCCGGCATATTCATGGCGTGAGCTCCGCTGGACACGTCGCTGCATCGAGCTGCAGCCAGAGAACGCGGCGGCAGTAACAGACTGTCAAACTATCCACAGTGTATCCCGCTTTTCTCAGTCTTTAATGTTTTAAAAAACAAAAGTTCATTGGAAATGATAAATCTCTATTTCATTTATTACTGTAGTTCAGCAGAGGAGGAAAAGATTTGGTCCTGACAAAAAATGAACATGAAAGTGTTATGGAAATTTTATTTTTGATGTTTTTTTATTTTATTTTACTGAACGTTGATTGAAGTTTTGAATTTAAAATGCCCTTCACTTGCACTTGGGCTTTTGTTAGGCATTTTATGTTACAGCCTTTTATTGTTAAGAAAGTTTATCTCAATACAATGTTACAAAATAAAGTATTTCTGATGAAAACTATTAATTTTGTCATTCTTGTTTTCATAATTAATGTAGAACTGCTAATTTCCACGAAGTGTACATTTTTTTTCCTTAAAAAAAGGCCATATGGTAATTTGCGATTAATCGCAAGTTAACTGGAAATGCGATTTATCGCGATTAAAGATTTTAATCGCCTGACAGCTCTATTATAGATGAATATCACAAAACAATTGTCTCGTTGGGCTTCATACCGTTAATTGTACAAAAGCAGAAGGTCGGTCATAAAATTTGAATGAATGTCCCCCCGTGGGATTAATAAAGTATATTGATTGATTGATTGAAAAATATAAAGGATAGCTGATTGCTAATCTAAACAGACTGAACTAAACTGGTGATCCCTGTCCTTAGACCCTCCCCCTCGGTGACGAAAAATTCCCAAAAAAACGATTCAGAAAAAAAAAAAAGAAGAAACCTCTGGGATGCCCACATGAGTGAGGGATCCTCTCCCAGGACGGAAAGCGATTTACCAAAACTATTGAAGAAGAATTAGCTTATCTCACTCTACAACTATATGTTTAAACAGTTTTCATCCAGACAGAACTGGGGGACAGGTGGGGGTGAAGACCACAGCCACAATGAGCCGGAGGTGAGGTCCACGGCCAAGAACAGGTGCACAGGTGATCCACCTGAAATCTGAAATCTCGGAGTGGGAAAGAGGAACAACACATGAATTGTTCCAAAATTGAAACCAAACAGAAGCATAGATTGCTAAATAATGAAGAATAGATGAGAAGTAAGTGGGAATAGAGGACAGAACCCCAGTGCACCATCATTTCTTCAGCTTCTAACTTAATTTAAGCAATATGTTTGCCTATTTTTACAGCTGTTTTTCAAGAGGAATGTAGGCTAGTGTGGGATCAGATTTAGCATAAAAAATCTGTTGGGAAGTTCTTAATAAAAATAATCCCTCAAGTGGTTCTTGGTGTTGGAAGAAAATAATAATAAAAAAACGTTAAAAATACTTGACATGTAGCCAAAGGTGTTTTGATCTAATAAGTGCACATTGAAATATTACACCAAATGTTTATTAGAATGACCTCAGAAAAAGACGAATAGGAATTGAGGCATAGGACAGATTATGTGGTAGGTAACCCTTCCGCTCTCCTTAGCTTGTTTACATTAAAAGCGGGGTCATCTGGACACCACAAGACAGTGCGCTGAACTTTTTAAAATTTTTTATTTTTGAGTTTCTCTAACGTCGATGGCAGACATAAAATCCTGTTCCCCTTTGTCCACATTTGTCATGGACGGAATCAAATATCAATATGTGGTTGGAGTCATCTGGACCCCAAAGAGAGCAGAAGGGTTTTAATTAAATCCAATACCAGGAAGTGATGTTGACCTTCATTAAAAAAAAAAAACAAAAACACACATTTCTTTTTCTTTGTGGTTCTATTGTCCCCGTAATGACTTGGTTGTTCCGTCTTTGAATAGTCTTTGGAAATGAGAGTGGCTTTTGATTTAGTTGAGTGGTAACACAATAACCGGACGTTGCTGTCTAATGAGCTTCCCTTATCTAATATGGAGCTGCCCCGTCTTCCTGCTTTCTTCTCCTCCTTGTTAAATGGATTCTCTCATTCTATGCAGACTATCAGTTTTCCCTTTCGGCTCTTAGAGGTAGATTATTCTAACACGTTCAGTCCTACTATCCCATCATTTTATTTCTAAACCCAAAGTTCTGCGTTCACTGACATTTCTGTCTTAATTTCTCTCATTATTTTAACATTGTCCAAGTGTTTTACAAATGTAATTTTAAAAGACTCCATACAACTAGAGTTTTATACTCTTATATAACATCCCAGTTTGTGCTTTTGATCATCGGTAAGAGCGCTTAATGCTGTACCTGTACGGATTAGGATCAGATCCTCATGCATGACATATTTACATCCCAGAAGTAAGATAATGTTTGCCACCTCGTCTGAATTGTTTATTCAATCTGAAAGCTTATGTTTAAAGTGCTTTCAATGAATTCCCACAAATGTCTAGTAAAGCCGTATTGGATAAATACAGAGATACTTTCTTCATATTTTGTTACTTTTGGATAAAAAACTGAAATGTAGTCAGAAACACTCTCGGATCCTGTTTCCTCATTTTCCCAAAATAGCAGAGCACCAGTCCAGTTAAGCCTTGTGGATCTTCCTGCTTATCGCCATTACCTGCAATGCGATGCACTGTTTTATGCAACCATTAATCCTCTAAGAACATGGATGCTGCCATGACTCTTGTTAAAATGCAGCGGTTGGAACTGAAATGACGGATGGCAGGAGATATTTTTAGCGCCGAACCCCTTCCTGAGATTCTCAACAATTCTCACGGATGACTTCAAGTCTGTATACAGGTCATAGAGGAACTTTTTAAATAGATTTATAGTAAAAGTTCCTGAAAAGATCTTTCGTTCTGTGTTTATGTTGTTCAGCTTCAGTTTCCTTTTACTCGAAGGCTTTTGTTGTTTTGTCTTTTACATTTAGATTTAACCAACCATTTGGCTGTGAAATCTTTGTGTTTCTATTGAATTGAATACGGGACATATGGACTCCATCAAACTTGGAATAGAATGGCTGTTTCTCTATTCCAAGTGAATGAATAAATCAAGAAAAGTCTGTTTAATAAGTGAGTTGTTCTGCGGCCGGTTTTTTAAACCAAAACCATCTTTTTGTCCTTTCTGTATAAGTGGAACTTTTTGCAGGATAAAACACATTTTCCATGTTTTTTCAACCCATAAAGGTACCACTTTAGACATAGTTTGTGTTTCAAATGGATCAGCAACACAAAAGTCAGCTTTTATTGTGTAAAAGTGTGTGCATTTTCTTTGGACAACTTATCATTTTTAATGAGACAATGTAATTTAGCCCACAACCAAAAAAGCCTGTGAACAATTTCAGATAGAGAAGAGAAACTGGAGACCAAAAACTCATTAATGTAACCTGACCCAAATGACTCAATATTGCAATTTGAAATATGAAAGAGATCAATAATAAAATAAGTTTTTAAGCTTATTAGCGTTTTCATTGTTATTGAAAATAAGATTTTATATAGAGAGAAATCAATGCAAGTCTATTGGCAGCACTCTAAATTCTGAGGCTCTTTGTGTTTTCCAAGCAAAAAGCATTTTAATTTGTTTTCTGTGCACTTCTTGCGTTCAGGTTTGCAAACATCAAACGGAACAGAACTATCCGCTGCCTCACCTCTTCACATCTTTTGCTGCAGATGGAAAATGTTGCAGAGAAGAAAACGACAACATCCCATTTCTGCATTTATTGAATCTTCTTATGTAACTATAAATACATTTGGTTCAAATACAGAAAAATATAAAGTTTTGTCCTGGATCAAGTGCATAGATTTCCAGATGTTGGCCTCTGTTTAGATAGCAGTGCATTAAAATCTACCTTGTGCAGCAATACTAGAAGACCTGATCAGATCTTGGGATGCATGAAAGCTAATAAAAAACCAATAATCGCGAGGAAAATGCACAGAGGACAGTCAGGTCAATGCAGCCCCAGTTTCCATATAAAGCTATTGATCCAGGGGTAACATTAATTCCTGAATCTCCTCTGCACTCCTGCTCAGTTAATAATAGTCTATTAAGCAAAGGCAGACGCTTGCATGTGTTGGGTTTTATTATCTCGTGCATGTGTGTGGGTCGCTCCTCTGGGACTGGGATCAGACTCTCCAGCAGAGGCGTGACCGCCATCCTTTGCATCTGCTACTAGCAGCATATTTTCTGTGATTATTTCTGAAGCGGAGTGGATTAATTATACCTGTGTTTGTGTGTCATCGCCGTTGATTCCGCTTCTCTCCCCTCTTTAAAATTAACCCCGATACCCAGATCCTTCTGCATTTCATCGGGAGACATGACACTGATTTACATTTCCATATTCAGTGAGAAGTTATTTATGCAGCTCATTCCAACATGTTTATGTGATTTATTAAGAAAATTATGATACTTCATTTCAAAAACTGCTCATTTATTTAAATAAGAGAACAATTAAAAAAATTAAACTTTCTAACATTTTAAGTAGGGCTGTGATTTGGCAACAGTCTGACAAAACTTTGTGTATCAAGAGTATGACTTTGAAGAACTTTATCTGAGTACTAGTACACCTTTTAGATGAACAACATTGTATACAATCTATTTTATGTAATCATCAGAGCATGAAGCACGGCAATTGTATTTCACACTTTTACCGGAGCAAATTCCAAGTTCTTTGTATTGAAAAATTGTTCAATATTTTTTCACACTGATAATTTTCAGTCTTAAGAAAACAAAGTTTAAACGTTCCGCAGCCAATAAGGTTCTATAAGTATGATTAAGAAAATGAAGTACTGTACATTTTCAACACTGCTTGAATGTACTTTATGAAATAGAAAGCAGTAAGCTGCTGAATTAAATGTTTAATTATTAATAATCAATTAAAAATGGTTTCAGCAGAATTTAAATCTATACCAGTGTTGCCAAATAAAATATTGCAATATTTTCATTTTTTTCCTACATCCCTCATTTTAATTAGTAATGCCCAACACTGAATTAAATAGTTTTCAAAAGTGATTTATAATATTCATTTAAAAGTGACCAATTACAAAATGGTCACTTGCATTTTTCATGATGCAGTTTCCAGTATTCAGTGAGAGATTGAGATTTTTTTTTTGTTTGAGAACACAAAAAAGTATGGAGTGATTTTTGTGCCACCATGTTGCAGTTTTGAGATCAACATTTTCTAAATTGCAAACAAAATGTGAATTGTTGAGGAAAAAAAATATAATTTGCAAATAAAAATATTTAATATTTGCTTTCAAAAACGTTTTTGTGCACAGACGTTTTTTGATGCGTAGTGCTTCATCTCGCTTTTGTCCTATCTTTGATCCCTCAGTAAGGGCTTTGTCAATAACACAGTACACCGTGTATTTTTATTGTCTCCTACTTCTGCACAGGCTCAGTTAGTCAATTTTTTTTCTTTTTGTGGTATAAAAAATATTAAAGGAATTTAGTTATCTGTAAAGTTGACAGAAACTGTCTTTTTGAAGTTTAGTTTTTGCACCGTGTTTAGATATGTAAATATAAATGTGTGTGTTTGAAGATTCTGTTTTCTTATAAACACAAATGTTCTTAAGATAAAATAAGTAAATATTTTTAATCTCTTTCGTGTTTTAATGACTGACCGGCAGCTTCTTGCTCGGCTTCCTGATCAATACTAATACCCTCTGTTCTGCCGTAGTTTCTTTTAGACTTTTGCTGGGAGATGCGATTCGTGACAAACGATATGCAGACAATGGAAATGACTTAACGCTTTTCACTGCAACATTTTACAGTCTGACATTTTATCTATTCACTGGATGTTTTCATAACTCACTCCTGTAACTTCTTTCATTAGTCATTTCCGTGATGAACTTTGTTTTTCACACCTACTATAAACTGCCTTTGGTAAAGGTCCTGATAATGAAAAGGTTTCAATAAAATTTAAATTAGACTTTTAATCGATGCCATACCAGAAGCACCAACGCACACACACAGTCACAGCAGCTGACTGAGTGGAAATCAGCGGCGCTCCCTGAGCTGCGACTCCACGTTAATGGTTTGTGGCACTCTTGCTCGGTCCAATCCCTCCTCAATCACCAAGCCGTGCGACTCTCCCTGCAGGAGGCTGGAAATAAGGGGAAGCAGTTGATTAGATCAGAGGAGAGCTGTGTAATGGGCGTCCGGCAGCTGGGGACGAGGGTAACTGCTCAGAAGCATTTGTAAAACCACAGGTTACTAAAGCGTCCAGCAGGACTTTAAGGCAGGACGACGCGTCTAATGTTTTCCTTTTATTCAAACTTGTGCATTACTAGGGTTCTAGAATGGTTTAGGAAAGAATCTTAAAGATTCTTCCTGGAAAAAAAATATCCTGTAGACATAGTTTAATCAACAAGCAAAAGACATAACAAAATAGTCGGTGAAGATTCTCATTTATCCAGGTGATGTCTTGAAGTTTAGTCATAGCATCTGGACCTATAATCTTCATTCTTGAATTGTTTCACCGCTTCTGTAAGTAGCTTCATGAGTCTTCATATTTCACTAAATGAAAATGAGATTCATAAACTTCAAAAGTTGCTTTAACCTTTAAAAATAGCAGAGATTCTTTTAATAGTTTTGATCAAAAATTCCCTAACAAAAAAAAAAAAGCAAAGGCCGAATCAAAAACCATTCCCTTAATCTACGGCTTCTCCCGACCTCTACATCTAGCCCTCCAAGCAAATATTTAGAAAAAATAGTGTCTTCAAATCGTGACCTTACAACCACTCAAAGATGTCATAGTCGTTGGCCATTTACCGCTGCCAATGATCAGAAAATACAGGATAGACTGGATAACACTTAGGACAGCCAGCCTTGAGTCACCAAAAAAACACATTTGGACACCAGTACAGCTCCAAATTCCTTTACAATTGAAGCATTAGAGAGGAGCTGTAGGGGTAGGGAATGGATTTCGAGTCGGCCTAAGAAAACCAAGTGAGCATTTATCCTAATTTTCCTTTAATGAAGGGAAACTAAGATTGGTGGATTAGTGCGAGTGGATCATTAATAGATCCTTTATAAGATAATTCTGTTCTTTCTTAATCATTTCCACATTTAGGATATGAACATTTTATTAGAAAAGAGGACACCCACGAGCACATTTACATTTTTGACACTTATTTTGAATACATATGTTTGTTTATCACACAAACAAACAAGCAAACACATAAACTAAGAAATGACAAAGTTTCCAGACTGCACCTGAACTCAACATTTACAGACTGAGATGGACTTATGGAAAAAACAAGCAAGAAAAGTCGATAGTTTACTTTCCGGAAGAAGCGGCTCCATTGATTTTGTAGCTCACGCTTCACACGCAGATGAAGATGGCAGAGGGAGGATGATGGTTTCAAAGATGTGAAGTAGTTTTCATCGCTGTGTGCTTGAAAACTGGATTTGAAATGATTACACCCGCCCAAACGTGCAGCCAACAGCGTTTAGTGTTTTTAGACCTTCTGTCAGTTACATAAGCCGTGCCACTTAGTCATCTGCAGCAGGACCATTCACACTCCTGCTGCTCTCTTCCAGCACCAAACTCTTCTCAAACACAGAACTAACTTTAATACCGTCGTACCTTCACTTACGACAAGTTTGAACACATTATTTGAGGGTAAAATTAATTTTACTTCTGAAATATAACCGTCACCTTTAAAGGCAATCTTTAAAAATATCTTGGGATAAATTTAGTAATGCAAGCATATGGGAAAGGTACTGTACTGTAGTCTGACAGGAGGTGTGTGCTGGCAGGATGAAAGGGTGACGTGTTATCGCTCTCTCTGCTCCATAAGACCTGCTGTGAACTGAGTCAGCCCGGAGACGCACACTGGCCCCGGCAGCAAAATGACCACCAGGGAAAAAGGCCATCGCCACAGTTTATCCAAACTAGGCTGTCCTTCTCAAGTCGTGGTTTGGATTTCTAAAAGGCCCTTTTCCTGTCTTTGTTTAAAAAAAAATAGAAAACTTCTTCACTCACTTTTTCCTGCAATTAAAAAAAAGACAGTTACTGGGATTCATAAAGAAAAACACTTGTAAAGAATGTCTCCTGTGACTCTGGACAATATCAGTTTCTGTCCTGTGTGTTTTGCCCAGAATAAACTGCGATTTGTTCACTGTCATCATTGACGTCATTTTGTCGACTTAAACTCCCAAGCGTGTGTCTGAGATCAAACGCATCCTGTACAGTAAAGGCAAGGCAGGTCTATCGGTGCTTCACAAGCAGCTCTGGTCAGTGGGTTCCAGAATAAGTACATATAGATTTTTAGAAGAAAAAAAAATAACTAGAACAAAGGGAAAAAAAACCTACTTATGAAACTTAAAGAGATCATAAAGATGATATTTGAGATATTTTCCCCTAAGTTTCTAAAGATGAGTCGGACTCATCAGACTGTATATTAACAAATAAACCAACACAAGATTGAGTCTACAGTCGATAGTTGGACCTGACATTTTACCAGCCTTTTGGATCAAAAAGTACACAAAGTCGTCATGGAAGTTTGGTTTATGGTGTGTGCTCAACTAAAAGAAACCATTTTTTTCCCTCACACCCTCCAACAGCTTCCCTGTCTGCCGTTGTTTTGTGTTTAACAGCTGGTATGTTGGAGTGCAGCTGGTTGTTGAAGGACAAAGATTGACTTTTCTCATTTCCCCTTTGACAGCGATCAGTCATTCAAGTTAACATGTCACGCAGCTCCTCTTATTAAAGCACTTTACCCATATGTGGCTTTACAGTGATCAATTGAATCCTTATGAAATCAATGATCTCATATTTGACGTCTACTTCTTAAGAGTTAACAGGATTCTGTGGTGGGTTATATAATGTAGCATAGAGTTTTCCTTGAGAAAAACTCACTGAAAAAGGTAATAATTACTCTTGATTTATTGATTTTTCTGTAAAATGCATATAAAGTTTATCAACTCTTCAGGGAATCCCTCATAGAAATGATGCTAAGTTGTGCATTCATATATAGGCTTATGTAACCTTTACACCACAGATGTTGCACTTAAAAATCACCTTGAGTCTCTGACAGCGAGCCTCGTCCTGTCCCTTAAAGCTTTACAATCTACCGTTTAATTGCATTCTGAATGCTTACGGTTCTTCAAAAAGGTCGCTGGCTCCCAGGTAGCGACAAGATGATAAATGGCGTCTAAGGCGGCGCTGAACACGCTGTTAAAAAGGGTTTGTTTCTCATGGCCTTGATGCAAATAATGGAGGAGTTCTTCGGTGTTGGTGTAAGGTTGGAAAAAAAACGAGCCTCTGTACTTTTCTCACAGGAATGCTGTCCCAGTGCCAGAAAACTGCATGAGGAGAACACTTTGTCAGCTCGAGGAAATTATGTAAAACAAGAATTTTGAGTACGGGTCAAATTTAAACACAAAACATCATTCATATATGCACTTTTCTAATATTTTTGAGTTTATTTTTGTATTGATATTTATTTATTGCCCTTTTGTGTTTCTTTTTTGGCTCGAAGATTTTGTAAAGTTGATGTTACTGATCGCTGTTTTAAAGTAGAAAAGTTGCATTACCTGCGATAATGCTAGGGTGAATGCTTTTTGCTGAAAGTAGTGACTGAAGCTGCTGCAGCTTTTTGCTGAAAATTGTGACACAATGTACTTTATTTGCTGAAGGGTTTTGCTGAAAATTCAAAAGCCATTTGCAAAATGTAAAATTTGCTAAAAGACTGGAAATTTGTTATGAAATAGCGCAGAAATTTCTGAAAAATTTGTTGTGAAATTGCTTAAAAGTTTTCTTAAAGCCTTTTGCTAAAATAGAAGCTAGTGTCTTAGTTAGCCTATAAAAACCTCATAAATTAGCCAAAATCATTAGCATGGTGCTAAAATATTAGCTAAAGAAGAAGAAGAAGAAGAATCTTTATTTTTATAGCACTTTTCACAGAACGGATCACAAAGTGCTTAACATAAGAACATACAATCAGAAGACACAGGGAAATAAAACCAATAATCAGTAATAAAACAACTAAAGCACAGTAAAATACAGTAAAACATAATAAATCAAGGGCTAAGATCAACTAAAAGCTCTCCTGAATAAAAATGTCTTGACCTGGGATTTAAAACACTCAACGGAGTCGATCTGGCGCAACGGCAGTGGGAGGGAGTTCCAGAGACGAGGAGCAACAGCTTGGAAGGAGATGTCCCCTCTCGTCTTAAAGTGGGTTTTAGGGATAGTTAAAAGATTCTGACTGGAAGACCTCAAGGATCGGGCCGAAGAGTACGGGGTTAAAAGGTCACAGATGTACGTCGGGGCTTGACCGTGCGAGCTAAACTCTAAATTAGCATTAAATAACCTCAGTAGAAGTCAAATTAGCCAAAAAAAACCTAGCACATTGCTTAAATGGTAGCTAAACTACAAAATAGCCTAATGTTATCCTGTTGCTAAAATAGAAGCTAAACTCTAAATTAGCCTAAAAAACCCCCAGTAGATAACAAATTAGAGAAAAATGTTAGCATGTTGCTAAATGTCTTTAAAAGATGAAAACATAGCCCATGAACATATTTAAAGGCTTGTTGCTAATTTACTCAAAATTGTGAAATTTGAAGAGTTTCTCATTTATTTCCTTTGGGGCATATTTTACTCAATATTTCAAAATCTGTAAGGTTTATGACTACCAAAGAACAAGCAGTAATGTCCTGAGCAAGCTAAACGTTTTGATACTAAGATTGCTGAAATCGCTGAAAGTGTGATCGAGTTTTTACGTGCTGAAAAACGTACAGAAAGGAGCAGGAGAATCACTATAGATGTGACCTATGAAGTAGAAACTGAACTCTCCCACAGCCTGTGAATGCAGCATGTATGTAAACGGGAGGATTTTCGTTGATAGAACTGAATATCTACTGGTTTTATACATTCTCTTCACCTTTAGTTGTTTTTTTTCTAATTCACTTTTAATTTTGTAAATTTTTTGACACATTTCTTCTGTTTTCTTGTGTTTGATTGACTATTGCATATTCCTCACACATGTTACAATTACTTTAATCTTGTTTTTATGGGTTTTATTGGTCTAATAGGAATATTTTGATGGTTAAAACAAAGAATGATTAAACATAACAATAAGAATCAGAAATGTTTTGCTGCTTTTCCCACCTGCATGGTTCATATTTGTCTCCATCCTCATTGAGTTAATTGCTTCCTCCTGAATGAGACCTTTTCTCACACTCAGATAGGAACCCTGCTTTCAGACACTTAGATCCATCATTCACTAACACTGTAATTCCCCTCAGACATCACTTGATATCATGGAGATGAGGACTCAGACGCTTTTATCTGATCACACACAAATTGAATCAGTCTGCCAGCTCATCCATGATGCTGCGAACTCCTCCACGTCCAGGAAGATGAAATCTTGGCTTCTTTGAACAAGGCCTGCTCAGTTTGGCCACTGCGTGAAATGTGATGTGACAAACAAGTGAGCAAGTGTTGGTCATTTACTTTTTTCCCCCCTTGAAAGTCAAAAATCTGATTATGTAATTAGAGAAATGGCATCCAGCATCTTTCGGCGCATCTACCGTCTCAGATGTAGTTTTTCTGCGCAGTTAACCCGCTATCAGCAACGAATAAAATAATTTCAGTTTTGATGTCAAACAATTCCACAAGGAAGCAGGACAAACACAATTGTGCTTAGCATCTTACCATCATCATTCTGACTATAGTGTCTGTCTTAATTAAGGAGCAACTTTCCCCTTAGTTATACTCTATAAAACACGTGTCAAAGTCAAGGCCCGGGGGCCGAATCCGGCCCATTGGGTAATTTTATTTTATTGTTATTTATGACCCGATGTTATCTTGCTCTTATTTCTAACTTGTATAATTTTCCCCCCATCAGAAGCCAGGTTAGGCTCCGGCACCCTCGCGACCCCAAAAGGGACAAAGCGGACAAGAAAATGAATGAATATAATTTTGAGAAAATATATTTTTAGGGAGAGTAAATTATTGAAAGTTATTTAATGTTAAAGTTGATTTATTCTGAAATTATATTCCTACCTTTTTAATATTAATGGTAATAATAAAAAGTTATAGTTTTAAAGTTTTAAAAATTAATATTCTGTTAGCTTTTTGGGCTATTTTGGCATTTAGTAATATTTCAGCTACATGCTAGCTGTTCTGGTTATTTAGGCTTTTGTCAATTTTTAGGCTATTTTGAAGTTTACTTATTTTTTCAGCTACATGGTAGCTGTTTTGGCTAACCTGAGTTTTTGTTGTTTTTTTTTAGGCTAATTGGGCATTTAGCTAACATTTTAGCTGGCATTTCAGCTGTTAGCTTCAGTGTTTTCAGCTATCAGCTTCAGCATCTTCAGCTATCAGCAGTAGCATCTTCACCAGTCAAATTCAGCTTACAGCATTCACACTAGCATTATCACAGGTAATGCTATATATCTAATTTATAATTATGTTAAAAAGTTACAGTTTTAAAGTTTTTAGTATTTTGTTTTAGAGTGTTCAATAAATATTTATCCTGTTCGGCTTGTTGACCTAAGGTGTGTTGAGTGATTTAGTTTGATATCCCTGCTATAAGCTAAGTCTGAATGTATTCTCAAATCTGACGACACACTCCTTAGGTTTTGTCTGATTGAATCGTATTTCTGTTGGGAAAAGTCGGCACTAGTTTGCCACTGTCGGCATGAACGGTTGGCACAGAAATCTGGACGTTTGTGAAGGCACAAAGACGTCACAGTTGGTGAATTTTGAAGCTAATTCAAGAGGTGACCGTCCATCTTAAACTAATTATCAACCCAGATCCAAACATGTGTTGATATCACCAGGAAGACAAAAAGGAGAGAAGACGAGTGGTTTCTGTGAAATCCAAAAATATTTTAGTGAGCCATGAAGGAATCAGCAGAAGTTTGGCTGAATATGCCGAATATGTTTCAACAGAAACGTTCCGTCTTCACCAGGTGGTCGAGTCTGCATAAAAACAGCTGAATGTCACTGAGGTAGAGTCACCTGTCAAGCTTTGACAGGTGACTCCGCCCCCTACTGTCCTCCTTCTGCTGGAGGATGCGGAGGCGGAGTAACCTGTCAAAGTTTGACGGGTGTCTCCGCCTCAATGACAATCAGCTGTTTTTATGCGCGTCACACTCGACCACCTGGTGAGGACGGAATGTTTCTGTTGAAACATGTCAGGTATGTTTAAATATATCGTGTCTGATAACAGAAGAACCAAGAAGTTATTATTACTATAGACACTATGAACTTTATCGCATTGATTTGTATTTCGTGGTATATATTGTTTTACTTATTGAGTTTACACCAAGAGTTTTTAGAATACAAATGCACTCAAGAAATTAAACGAAACTTTAGTTGGACCCTGTTGTTTGTACAATCATTAACTGTATAATAGAACTGGACTGAGTGCCCCCTCCCACCTCGAACTCACTCCTGAATGGTGACAGTAGTTACCATAGAAACAGTGACTGAGACCAATCACTCTCGCAGAAAAAAAATGTCAACCGAGTTGGCTTCATTTCACTGGAGTGAGGCATTTTCTTTGAGTGACGTCACACCTGCTCAGTCCAGTTCTCTAGATACAGTTAATGGTTTCAACATTTATATATTAAATTTCAAAACAGAATATGTTAAAAATAAAAAAAAGACCGCAAATCTACAGAACAGTTCATTTTAGTCCCCCCCAAAACCGCATTAGATACCAAAATAGGAGGTGAGTACCATTGTCTGCATCTGAGAACCAGAGTGAGTCAGTGTGACATCACACATAAAAAGGAGGTGCTTCCAATTACAACCAAATACAGTGAATTCAGTCGCTATTTTTCGCAATCTAAACGCTGCCATGTTGAAGCGTGTTGGTGAGCAGCGATTGGTCCGAGTCAGTCTGAGTCAACGTTTCTATGGCAACCCTCCTCGCCTATCGGGAGTAAGCTTGTTTGAAGTCCACACCCCTCACACCTTACAGTCAGCTGCACCAAACCTGTTAGCATTGTGAACGTTCAACATGAGACCACATGCTTTTATGGAGGAATCTAATTGGCCAGTTTATAACTTGAAGAGGAAAACTAAAGAAAAAACTTAGGAAAACAGAACAATAATAAGATTCTGGCTCCTTTCTCCTTTACAAGACCTTTTCAAACAAATCAAACAGCTTTATTAACCACGGAGAAATAAAACACTCCAGTAATGTTACCCTGCTGCTCCAAGAGTCCTGCACGGTGCAATTTCATGAAAGGCAGGGCAGTAAAAATGACAAATGTTTGTAGCATTTACAGCGTCGGACAGTGGAAACACCAAAAAATGTTTCACATTGTGCTTTGGGGCCTAATAAATTACTGAAGCCGTCAAAGTACAGAAATCATGAAACAATTCCTCGATTCTCTTTTTCTCTCAGAAACTCAATAAGATCAGCACAGCAGTGTGTTTTCAAATTGTAAACAACAAAAAAAGGAAACTTCTGACATTTTTAAACTATGTACGAACAACTCCATAGAGAGACAGAAATTTTGGACATAGTAAAATTAGATTTGAAACATCCTAGATGTATCCCTGGGACTCTTCTGTATGCCTGAGGTTAGGATCATTAGCGTTTTTGCTCACGGCGGAGGTCATCTTTTCAAGGGTATGGGTGTTTTAAACAGCTCTGGCATTTGTGTTGAGCTGTCAGCTCCTGTAGGGACATTTTGGAGGTTGGTGAACTTCTTTTCAACGCTCTTGCGAGTTACTATCACAAGAAGTTTTCCAAGATAAGGGCTTGTCAAAACGGCTTTGGACAGGAGGCAGGCTGTTTGGTGAAAGGCGTGTTAGTTATGCAACAGAAGGGCCTCGGTGAGTGTGATTATGATTCAGACTGATCGAATCGGCTGCATTTCGGTTGCATAACTAGCTGACACCTCCGTGTCCCTTTCTCTCGTGCACACGTGCAGTGTATTTAATAAAACTAAGACGAATAAACAGTGTTTACGTAACTTGAAAAGCTGCGAGCTGGTACACAGGTTGCAGCTTCACCTGAAGGATGCTCCGTAAATCCAATAGAGCTGTGATGTATGAGAGGAAGTGAACAAGTGGCAGAGAAAAGCAGCTGACAGCAGCTTGTCCCTGTCATCACTTTGTGGTTTTGTTGTTGGAATGTTCTGCTGGATTTGGGGCAGGCTGCTGTTCCAAAGTATCAGAACGGTAAACCGTAGTACAAGAAGTTTAAGAATCGGTGCTACAGTTGTGTATTTTCTTTCGCTGTTTGTTTGAACTGTTGAATCTGAAACTCACTTTTTAGTCCTTAGAATATTACTACCTTAATAATGATTGGTATAAGTTTGTTTGCTTTGTGGAACTGAAAATTATTGATCCCCAAAGTTGGTAAACCTCTTTGAAAAAACCAACCTCCTCTTCTTCCTCTGAGTCCGTGTAAAACGGGATTATTTTAAGATCTTTAGTCATCTCTGAGTCAGATTGTTATTTGTGGGATGATATTCTCAAAAGTGAACATCCTTCAAACATGAAAGAAAGAGATGTGTTTTGAGAGGGAAGGTTTAGATGATTAGTTTTTTGTTGATGTAATTTCCAAAACATCCAAGTTCAGTTAATCCAAAAGGTTACAATGAAAAAAGATGGATTTTTATGTTTGGCTTTGGAAGTTAATTAATTTTTTCAGACAAGTAGTTTGTTTTTCTGGTTAAAACTTTTTATTTTTGTACTTCTGAGGCATATTACGCTGAGTTTCATCTTATTTGTTTAGGTGAAATGGTGTTTTTAACATGTTGTGGTATTTTCCTCATGATGGATGGCATCTATAAAGAAAATTAGGCTCAAAATTGTCTTTCTTCAAATTGTGAATCAGGAACGGATGGGTGATGGGAAGTGGAGCTGGGCTTGTTCTGTGCGTACATTCCAGACCACAACTCGGTGGCAAATTTCTAAAAAGCTTCTGCCACTCTGCAGAAACTATGTCCTTAAAAAATGACGGTTTTCTTGGTTTTGGCTAGAAATGGAGTAAACATTAAAAAAAACACCACTGGGAACACTTTTAAAATGGATCAAAAGATGATTGAAGTGGGACTTTAACACTTCTTCATGTCTTGCTCTCTGGTTTCAGGCGCGTTACAAACAGAGTCTGGACCCCACGGTGGACGAAGTGAAGAAACTCTGCACGTCACTCAGACGTAACGCCAAAGAGGAGCGAGTCCTCTTCCACTACAACGGCCACGGGGTGCCACGACCAACCGTCAACGGCGAAATCTGGGTTTTTAACAAGGTAGGGCACACAGGAAACTGTTTTAATTCCTCAGCAGCATCGACAAATGAGCTGAATGACAGAATCACCAGTGACTGTGGAACACACACGATAATATACTAATATTCCCATATTCGAAGCAAACAGAACATGATATGACAGGAAAACTCACTTATACATACTTGCAATCAGAGCTTTCAACTATTAAAAAACTGTAAAAAAAATAGTTATTGTTGACTTGCTAGTTACTTGAATCTTCATGGACCATGTATGGAGACCTGTATTGAATCAAGTGAGAGAGAAACACAACCTTATATTTATATCAATCTGCATTGTGAAGATAATGGGGTCATCTGTCATTGACTGTGTACTCCAAAGAAGCTCAGAGGTATTTAAACTGGAACATTTTTGTAGCTACAGCAAACGTAAACACATTATTTAGAACTAAACTCTTTTCTCTGGAACAGCCAGTGCCTGTAGACACAATCGTTGTTAAGAAAAGGAAGTCTGACCCTTTCAATTCACCCATCCATACAACACTTCCTTCCCTCTGTTACTTCCTTGCAGAGGTGTGAAGAAAGTGTAAGCCGTTCAATTCACACCGAAACAGGAAGTGTAACGAACCGGAGCTAGAAAAGATCCAACACCTTCAGAACGTCTAGAAAGATCGCTGATTAACATGCTTTGTGTTTTCACTTCTGATCAAGACATTGCAGAGAAGAAGTTTGACTGAATTTTTTTCTACATCTAAAAAGAAAACTTGTGAATTAACAGTTTAAAAAAAACACCTGTGGAGCTGAACTAGACGAACTGTTAAATAAAGTATGAGGTTAGTACAGACACCACTCTGATTCACCTGTCAATCACACTGTTCTATTCTGGGAAATAAAAGTTAAAGCAATTTGGTGTAAATGAGCTTTTATTTGGTCCGAAAATATACTTAAATATACTTTTAAATTTGCAGGAACTACCACCATGCAAACAGGTTCATTATGAAGCACGTTCAGCTAGAGAAATTCTATCAGATCTAAGGCTCTCTATAGGCCGAGGTTGAGGGTTTGAGTCCACGATTGTGTCATTTGGTGTTCAAAACTGTATTCTAAAGCACTGTGAGAATTATTACTCTATTACTCTATATAATTAAGGCTTTAATTATTTGTCACACACCTGGATTTGTGAACATTTTCCCTGCATTTGACCCACCCCCTGGGGCAGCGATGAGCTACAGACACAGCTGTGCTCAGGAGCCATTTGGTGGTTTGACTCTCCATTCCAACCCCTCAAGGCGCATTCACACCAAACGTGATTTGCACGGCAGAGGCGGACAGTTTCAATGTTGTCAATGGAACAGACGCGACATGAGGCGATCTGAAATCCCGCGGCGCGATTTGAGCAGCGGGATCAGTGTGAAGGTCAGCTCCATTTGAACAAAAGGGCGCAAATTGGGCGGTGCTGGCAAAATTTAAATATCTGAAGTTTGACAAGTCGCTGCGTCGCAACTGCCAATCAGGAACTCTGCTTTGGGCACGTGACGCTTTCAGTGACTTGATCAGCCAATTCGTCGTGAAACGAGTTCGATGTGAATGCACCTTTTTAAAGTCTCTCTCAAACTATGTTTTTTATTGTTTCAAATTGTTTACAGTGGTCTTTTAATTATGATTTTGCAGTCTCTAGCCAAAAAAGAACTAAAAACTGTTGTGTTTTTAGACATATTTACTGCAGAGCAGCAGAAGCTCATTAAAAATTTGCGGGAACTGTTGGCACTGAAGTCAGTCTCCGTTAATTTCCCATCAGCCCCTTTGTTTTCACTCTATCCCATTAGCTTATAGCACCTCACAAGCCCATCCAACATCAGCATAGAAAAAAAAACCGATGGCAATCAATATCAGAGTACTGTACAGTTTTGAGCTAGATTGCAGCTCAGACAAGGAAAGATGTACATGGATCTGTTTGTCTGGAAGTGGAAGGGAGACTTTGGCGTGCCCCATGGCAGGTGCTGCATCACAAACCCGAGCTTTTCAAAAACTTCACGCTTTCATCTGCTACTGATCCAACAGGAATTGAATACTAGAACACAGTTTTTGATTTGATTTATATTATATACTTTATAATCTCCACCATAAGAAAAATTCTACAACATGTTGAATAAATAAAAACACAATTTTCATTGGAGTGGATCTTTAATGCTTTGCTATGACTTGAACATCCGTTTGAAGTAGCAAACCTTCCAGTCTCAAGGCGGACACTCTCTCACTCGGCCTCTGGATTTTTTATTATTATCATTATAACCTTTTTGACAAAGCCAGTTAGACTATTTAAAAAGATAATTCTGAATTAATTTATTTTAATTCAATAAGACTTTGGCTTTTTATTCATTTATTTTAACATATTATTGATTTATAAAAAGCATTTTAATTTAATTCCATGCTTTGTTTCTGTGTGAGTCACTGTAAATAAACAAAACAATTGGTATAAAAAAAAGAAAACCCCCCCTCCTGTTTCTACTAAACCATCACTAGGAACATTTTTTGTGGTTACAAAACCACAGTTGATAGACCACAAGACTCGGGTTAGCTGCAGAGACGAGCTCTTGGCTCCACTAAAGTGAGCAGGTTAACTCTGCTGAATCAGATAAAAATTGCTGAGTGGGTTGCCACCTTGTCTTTTTAAGGAAGCGCCCTCTCAGAATGATGATGCACCGCTGCTGCTTTTTTTTTTTCTACAGTTCACCTCCAGGCCACACAGCTTCACCCTCTTCCTGTGTTCTTTTTCCTCCGTTTGTACATCTCGGTGTTTACTTGTTCTTGTGTTGCTGTGTCACCGCATGCTCCATCATCTCAATGAAGGTTTAGTTCAGGAGGTAGCAACTTTTAATTCTAAAATATTCATTTGGTTTAGCTTCTTATTGACCAAAACCCAATGAGAGCCACAAAGTCCCACTTCACTGTTTTAGAAAACTACACTTTGTTTATGTTTTTGTGGCCATTAAGCCATTAATTTATGAAATGTAGCTTTTATATATTTACAATATTTAAATTAAATCAGTGATGTGTTTTTCTATTTGCAACTGATGTTTGTGCTGCTTTCAAAATTTAAAGAACATATAGGTAAATACAAAAAATACACATTTATTTATAAGATGCTCCTGCTGGAGTAGATTTACCTCTGTAAAAATTAAAGAAAACAAAGTCAAGCATGATATTTTCTACTATTATGACTTTGGGGCACATATATCCTTTTGCTAACAGCATAAACATAACGATATTGATGTAGAATCCAATTTTTACTAAATCTATGCATGTAAATTCAATTATATACTTTAAAGACCCACTCCAAATATATTTTGATCTGTTTTCAAGGGTTTCCTGGTCTTTTTGTCTCAAAATAAAAAAACCTAGACATAGTTTCTACGAGCAGCTTCAGAAATGCATCTCTTAGTTCTGGGCTGGATTGTTAGAATGGAGCAACTCCGCCCCTCTTCCCCTCCAAATTGCTCAGATGAGAGAGCTTGTGGCCTGTCGAGCGGATTTTCTACATCATAAATAAACTCATTTTCAAACAGCATTTTTTTTGTTCGTCAGCCCCTGACTCACAACAATTTGAATAAATAAATACTTAGAAATATATTTTGGATTTTAATTTTCTTTTTATATGTCCTCCATCATCAGAAAATGCCACAAGAACATGTTAAAAACAGTTTTCATTGGAGGGCCCCAGACGGCAACTAGACTGTTATGCATCAAGGATAAGGAAATTTGCTTTAAGTTTATTCTATTTAATAAACCACTTTTTTTCCATTAATAGTAAAAACTTACAATATAAACTTGAGTTGTAAACTCAAACATGATGGAAAAGGAAAAAAATGAAAAGGGGACAGAGAAGAAAAACTTAATAAACAAAGAAGAAAAACTTAATAAACTTTAAACTTGATAAAAATAATAAACCACTTTGACAAAAAGTTAAACCTTTTACCCTAATTTTTCTCAGTTATTCAGCATGTTAGAAAGCTAAATAAAAATGACAAAACTTAAATAGCTATAACAAACAGAGCAAAACTACAAATCAATTATTTTATTCAAATTGTTAGTTTTTTTTGTCAAAGCTAAATGGCCCCAAATGGCTTCAGGTTGCAGACCTGATTTACTTTAATTATTATCAATTTGTCAGAAAGCAAATATTTAGCAAAACATCTTAAAGCTCCACTAAAATTCCACTTTTTAGCATTTTCCTCACTTTTTGTGGAGCTAGTGCTTATTAATGATGGATCCATTAAAGGGAGCGATGTAAAGCCTTTATCTCACTCTTTTGCATTTGTCTCTTGTTGTTTTCTTCTTTTCCCAGAACTACACTCAGTACATCCCGCTGTCGATCTACGACCTCCAGACGTGGATGGGGAGCCCCTCCATCTTTGTTTACGACTGCTCCAACGCAGGAATCATCGTCAAGTCCTTCAAACAATTTGCTCTGCAGAGAGAGCAGGAGCTGGAGGTGAGGGCCGACACAAAATAAAACCTTATAAATGTCATATTTTACATTTGGAGCTGTTGAGGAGCAGGAAACGGCCACGTCCATGTCCTTTTACTGTAAGAGTTGAGGTTTTCAGCTGTAATCCTCCCCATGCAAGTGGACAATTGGATCTTCCTGACTGCGTTTTGACTTTATCCCTTCATTCTGCACACAGAAATGCACGCCCCAAATCCTTTCCAGCCCTGGTTCTGCGAGCACTTCATCTTTTTCTCCAACTTATCGTTCCAGCTCTCGGTTGAGGCGTGCTACGTGAATTCCTAATGAGAGGGCGCTGTCATTCATTTCAATTATTCATGAAGAAGTTTCAGCCAGACTGTAGATTAGGAGGAGAAGGGAAGGAGGAAGGCAGGCAGGAGATTTACAGTATGGAGCTTCTGCTCGGGTGCATTACCTTTTTTAAGTAAAGAAAAAGCCTAAAAGAACTGCTGAGTTGCTCCAATGTTTGACAAACTCTGTCAACGGCGTCTTCTTCTTCAGCTTCTCTCTCCTGCGCCAGACTGCAGAGGTCGCAGCAGGTTAGCCTCCGCCGGGCTAAAAACACAACTTCTGTTCTGCTGTTTCTAACTTTAAATGTACTCGGGATATAAAGTTTCACCATAAAGATCAAGCAGATTTATTCTCTGACCCGTTTATTATCTCAGAAGTCCTATTACTAAACTAAGTAAAAAATAAAATTCAGGAGTTCTGCTTCAATAAAAGCTGCATCACGATGAAACTTAATCTGTGTTTGTAAGCTTTAAGGAAAGACGAATATCGGAAACATGATACGGTCAGAAGATAAATGTTCACTTACTCGGATAGAATTAAGAAATTAATATAATAATTATTGTTATCTAAAGATGTATAATTGTTTATTTATTAAAAAAACTGTATTCTGAAAAAAGACTGCCGGGATAAAGAATCTAGTAGTTTATTTACATATTTATATTTGATAAAATGGCAAAATACTACTCTGAAAATGAGGATAGTATACATTATGCATAAACCAAAGAAAATACTTATGGAACTAATAGTTTTATTGTGACTAAACCACAAATGATAGTTTTAAATTGAATAATCATATTATTTACATTTTATATATTATTTATATTTAATACAACAAATATTTGTTTACTTAAAATGCAAACTGGTCTCTTGATGTTAGTTATTCACAAAAAAAACTAATATTAAATTTAAACTTTTTGTAGTTATTACATTTTGTTGACAGCATTTTTGTCCCATTTAGAATGAATCCACTTCCCTGAGTGAGTCTAAATTAAGGAGCATTTGTATTGTTTTTTTGTCGATGTGAAACCTTTAGGCTTGGATGTGGTTTTCTTCTGCTGACATATGCTGTCTGGATGAGGCTCAAACAGAAATCTGCTGAATTGTCCTTCCAGACCATATGATTCTCCTTTCATGGCAGAACATGCGGGGAATTCCAAAAGCATTTGCCGCATCATTGCACAAACATGTTCCTCCCAAAGAGGGAGCTGGAGGCTTTAGCTAAAGGACTTTTGTCAGGAAATAAACACAGGAAGTCCTTTGGGTAAACGCATGGGAAATTGCATAACATCCACAGCAATATGCCTTTTCATTTTTCCCGGCTCTGCCCTCGCCTCTCCGTCTCCCTCAGACAGGAAGTGTAGCCGGGCTGTGGAGGATTAAGTGAGCGGTGATAACTTCCGGACGCATTTTAATCCTGCGGAAGAAAATCCTTGCACTTATGTCGCCGCCTCTTCCAAATCTCTTATTCTGCACATTCACAAGTGAATCATCACTTCCCAAACATCCCTGACAACTATATTGTTCTGATTTAAGCTGTTAGATTTGAAGACCCACTCTAAAAAAAGGATGTTTTTAAAATGTTCTTTTGCCATTTTTCTCATATTTTCTCATATATATAGAAACTTAGAAACATAGACAGCATTTAAACAGAGCGCTGATGGTTAATTGGGCAATAGATTTTGGCTAAAAGATGGCATAATCATAATAAAAAGACAACTGGGAGCCCTTTTACAATAGATCAAAAGATGATTGAAAATGGACTTTAAAGGAGGATTGGTCCTTTGAGATGAAACATCTCAAAGGACCAGGGGGTTCTTCTATTCCTGATACATACAAATGCAGATGGTAAAGCAAAAGAAAGTTAAAACGAGAAATACAAAAATGACAAAAAGCAATATGATTTGATATATCATTTAGCAAACACACAAGCACTCCTACATAAAATAAAGTATGCCTCATTCCAAATGGTATTTCCCAAGATGGATATAATAATTTACTTCATTTTTAAAGGATTGTATAGTAAAATTATTGAGTAGCAACTCTCCTCAGACAGATCAATCTGGTTGAATCGTAGGAGTATAAATCGATTCAAAGAAGTTGATTAATTGTTACACCCCTAATTAGAAACAAGTATTCTTTAGATGAGGTGAAAGTTCATTCCTAAATGTTGACAGTTTTGTAGGAGAGCATAGAGCCAAAAGAAGATTGTTCCAATCATTTGGTGCTTTAGCCCAGAAGCCATTTTCCCCAATATCTGGGAGCAAATAGGAATATTTGATATAGGTGGTTCAAGTTATGACATAAACTGTATTTTAAATAAAAAGGTAAGTCAAAGTAGATGCATTTAAAATGAATTGTAGCCATCCAAATCGACTTATTTGATTAGTGAAAGCCTATCCAAACGTTCGTACAATGTGCAGTGGTGAGTTGTAGACAATGACTGTATTTATAGAACTTGACTGGAAGACCCCGCCCTCCTCATGTTCCAAATAAGAAGTACCCGCTGGTCCAAAAAAGCCAAAATCCCACAGATTTTTTTTCTTATTATATAGAAATAAGCAGCGATTACTCAGTCATTGTATTTGTCAGGATAACATATAGGATAACATATATGATTTGGCGTCTATTGATGACGCCATCAAGCAGGAGTGACAACCGAATTAGAAGACACAAGCTAAGTCCGAATTCCCCCCTACGCACTATTTAGTGTGTTCGCCATTTTCTAGTGCTGCCCGAATCTGCTATTTCCAAAATCAAGTGCACTAGAAAAATCCCAGAAGTCTTTGCGACAAACTAGCGTGCATAGGTGCTCACTAGATTATCAA
Source organism: Oryzias melastigma (assembly GCF_002922805.2). NCBI lineage: Eukaryota > Metazoa > Chordata > Actinopteri > Beloniformes > Adrianichthyidae > Oryzias > Oryzias melastigma. The sequence goes on from NC_050512.1 coordinate 28,761,652, forward strand.
GTATAGACCACAATGCACTGCGGTTGAACCATTTCGCACAAAAAACGTATTTAAATGTAATTTTTGAATAAACATCCACATTTTTACCATCAGAACACAGTCGAGTCATAAATTAACGTTGTGAAATGTTCCTATTCTTTCGATTTTGACTTTGTGAAATCTGTTACGTCATATCCAGCATTTAGAAAAACAAAAGAAAAGTAGTGAGCAATTGTCCGAATTGCCTTTAAAATCCATGGCACTATATAGTCCCGCACCATGTAGTTTTTTAAGGGTTTTTTTTTTTAGGGATTAGGGTGGGAATTCAGACAGAGCCACTATTTTTCTATAATTCTCCGCTTGGAGTTCTAAATGTAGGGGTCGGGAGAAGTCATGGGGTAGGGGAAGAACTCTGATTTGGACTAAGACTGAGAGAGACCAATCACAATTTACTGAGGTTATCTGGTTCCAACATGGTGACAGACATATCGTAGAAAACTGGTGACTGAATTGACTTAATTTGGTTGGAACCAGAAGTGTCATTTCTTAGATAAAATCTCACTCGTTTAGTCAAGTTCTCTATATACAGTCAATGGGCAACAACGAACTGGGCGTGTCCTTATCAGGACTCGTTTTATTTGCAGATTAACCAATTAAAGTGGATGAATTGAAAGGAAAGGTTTTACACTCTCCGTACTAGCTGCTCTTGTAGTCTGTTTGTGTGCTAATAAGCTGGGTGAGCATTCAAAGTAAAGAATCTTCTGCTTTATTTTTTTCCTCATCACTTCCTGTGTGCACTCAGCCAACATGCTTGGTGCATTAGCTGCAGATGTGTGTAAAAGACGTTGGCTGAGAGCTGCTGCAGTGCTCACACGCTCAGCACTCCATCCTCCCAGAGCCTCCATGTTTGTGGGTTTATGTTGCCGCCGTTTCCAGGAAGCTTTTTGTCTTCGTGTATTATTTAAGCAGATAATGAATGTATGGCTGTTAAGAAAAAAAAGTGTTTTTAAAGTTAGAATCTGATGCCGTTCATCCAATGTGAATGCTGCGCCGTTGCCTCTTGATTTCCCTACCAACTCATCGCAGTTTCGTGAATTAATGTCATTCTAAAGAAACTGAGATTTCTCACCACTGCAGCGCTTTTATCCGCAGAGAAAGAAACTGTCTCCATGATTTTCATGGTAATTTGCGAGATTGCAGTATGCTAATGTGGTAATTACAGAGGATGTTTGGCATTAATCAGGCTCTGCAGCGTCGTTGTGTTTACCATCCGGATTATCGCGGCCCTCTGTCACACGCTTTCCTCAGATTTCTTTTGAGACGACGTTGTTTGGCTGACTCAACCAGATAATTGAGACATGCACGTTACTGATTTCTGTCGCTAGAAGGGATTTGACGTCTTCATCAAACAGCCAGAGCAGACATTATGTTCTCAGAAGTTTGGCTTAGATCCAGCCACACAGCGACAATCGTGCACCTACTCTCATGTCTGAGCATTTCAAACTGCATTTGATGGCATGAAAGAGGCCGATGCACACGTTCCCATCTTTGCCACCCCTTTGTGTAAAGACCACGCTTCGGTGTTTTAATGTCATCATTTATTTATACCTGTGCAGTGCATCTTGTACAGCTATGCAGCAAATGCATCATCTAATGAGATCTGAGCTTCACCCTTTATTTAAGAGCCTTTTAATGAGGTAATGGACACGCAGAGAACACTGCGGGAAAAAAGACATTACACAATCATTAAATAATTTCCTTTTTATTGTCGTATCCTTCCAGTTGACACGGTTCAGCCTCAGGGCACAGAGAGATGTGCTTATTCAGTGTTCAAGAACAAAGCCAGCGGGTTGCGAGTCATGTAGAAAAAGTGATTGACTGTAGCTGTTATCCAAGAGCGTCTGTCACATCCTACCTGAACACAGAATTCATTTTTCGTCTCCCCGCCGCAGCCAAACTTGGGGTTATAAATTAAGTGGTATAATAATCTAGGAGGTATTTGTGTAAAGTCAGAACTCGCTGGAACAGAATTGTCTAGTCAGATACACCCCATCCATCCCCTTTCTGAACCCACTGAATCCCTTCCAGGGTCACAGGTTTGCTACTGTTGGGTGAAAGAACAGATCAACAGTCCGTTGCAGGGAATCGCAATCACTCTCATCTACATTTAGAGGCAATTTGGAATGATCAATTGACCTATGAACCATCAGGAACAGCTTTGCAACTAAAGAACACAAGCACCAAGTCACAAGAAAGGAAAAAAGTATCGATAGCTGCAATGATGGAATCCATTCGATTTCCAAACCTGCTGCATTCCTGTTTGGGGCCATAGGGAAGGTGGAGTCTACCCAGCTCCTGTAGGGGTAAAGACAGTTTAGCAGTCCATAGCAGGGCAACCTAGAGGCAAACAACCATACACACTCACATTCACAGCTAAAGTCTCGGTCACAACTTGCCTTATGGGTGGATACGGGCTGTACGGTCATGCAGGTGACCCACACAGACTTTCATTAACCGCTTGGTGAGCCTGTAGAGCGAAAATGTTCTTAGACATATTTTTCTTCAAGGTGGAAGCTTACTGCAGGCAACAGGTTGGGGCAAGCTCTTATGAAACACGCAAGGAAAAGTAAGGGTGAAGTAGGTGAGACGCAGGTGCGTCATACAGATTTTTCATACCTACCACTGCACCTACCACCGGAACTGGTGCTGTTGCAGTTATATGTGTAGTCTGTTAGAATTGAGGAAATCCGACAATCGGAGTGTAGTTTGTATCATCAATCCTACATGCTTGTGTATCTTGCTAACAACTAGAGTGTAGTGAAAAAAGACACTGTAGGACAGCATCATTCTTCGCCAGCGTATATTAGCCTTATGGATACGTCCTGACACACTTACCACACACACATTTCCCTTGAGGTCACCTGCAAGACACACCTGTGCTCCCCTTAAGATGCAGCTCCTCCTCTAGAACAGGGAAAGGGAACTCCAGGCCTCGAGGGCTGATGATTTCCTGACATCCAAATCTTACTCATGACTGATTACCTGGTTCAGGTGTGCCCAAGGAATTAAAACATGCCAGAGCAGAGTATGTTGGAAAACATGGAGGATTGCAGCCATGAAATATGTTTTTGGGCATGTTTGCAAACCTCTCACATCCTGTATAGGGTCCAGGTTTCTAAAAACATGGCCCTACTCACAGCTGATTACCTGGATCAGGTGTCTCCAGCCATTCACAGCCTGCCAGATCAGGGAATGCAGGAAAACGAGCAGGAATGTGGCCAATGGTGCCCATCCCTGTGCTATGGTGTCAATACCAGATTATTGGTCATGAAGGTGTCACAATCTGAGTGATTGGAAGGACATCACACCTTTTTATTTGGTGTGGTTGGTTCTGTACAATGAACACTACTCATGTGGGAGCAGTGCTATCTGAAATAAGTACTACAGTATTTAAGGTGAAAAAAGATTAAAAAAATAACTGGCTTTAAAAGCGTAAAACTTAGCAGAGATGGGAAAACCAGCAGCTGTGTTGTATAAAGTTTGTTGAATCAAACAGTTGGTGTGAAATAAAGCATGTTCCTTAAAAATAGCCCATCCTTTCATTTTAATCAGCCATTGAATAGCCAAATGTTACCAGTTGGAGTTTCTGGATGAAGCTTAGTTATTCTCACCCTCCATGATGAGGAGTCTTCCTTCAAGGTGACCTTCAGAATAGCTGTTTTTAGTCAAATATTTATCTATTTCTGTTTTTTTTTCAAATACATGTCTTTAAAAAGCAGCTCCAGCTTCAGGTTTATGCTAAGATGTTGGCTGTTTGGCCACTTCTTCTTCTTCTTCGTTTAATCATGTAAAGTAACCAGATGTCAGCCTGTGTTGGTCAGCAGCCATCGAGGTCTGCCAGCAGCATCGTGTGTTTGACACATTCTCCACTTTTACATGTCTTGACTTTCTTCTTATACTCCCTGTGTTGCCATGGAAACAACACTTTGCTCTCCCAAGATGTGTGTGCCTCTGTATCAACATATTTTCAGCTATTATCGCAAATAGAGTAAACCAGTTCACCTCTGATTTTTGTTGCATTTGACATTTATTGTAGTTGTTAGGAAAACCTATTAAAGTTAACAAAGTTCCTCAAGATTTTGTATTTGGGTTTTATTGATCCGTTCATGCGGAAAAACAAAACAAAATACTTGATGTCAAAAGTCTTCATCTAACATCCTCTTTATTTCATGTTTTTAGCTGCTTTTTCTTCTGTATTCGGAGCCTGCGCTGCTTAACAAAGACTGCCTGTGAGTCTGGATTAGGCATCAACTCTGAATATCTTTTGATTGATTGTAAAATCATTCTGTTTGTTTAATTATGAATATACAGGTTTTAGCCAAAATAAAAAAAACTTGAGTCGTTTTTTTAGGACACAGTTTCTGCAGTAGTTCATTAAAAATTCGTCTCTGAGTAGTAGACTGTTGAGACATAGCAACTCCGCCCCCTTTTCAAGTCACTTTTAACCAAGAGCTCTCTGTCTACACTCCCTCTAGCTTTACAGCCCCTCACAACCCAAAATAACATATCAGAGCTATCACGCCGTACAGTTTTGATCCAGATTCCAGCTCAGACGAGGAAAACGAAGACGCTCACGGATCTATTTCTCTGCTAGTGGATGTATCAAAATGGAGCGGAGCATTTTTGTCTCAAATTTAATCTTTTTCAAGCTGGACTTTTTTTGTCTGCTCCTGATTCACAATAATGTGAATAAAAATATACTCAGAGATGCAAATTTGAGTTTCATTTTCTTGATTATTATCCTACCTAGTAAAAATAATACAAAAAACACAATGTTGATTGCCTGCAACAGACTGGCGACCTGTCCGGGGTGAACCCCGCCTTCGCCCATCAGTAGCCAGGTTAGGCTCCGGCACCCCCGTGACCCCGAAAGGGAAGAAGCGGTCAAGAAGATGGATGGATGGACAATGTTGATTGGGGTGGATATTTAAAAATGGGAATCATTATTTTTTTTTATTATTATTTAAAAAGAAAAGCAAAAACTTTTTTTCCCCTTCTTTTTTCAGCACATTTTCTACACCACAAAATCTGTTTTAAATCTTTTGAAAACAGCAATTTTTTTTGGTCTACTCCTGATTCACAAAAAAAGTCTCAGAAATGCAAATACAGGCTTAATATTCTTTATAAATGTCCTCCATCATCAGAAAAAATTCCACAAAAACCTGCTTAAATATCAAAAAAAGATTTATATCAGAATGGATTCTCAAAGAGCCACTTCAATGAAAGTTTTGTGTTATTTTAAAATGCTCATCTGGCATTTTTCTCATGATGGAGGACATGTTTAAACCAATTAAATCACAGTGAATTAGGACCGAGCAGATGAAAAAAATGCAGTTTGAAAAAGCTTTCAGCTGTGATATAGAAACAGTGATGGGTGGGCCAAAGTCCCCCTCCTCCGCTCCTTTCTAATGCATCCAGTTGCAGACAAATAGATGCACGTACGTCTTCATTTTCCTCGTCTGAGCTGGCATCCGGCCCAAAACTGTGCGGCTGGATTGCTCTGCATTTTTGTTGCACCGGTAATGTTAGGTTTGGCTTGTGGGTTGCAAGAAGCTAGCAGTCAAGAGTGTAAAGGAAGGGATCATGGGAAATAAGCAGAGGATTACTTCTCCCATAATAATCACACCCAAAACTCAGGAGCGAGTTTCTGATTAAAGCAGAAACAATGTCTTAGAAAATGACACTTTTTTTTTTATTTTGGCTAAAAATTCGATTATTATATATTTTTTATTATTATAATTAAGACCACTGAGAATGATTTTACAATAGATCAAAACATGATTGGAGAGCGGCTTCAGGGTTTTGTTAATGATATTGTTATGATAACTTCAGTTAATTAATCTACCTTAGAACTTGTTAATATAGCTGAAGAGGGGCTGTTAAATGAAAGAAACATGCCTTAGTGTGAATGATGATGAAGGGAAGGAAGGAAGGCCCGGATTACTGCCTCCATTAGGACTAGCAGCTCATTAAAGTCTGCTCTGTAAGACACAGAAGCCATATTGAACCGCCAGCAAACAAATCAACAATTCAACAACACAATGAGCACATAAATAGTCAAGAGCTCCAAATATAATTAAAACTTTACATTATACAGTGTGCATGCCTCCTCCATATCTCACGTTTGCAAGTATTGACTCCCAGAATGTGAATGCAAGTCTTTAATTCTCTCTGAACAGACAAGAATCTGGTTAGCTTCACAAAACACTCGCTAAGGGCTGTTTATTCTCCAGATCCTAAAAAAATATATTTTTAATATGTACTCAAATGTTGCACATCAGTTGTTGTGTTCTGCCTGCCAGCTTGAGATCGCAAACTTGCAGAAATAATGATTTGCATCTTGTGCTGTCAGACTAGTTCTGAGCAGGAGTGGGAGAACAACAATTACTTTTATTGCTTATCCCAAGAAAAACCTACTTTTTGTTTGTCTTGAGATTTATTGAATTTTCTGCAATATCAATGTTTCATGTTTTTTTTTCTTCTTTATGTAATAAGCTCCAAACAGCCGCTTATGCAGCTTTTTATGATCTCAGCTTTCTTGTTCAGATAAACTCACTTAGAGAAATATCTTCTCTTTTGTTTGTCAAAGTAAGTAGACTCTGAGTGTGTTTTCTTTTAAATCCGACTGGCTGGCTTCTCCAAACATGGAGGCAAACCAAAATCAAACGTCATTATCATTAACAAAAAAACTTTCAATCAAATGACACAAAAAGCCCAACAAACAAATGGACAAATCCAAAAGTATATATTACATAAGGCTACCAAAACTGTTATAAGCACAATTAACCTTTGACAAGGAATAAACAAATCTCAGGCGAAAGGTGAATTAATCCAGAGAAGGGTAAATTAATCCCAGACGAGCCCCCAGTCTGCTACTGGAGGCCCCCCATCCTATCAGGAGCGCTGAACAATTTGGGAACCAATCTTCATATAGTACAGGGAAAACCAAGGAAAGACAGAAAAACTTCCACTGCAGTAGAAGACAAAAGAAAACAGAAAAACAATCCACAACTACAAATACTACAAAATGTACAGCCTCAGTCGTAACAATACGTTGTGTGAAGGAAAACCAGGAAGAACTTTGTAAAGTACCCCTTTGCTCTTTTTTATTCAACACTTCAACTTTTGATCACACGTTATTTTATTTACATGTATTACATGAACAGAGATTGAACTTTTACAGAATCCCAAAAGATTGATTCCATTTCAACTCTCCTTGAATGTCCTTATTGTGTCTTTACCATGACATATATGTTGTTTTTTCATTCAACAATCTCTTTATTTGAATGTAATAAATGTCAAATTTTGACTTCAGTTGGAGCAAACAGCTGCAAATTGCCCCGTTTGTCAAGGCACAAACACTTGTTCATATTTATTTTATGTAAAATTAAAAATATTACATCTTCTTAATATTTTGCAACCATTTAAAATGATGACAAATGTGTTGATTTTGCAATTGTAAATGTCTGCATCCTTTCCCAATCTTATCCTATTGTATCCCAAATTAGCAGAATGTTTTCTTTTTTTCTTTTTACTGATTGATGAATTAATTTGTCAAAAGGGTGCAAACGTTATACATTTTTCTTCTTTCTGTCCTCCCTTTTTTCCTTCTCATTTGAGTTTGCTACTCAAGGTGGTATTGCTTTTTTTCCTTTTATTGAATAAAAATGAAAATAACATTTAAAAGGATAAAACAACCTCTCTGTGTCTGCATGACACTTCCACCTCCATGCAATTTAATGGTTTTTACATTTTTGAAATATTTACTTTAAATACTTCCTGTGTTTGACTTTTTCAACAGATTATTTTTCAACTTATGTTCAGTTTTACTCATTTTCTTTTCAACATTTGGGATTCAGTCCAAATGTTTCTTGTGATCGCACGTTGCTGCAAAATTCCTATTATCTAACTTTTGACATAAGTTGCATCAGAAGTCACCGTTACTGCTGAGGACGTAAACAAATAGACATTTACATGTTGACGTAATTCTGCGCTGAACTGTTTTCATCTAAAACGGCTCAGCCGGGATTCCTGATGCAACTTTCACTTCACCAATTATTTCAGTTTACTTAACAAGGATTTTAGCTGAAGATTCAACCATGAGGTGAAAACGGATCAGGCTGCTGTTTAATATGAGACACAGAGATGGCAGGGGTAACTGTTGGGACTAAGTGCATTACATTGGGCTTTTTGGGGTTTCTTGCTTTAATTGTACCAGATTTCAGGCTTCTACACCCTGAAATCACTTAGAAAAAGAGTTCAGAAGTTGTTTTTCCCCGCTCTTTTATAAAAAAGAACATTCAAACTACTTACGTTGATAAATTACTGTCATCAAAGGTAGAATTAATTGTGTTTAACTTAAAAAAATAGCACAACTAACAAAATGTAGAAGAAAAAAAAAAGGATTAAATTCAGAAACGGCATCTCTTTGAGGCGTTCACACTCTCTGGGTGTCTGTGGATCATTGATAGACAGAAACAGTGACAACAAGCCGGCTTTGTCCCACTTAATTTCGAAGCAGTCAGCCAGCTGCTCCTCCGTTTGTCTTCTGTCGTTTGTTTCCTGAGAGAATAGGTCAGGTTTTGCAGCCCTTAAATAAATAGCTGTTCTTGTGACTGACACTCCTCCTGAGATTGCCCCCTGATGTTGATGCCGCATCCGCGTATTTCCCAAATTCTCCCGATAGATCTAAGAAACGTCTCCTTGTTCGGTCACGCAGGTGGCGGCCATCAATCCCAGCCACCCTCTGGCGCAGATGCCTCTGCCGCCCTCCATGAAGAACTGCATCCAGCTGGCTGCCTGTGAGGCCAGCGAGCTGCTGCCTATGAACCCTGACCTCCCGGCTGACCTCTTCACCTCCTGCCTCACCACGCCCATCACAATCGCCCTCAGATGGTAACGTATCATGTTTTCATCTCCGAATTTACACTGTAGTTGTATTCTTGCTTGTTTTACATTACTTAAGGGGGGCATACCATGCTTTTCTTTAGTCTGTCAGAGTAAACTACTGTATATATACATAAATGATCATATATTACCTTTGGAACACTAAAAGTCAACTTATTTATGAAATATGAGTTGTTTTTGTGAATTCTTTTCATAACCGGACGTAAAATGATTCGATCCATGAGGCTCTGCCTTTCACTCCATTTCATGACATCATCCTAGAGGCGTCTTCATCAGCGTGTCACCCACGAAAAAAACTCTTATGGCTTTTTTTTGCGGTGAAATTTGGTCAAAAAATGTAGATAAGACCAGATGAACATTTCCGGATTTATTCAAATGGTGAGAACATTGTTCTAATCAGCACTAGCTGTGAACGTTTCTGTTCTCTTTGAAGCATCGTGAAGCTCCACATCAAAAATCTTTTTCACACGCACCTTCCTGTCTGTGGTCAAAAATCCATGTTTAAACCAGTTCTCCCAAATTGATGCTCCCTTTCTTCACCAGGAAATAGTCTTCTCTCTTTCTCTATCAGGAAATAGTCTTCTCCCTTTCTCTATCAGGAAATAGTCTACTCCCTTTCTCTATCAGGAAATAGTCTTCTCCCTTTCTCTATCAGGAAATAGTCTACTCCCTTTCTCCACCAGGAAATAGTCTTCTCCCTTTCTCTATCAGGAAATAGTCTACTCTCTTTTTTCCACCAGGAAATAGTCCGCTCCCTTTCTCTACTCGGAAATAGTCTGCTCCTTTTTTCCACCAGAATATAGTCTGCTCCCTTTCTTCACCAGGAAATTGCTGACTCCCTTTTTCCTCCAGCTAATAGTTTGCTCCCTTTTTCCACCAGAAAGTAGTCTGCTCTCTTTCTCCACCAGGACATAGTCTGCTCTCTTTCTCCACCAGGACATAGTCTTCTCTCTTTCTCCACCAGGACATGGTCTGCTCTCTTTCTCCACCAGGACATAGTCTGCTATCTTTCTCCACCAGGACATAGTCTGCTCTCTTTTTCCACCAGGACATAGTCTGCTCTCTTTCTCCACCAGGACATAGTCTGCTCTCTTTTACCACCAGGAAATAGTCTGCCTCCCTTTTCTCCACCAGAAAATAGCCTACTCCCTTTCTGCTGCCATCTTCCCAAGATCCCTCACCTGCTTGTGCTTTTCTCGGATACGTTCAGGATCCATCCCAACACGTCGTGTACATTTCTCACCAGACATTTCTTCATGAAGTTTGAGTACTAAATCGAATGAGCGTTCCTTGACCATAGCTACACTGGATCACCACACAGACACCACGACTGTGCACGAGCCGGGGAAGCTAGCTGATCATCGCTAGAAAGTGTTTGTGTTAGCCTGGGGGTGGAGCAGACTCTTCCTGGAGGAGGCGGTTATCACCTTGTGATGTCAGCATGTGAGGACCCGCTTGAGTTGTGGGTATGGGAGGGGCTGCTGTTGAGAAGGCAGTTTTTTAGAGGACACTCACCAATGTGTGACCAGATCAAAATACCTCTATGAGGTTCTTTAGAGTGAGGAATGAACATTATAATACGCTTAAAACCTCAAAAAGTAGATTTTTCATGATATGGGCCCATTTGAAGACACTCAAAAGAAAATTGTGCTGTTAGTGTTTTTACATGTTTCTGATGATGGAGGACATATTTTTAGAAAGTTAATATCAAAATTGCATTTCTGAGTAACTACTTTTTCAAATTGTACTTTGAAAGAGCTTAATGGTGATGTAAAAACAACCCTGGGCCACAAGCTCTCTGCTCCACACTTATCAAATATATCCGTGTACGTCTTTGTTTTCCTCGTCTGAGCTGGAATCTGGCTCAAAACCGTACGGCTGGAAAGCTCCACTATTGATCACCATTTTTGTTTTACCAGCAATGTTAGGTTGGGGGTCTGTAAGCTAGCGGGACATAATGTAACTAAGAGCTCTCAACAAGGGGTGATAGGAAGAGGGGGCGGTGTTACTACAACCTAATGGTCCCACCCACAACTCAAAGGTGAATTTCTGATGAACTCTGCAGAATTATTTCCTAGAAACGTTTTTAGTTTTTTGATTTTGTCAAGAAAGGGCATCATAGTGATAATTTAAAGATCACTTTGAAAGTAGATCAAAAGATTTAACCTAATCAGAGAACTCGTGTTAGTTTGTCCTTGAAGAATCTGTCATTCATCTGTAAAGCTTCTCACCGCTCACTGAGCTCGCGTTTCTGCGTCTTGTTCAGGTAGAAAACATTTCTCTGCTCAGCATTCAACTGATGAGAAATACTCCAGCGCGATGAAAAAAAGATCATCTGCATTGATGCAGGGGTGATGAACCCCGCGGAGAACGCTTTGGTGAAATATCTGGAAGATATTCAGGCAAAATAAGGCTCGGTTGATGCAGCAGCCTGATGCAGATTAGCCGCTATGCATCATTCAGAGCGCCGCACTGATGGAGCTTCAAAGCAAACGACGGGAGCACCCTGATTTCATCAGTCAGCTGAGTGCGGGGCGGCCCTGCTGGTGGAGGCAATGCCATTCAATTGCAGGAGCGATATCACAGGGTTTTTCCATAAAATCTCCTTTGGTGTCGGTTCCTCATCCAAGATGTGGAGTCACAGCTGATACTTCAAGAGCATTAGTGCTGGTTAAAATAAAATTGATCAGGTTTAGACTATAGGTAAAATTTGGATTAATTTATATTAAATTAATCAAATCTTTGATTTTAATTTTTCAAAAATAATTTTGTGGGATTTTTCAGATAATTTCTGAAATAAGAATTCAGTATTTCTTTAATAAAAGTTTCACTCTTGTTCATTTTATCGTTTATAAAAGCAGTTTTTCGCAGACAAACAAAGCTGGTTGTAAAGATGTTGTATCACTAAAAGGCAAAATGAGACAAACTTGATGAGTTTTGGTCAAATTAGTGTTGATGTGTCATCACTTTAGGTTCCGACTGTGTTATTAAATTTCTGTCTCACTCACTAGCAGAGAAATGTTTTCCTAAGATGCAAAAAATAGGTGAACATTTTAAATTTTTTTCAAATTCTGATTTAAAAAGTAACCCCTCTATAAAATAAAATAACTAAGTATAAGTCTATTTTAGGAACTCTTTGTTATTATGGCAGGCGATAAAAGAAAAGCAACAGCTCCATTGGAGATGGCAGAAAAAAATGTTAACCTGAGAAATGTCTGTCTT
>NC_050512.1:28775089-28864084 GCF_002922805.2 Oryzias melastigma
TTTTCTTTTTTTTCTTTTCTGTTTCTTTTTCTTTTTTTCCCTTTTTTTCTTATTTTTTTCTTTTTTCCTCGTTTTTCTTTTCTTTTTTATTTCTATTTTCGTTTCCCTTTTTTCCTTTTTCTTTTCTCGTAATTTTCATTTTCTTTTTTACGTCTATTTCCTTTTCCTTTCGTTTTTCTTTCCTTTCATTGTCTTTTATTTTCTATTTTGTATTTGTGGCTCAAAAATAGTCAACCAATTGCACAGATTGATCCGGGTCATAGTGTGCACTAACAGCTGATGGTGAATGAACAAATCTGCAAAACACTTTTTTTTCGTGGATCTGTAAAGAGGAGCTCTGATTTATGACGCCTCATGACTGAATCGATGAACAATAATGTGTGACGTGAATCTAATCATCCCTGGCGGGTCGACTGTCTTCAGAACAAGACCTACAGCGGTGAATGGTGTTTATTTCTGCTCAATACTGTCAGAGATTTTATTTCTAAATAGAGCTCACTAAAAGCTCATCTTCTCTTCCCGACTGCATCGTCAGTGATAGTTTTTCCCTCTTTGTAGGTTAGGAATCTTTTTTCTTGTTGTTTTGCCTCATTTTCCAGCTTTATCTCCGTTCCAGAGGTTTGGAGAATCGCAGTAAGATGTTAAAAAGCGTTTGCTTCAGAGCAGTCATTACTCTCTGGGCTCCAAAGGAATTTCTTGTCTGAAGTAAGCTCTAAAGCACAGGTCATCACCTCATCTTTAATGCAGCTCCCTGCCTCTGCAGACTCACTCTTCATCTGCAGTGTTCAAAGGCCCTTCGGTGCCATAAATCAGCACTTATGTACCTGAGACTTATTTGCATTTTAATGAAAGATTTCATTTGCGGACACTAAAAGTTATGGGGATAATTTAACAAATTTTCCCATGAAGTTTAAGCCGTCACAATGAAAAAAAGCTCCACGTCGCGCAGCTGAATGTTTCTTCTCCGTCATAAACATGGCAGAGTTTTATTTTCGCTTCTCCAAATCTGCGCGCCGCCATGACCCGAGGCATAATGAGCTCCCACTTCTGTGTCATTAATATTGATATCGGTTACCAGCTTTTCCCTTCTGGAGAACAAGGTGCTAAAAGCCTCTCGGAAAATATTGACTAAATAATTCGTTATTACCATCGGCCTCAAAAAATGGATGTTGTGGCTTTCAGGGGCGCTGGTTCCTGATCCCTTCAATTATCGTCTTAGTGGAGGTCAAGCTTCAGTGGATTTGATTAATGAATGAAACTTGTTGGTTTGCATGAAATCAGGAGGACGCATCTGTTAAAATCCCACTCTGATCATCTTTTGATCTATTTTCAAAGTGTTCCCAGTGGTCTTTAAATTAAGATTATGCTGTTTTTAGCCCAAGTAAAAAGAAAAAAAAAATTGTTGTTTTTAGTACATAGTTTCTGCAGAGTGGTAATCGTTCATTAGATATTCATCTCCGAGTTGTGCAGGATTGTTGGAGAGGAGCAGCCCTACAGTAAAATTACTTGAATGAAGCCCAATGAAGCAATTGAATTGTGATATTCAATTAATAAATAATTAAAGCCCCCAACCTAACATTAGCGGTGCAACAAAAATATTGAGCATTATTGGAGCTGTCCAGCTGTACAGTTTCAGCCTGTCTCTACCCAGTCTGTACCCAGAATTTACAAATCTTATGACACTTACTCCTGTCACTAACATTTTGACATTTGACCAATTAGGATTTTTATGTTTCATGATTGTAAAACGTGTCATTCAATAATAACAAAGAAAAAAAGGTATCATTTCGCAGCAGTTTGGCCTCCTTGCGATTACTTGAGCCATTTAAACAACAGATACTGTATATCTTCTCATAGTAGCTCCAGTGTTTATTCCAAAAATGTGGCAGCCAGTCCAGCATTTATTAGTGACAGGAGTCTATTGGAGACCGGCGTTTATTCCATCACAGACAGAATGGTGATGGCTAATGGGTTCATTTTGTGGTTAACATTTGGTTAAGAAATACAGATAAAAACACCAGATGAACATTTCAGGATTTATTGAAATTACTAAGAACATTGTTCTGATCAGCACTGACTATGAACGCTTCTGTTCTCTCTCGAGCATCATTAATCTTTGTATCAAAAATCCTCTTTGCTTTCATGCCGATTGTTTTCATGGCGACATGAGTACCTTTCTGTCTTTGCTCAATCATCCATGTTCCAACCGGTTCTGAAATTCTGAGTAGTTAATGCAGTAAAATGGATTATTCAAAATAGACACATTTCGCAAACAATCGATTTGCGAACGATTGGCTAACCGATCGGTTAGCTGTTAAATATACCTTATTTTCCGGACTATAAGTCGCACCGGAGTATAAGTCGCAGTAGCCAAAAAATGCATAATGAAGAAGAAAAAAACATATATAAGTCGCTCCGGAGTATAAGTCGCACTTTTAAGAGAAGGGTTTGGCTGTTTATCTTGTTTAAAATACACAGAAGATACGGATGATGTTGAGAGGTTAAGTTATTTATTTTAAAGAACTCCACAAAAGCATCTATAAACATCTCTCCATTCTGGGTTCGGGACAGCAGTTTTTTGTCTTTTTCTTACGGCGATCGTTACCTTCTAGCCTGCAGGAGCTGCATCTAAATGACAGTTTTTAGCTGCTCTTCTGTCTGTTTATAACCCAGTTTGATGGCTTGTTGTCCCGCATTAGCCCAGGGAGAGAAAAAATAAAAACAATAATAATAATGTCTTGATGCAAATGAGACAAACATCGTAACATCCATGAGGAGAATGATTAGATTATCCAGAACGTTTGTTTTGAACGTAACTTCTTCTTCTGCGTTTCTGTCAGCTGACAGCAGTAGATACTGATACACAAACCTACAGCACCCTCTAGTGGTTGTTATTGGGAAACGACCGCCAAAAGGCAACCGGTTTAAGTGGGGAAAATAACAAATATATGAGCCTATTTATGTCTAACAAAATCACATATAAGTTGCTCCTGAGTATAAGTCGCACCCTGGGAAAATCTATGAAAAAAGCGCGACTTATAGTCCGGAAAATACGGTAGCCTAAAGACAGAGCCAGATGCCAGCTGGGATGAGGAAAATGAAGACGTACATGGATCTAGTCTAGTCTTCTACAAGTGGGTTCATCAGCATAGAGCGGAGCAGGGAGCTTGTGGCCCATCCAGCGTATACGTCACAGATTTTTTTTTTCAAACTGCTCCTAATTCACAACAATTTGAATAAAGAAACACTCAGAAATGCTGTTTTAATCTTAATTTGAGTAATATGTATCCTCCATTATCAGAAAATCTGCCACAAAGACATGTTAAAAACACTATTTCAATAGGAGTGGATTTTTAAATGTTTTATGAGTAACCGTCCTTGGTTATTTCAGTGAATTTTTAAAGATTTTTTAGAATAAAATATCTACAATCATCCTAATTTATTTATTCCTATATTAATAAATATATAATTTAGTCAAATGTGGAACAAACCCCAAATACATGTTTATTCCAAGCTAACCAAAATATGTTTACATAAAGCCGTGTTCCTATAAAAGATGCACGCTGCTCATCATTATTAATTTGTAGTTTCTGTTTTACGTCTTAAAATGTTAATGAGTGTCAAACACACCCTTCAGGGCCGCGTCTAATAGATTCTGGGTACAAGTGTCCTGCGTGGAGATGTGGCAGCCTTCAGGCTTTGAGGGTCACCTGCCTGCTGCTGGAGGACAGGTCACTGGCAGAGGTCAGCGAGGGTCTCTTGGAGGGGGCCTTACAGGCGTGTTTCACGGTTGTTCGCTGTCGTCCTGCCAATTCGGGCAAAGAATAACAATCTGCCCGAGACCAGGCCTGCTGCTCCAGAGCCTCCCCTCCTGATTAAACATGGCAGCTGCGGTCTGCATCAACCTGCTCTGGGGCTTCCCGTCTGACCCGGAGCTTAATTAGCATCTCAAGCCCCTTCCTGAATTGTCTCTGTATTCTTTTTTGGTGCCACTTCTGCTTTTTTCCCCCCAAATAAAACATCGTCTTGTCCTCACTGCTGCTCCGTCCTGAAGTGGCAGGAAAATGAGGGCGGGGCGGGCTTCAGAGTGCATCGATGGAGGGGAACTGTGATGTGCTGGCTAACCTTCACTTTAAAACTTTAATGAGATGCATTGAGGGATGGATGATGGGGGGTTTACACAGGGAGGGGTGTGTGCTGGGTGAATGCCTTTCATTGCTCAGCGGAGCAGAAAATCATTACTGATGGAGTGCCATCTTCAAGGGATTTCCCTGCTGCCGAGGAGGACCAAAACGCACGTCCATCCAAAAATAAACTGAATACCTTCCAGGTTGCAGGTCAGACTTTTTATTCTGACCTGCAGCTGTCCTGGACTGAAAGGACCAGATTGTTTTCGCAATTTGTCTTTACTTCAAGTTTGAGCGAATGTTTAACCCAACCACATTCTCACCAAAATTTGCACACACCTCATACCTGGTGAAAATTTATTTTTGAAACAGTAACAAAAATAAATATATAATGACAACATCACAGTGTAAGAAACAATCAAAAAATGAATGGGGACAATATCTCTTATTAAAAAGTTTAAAATCCACTAATGATAAAAACAAAACACAATGTGGATATCCAAAGGAAGTTCAGATAGTATTATGGGATGGCCTCACGACCTACAGCTTGGTGGTCAATTTGTCAGATAAATATGACGTTTATCTGACGATCCAACACATCATAAAATGTTTTTTTCTTTTTTGAGACCTAGAAACCCCTAGCAAGCAATCCTTTTAAGAGGCCCCAGAAAGGAAAACCACAGAGATCCAGAGCACCACACGTGCACTTCTTCTGCTCCACATTGTTCAAAATATTTGAAGGTGAAACACTTTTAAAAACATACTTTCAATGTAAACACCCTCATCTTGTGTTCTTTACTGTTTTGTTTCCTTAAAGAAAGATTGTTTTTCAAGCAAATACATCAATTTTTAGAATTAAAATATGCAATATGAACTTATTTTCACACAATATGGGAAAATCAACCATCCATGATCCAGTCTCTTTGTAGATCTATGGGTTGCTGGAGCCTATCCCTGCGGCCATTGAGCAAAAGCGGGGGATGGGTCATCAGTCCATTGGAGGGAGTTCATATTTCATTCATTTAACGGAAAATTAAGTTTTAAAAAAATAATTTTCCACAAGCTCAAGGTTTTTGTTTTTTTAACCACCACCTTTTTATGGCTTAAAAATCATGTATATTGTATTTTTTTATTGTTAAAGCCTAAGGGGGAGCCTGCCCTTTTCTTTCATTCATAGGTTCAACACCCAAATGCTGGCACACTGACACCTTCCCAAATGCTGTGCAGCCGTGTTAATCTGCTCAGCAGAGCAACAATCCTCCTGTTTACACGGACCTGGACAGCATCGTTATCAATGTATGAGGCTGTAAATTTAGCTTAGATTACAGTCAGCTGAGATGCTGTTTTCAACTGTGACTGAAGCAGACTAACGCAAAAAAAACAAAAAGGAGAGACCTTTTAAAATAATGTCATAATTATTTAGGATTCATTTTCACTTGTGGTGGTTAGAATGCTGCAGCTGCTCTCTTCAGAATAGCTCTACAGATACCAGCCATGCCTTTGGGTGCTGCTATCCCTCATGTTTATGAATTATTACGTAACACTTGAGATGCTTTTGCTGCTGGCTATGCTTTCTTAAAAGGAGCCTCTGACAGGTACGCCGTTGACCACGAGCAAGGACGTTCGTGCAGGTTATCAGTGTGCGAGGAATTTACCTGGAAGACCAAATCATTAAATCATCGGCCACAGCTTTATTATGAATAAATGTGGCTTCCATTTTCAGCAGGAAAGGGTTAAAACTTTTCTCACACGTGTCATCATTGTATTGTTACGGCCCCAATAGGCACACAGGCCTCAGTCTAGGGGAAGACAAAATAAGGGCTATAACATATAAAATCTGACACATAGAACACAAGGAACACAGTTTATTGACAAAAGAAAGTGTCCTGTAAAGCAAAAGAAGTTATTGTGCTGGTTAAAAATAGCAATGCAAAACAAAGGGATTGGAACTATGGGCAAACATAAAATAAGTCAGGGAGACAACTGACCCAGCCACGTTGACCGTCTGAGTCAGGAGCTCCTCGCTAAGGCTGCCTAATATGATCTAACAAAAAGAAACGAAGCAAGCCTGCAAATGATGACTGCCAAGGTCCAACCCCAAACTAAAATAACAAAACCCAGCAGTGTAAGACTGCTGAGGACATAAAGAAGACAAAGAGAATCAAACAAAACAGCACAACTCAAACTCAAAGACCTGGGGCCCGTTTCAAGAAGCAGGTTTAAGAAATTCAGAGTTCAAACCTGCACTCAGAGTTGAGTGAATCAGAGTTTACAAACTTAGAGTTTTTGGTTTCAGTACAGCTGAAAAAAGTCATCTTTGAATATCCTTTACTTTGAGAAGGGACAGAGACCGCAGGGAACTCTGAGTTTTCTGAAGGAAACCTGCTCCAGACCAGGTTAGGTTCACAGAGTCAGTTGCCATAGTGATGAACTCCAAGTTCAGCTCAGCCCGCTTCGTGAAATGGGTTTGGTCAAACCCACGTTCACAGGTTTAAGTTACTTCCGTTTCTGAAGCCAGAAACTTTGAGTTTTCCTTAGCTCCTGCTCTGCTCTGCCTGCCTGGTTGACGACCTCCTCTGGCTTAAATACCTGGCAGATGCTGATCGAGCTCATCAGCTCCACCTGCCAGGTGAGCAGAATGACATGTCAGGTTGCAGAACACCAGCAGCAGCCATAGCGTGCATCCTGCCTTTAATCACAAATATGTAAATTACTTGTAAATGTGTTGACACATCCATCTTCTCCCGTTTGTCTCTTCGTGTTGGAAAAAGTACAGACGAAAGCACATTTGAATTCACGTACTAGTTTCCTGAGACCTGTGGATATGAGGAGAGCAGCAGGTTTACCTCAGGAAACCTCGTCATGCATACTGATAACTCTAGCTCCGCTCCCCCAAAGGTCTAACAGTTTCCTGAACACGTTGCATATGTTTTAAAGTCTTTGCCTGCTTGAATGAGTCTGAATTATCACCCTGGTGAAATGAAAATTTGCCTTTAATTTCTGCAAAATTCACAAATGCCTGTTTTTTTTGGCATTTTTTGATGAATGCTTTAAGGTGGTAAAAGTTAGAATCAAACCCCAAAATTTGTTCCGTAGAACAAACAGCTTAAAGTCCTTTAGATGTCACGTATGGTCAGTGATGGAGAACACCTGCCAGGCCTTCCAGCGCACACAGCAAAGATGAGACGGTCCCTCCAGACCAGAAGGCTGATTAAAGAAGTAATGAGCTGCAGAAGACGGCCGGCTCAGCGGGGACCAGAGGAGACGCTCTGTTCCTCGCACTCCTCCTGCAGCAGCCAGCCGGGGAGTTTCCTCACATAAGATCCACTTCATTTCCCTCCTCCGACTTTAATATGTACATGTTCACGTCCTCCCCTCTGCACCGGGCGCCCACATATTCGCTCCCTCTTATTCACAAGTCCAATTTAAGTTTAGCCACCTTTCTTTGTTAGTAATAATCTCCTCAATTTCCACTCCGCAGCTCTGCTGCACTTCGCTCAGCTCGTCTGTTTGTGATCGGCTCTGTGCACGAAGCCTCATTTCCCGGCTGCAGTTGGGAATGCAGCTTAGTTTAGCTCCAGGGTCAACAAAGAAAAAGCTTGTCATGGGTCTTTAATACTTTATTTTGTCTCCAGACTCACCTTTAAAAGTTTTTTACCCACAGTTGACCAAACTAATGTTGGTAAAGGTCAAGTTCAGGGTCATTGTGTTGTCAGTGAAGTCTTTGCTATTCTGTAAAAACATATGTATTATTTACAGTATTAGTTTCCCAGCACAGCCTTCTGTTTTTCAGTTTTTAATGCAAATACAAACACTTCAGTGGATAAAAGGAGAAAGAAGAAATAGAAGGAGTTTAATTCTGGCATAACTTCTATTTTTAACTCACTGGGCAGGCAGAAATATTAGTATATAATGCACATATGGCTAAATCCCTCCTATAAAAATAGTTTTGAAAATTAGCGTTGATCCAAGTTTCTAGATTATTCAGTGCGTTTTTGCACTCAGCTAAGACTTCGGTCACATATCCCAAAATGCCGCTGTGCTGCGACCTAAATGCAAGTTTTTGAGCAAATTCATCAGGTGGCCAATCGGCAGCATTTGTTATCATTTTTTAAAAAGCAGCTAAAGACGCATCTTTTTAAAAATGCCTTTAAAAATCCAAAACATCAATCTGGCGATCCCGGCCACTGTGGGTCCAAATGGGAAGACAGGATTGATGCAGCAAAAAAATTCACCATGACATTGATAGCACCATAACGACTCTTAGACCTTCGAATTTGCGGTTGATGCTCAGTAGAATACAAAGAAGACAAAACGTTGTGATTTCTTGGGATGCATGGTGTCTAAAAATTCGTAAATTGACAGGATTATAATGTGTGCTCAGGGGCAGCGCCGCTCTGCTCCAAAAGCCACGCCCCCTCAGAGTAGATTTTGCAGATGAAGGCTTCAGATAATCATGAAAAATGGCTTTTTAAGACATTTAGGTTGTTTGATTTTGGTTAAAAACCTTCATAATCATAATTAAAACACTACTGGGAATGTTGGTTTTTTTTTTTTTTAAAATAAAAAAATTGTCATGGGGGACTTTAAAAAACGTATTCTGTTTTAAAGCATTCATAAAAGCTGAGGCTGTTTGAATAAATCAGTTTAAATTTGAGTATTTGAATCACTTTAAATATTATTTCCAACTTGCTGCTGCAGAAATTTAAAGCATTCTTAGTCTGATTTATGATCTCTGTCTTGAAGGTTGCATCTGAAGCTGGTTATATAAAAAAGTTGCATAATTTTCACTAAAATCCCATTTTCTGATGGATCTGCGATTGTTGACATGGCGGGCGTTGATCTCTTTCAGCAGAGGGGACACTGAAGTAGATTACTGGAATCAAACCATTTAATAGCCTCAAGTTAAAAACAGGAGTTAAAGCTTGAAATAAATACAAAAAAAATCTGCCTAATCTTTATCCCCTTCTTAAAGGTCTAAACCTCTGAATATCTTTCTGGAAAAATGTACAAACCAATTAAAACTGTTTATTTTTTCAGAATATTCTGAAATAATTTATAGAAATGGGTCAAAGACTAAGGAGAGACCTTCACTCGACTTTGCTTTGAACTCCTTAGATGATCAGGATGTGGATGAGCGATAATCTATAATCCTGGAATCTCCTCTTAGTTTGCCTCTGAGGTTTCATCACAAGCTCTGCTGGAAACCTCTTAAAGCCTCATGGAGATGCACACATGCAGGTGTGTGAGGCTGCTCACCAACCAGCAGGAAAATATTGTCAGAACCCTTGAGGCAAAGCTGAAAAGTGTGACACTTCCAACTGCTGACCCCCTTCCATCCAAATGATCAAGAATCTGAGACCCGGATGCTCTTTGATTTCATACCTTAGAAAGATGACTGCAGGCTGCTTCTCTTATAATTCACATCTTCTTACGGAATCCTGATCGACTTAATTCCATTTTTCTGATCCGTATTCCTTTACTGTAGTTCATTCAAGGTTTTGATATTAGAAAAAAAAAATAACCACACCAGAGGGAAACCATTTCAGGTTTAAGTTCATGAAGCGTAATATTTTTTTACGCCCTGGCAGAATGACTTTCCTCTGTTCGGAGGACGTGCCCGGAATTTCAGAGTTTGTTTTTTAACATTTCGGAGCACAAACAAGGCTTTCCTCAAAGCCAGGGTAAAGCCAGCATACGGATCAAATTTATTATAGACACCGGCGTGATCAAATGCCACTGACTGCGTCTGACCTCCCGTCTCCTGTCTTCCTTTTCTCATCTCTCCCCCTCCTGAATTCCATTCCAGAGGGATCTTACATCTCTGCACACGGGGGTTTGATGTAAACACACTCCTCCTCATGCAAAGTCTCTACGCCTCTGCTCTGTTTACTTGGGTCTGTCTGTTTTCACCAGGCTTCATTCTTATCTAATAAGCTCTTGTCCATGTCTGGGGATTTGCAGTTTACAGACAAAATATGAAAGTTTAAAGAAAAGTCCTCTGGAGTTAAATTGGAAACCAGTATGCAGAGAAGTCAACGATTGCTTTCTGAAATGTATGTCTACCTACTGCCACATGCTATTGCAGAATCTTTAAATAAAAGTGAGGCTTTATGCCGTGGTCGCACTCCCCCTCTTTGTTTCAGACACACTTAGGACCCGTGCTGGTCTTTAAAGAGACAGTAAGTCACGCTGCTGACATGTGGGATCTCATTATTCTGCAGCAGCACGGGGAACTGAAGAGCTGCAGCCTCTGTCGCAGCCAGCGGGGATGGATGCAAAATCCAATCCCCATCCATCCATGACTTCTGTCGTTTTTGAATTTAAATTTGCTCCCAATCACGCTGATGCTTGCGGATGCCGGTGGAAAAAAATACAGCTATTGCTCATTTCAAGGCAGAGGCGCATAGACTGCTTGGAAGTTGTAGATTTGTGACGACAAACTCATTCCTTTGCCTGGAAATTTTTTCCCATTCAAGTTTTTTGAATAGTCCATTCACATCCGACTTATTTTTTTTCTAAATTTTACCCTAAGACTAGACAAATGCATCCTTTTTTTTAAAATTATCTTATCAAACTTGATTTCTGCAGTCTAACCAACCATCTGTACGTTCATTTAAGACTACAGTAACCCGAACGGCAACAGCTAAGGCAATCTATTTCATGATGTTTCACGTCTTTGTCCTATTAAACAAAAATGTATTGTAAGCAAAATTGCATTTAAGGCACAATTATCTAACATAGATCTAACATAGATCTGTCTGTAAGGATGCAGATTCTTCAGAATGATCTATTAAATGTAAACAAGAACTGGACTAAGTGACTCCTCCCCCCGGTGTCCCAAACAGAAAGTACCTTCTAGCTTCAAGAAGTCAAACTCCAAGGTTATGTCTGAATTCCTTCCCTACTCACTATATAGTGCGTTCCCCATTGGTGTCTGAATCTACAATTCCAAAATTGAGTACACTAGAAATTTCCCAGAAGTCTTTGCGAAAAACCAGTGTGCATCAATGCTCACTACATTTGTGAATATTGACCATAATGCAAGCAATAATTGCGAAAAAATGTAAATTTTTTATAAACCATCGACATTTTGATCATCAGAACACAGTGAAGTCGCAAATAGACGTCGTGAGATGTTCATATTGATTCTTGATTATTTATTGTTGTAAATCAGGAGCAAATGAAAAAAAACACTGTTTCTGATGAAATACTGTCGCTCTGCAGAAACTATGGCCTAGAAAATGACTTTTTTGTGCATGTGTCTATAACCAGCATTTTTTTTTCTTGTGGTATTTCCCTTCAGGTGTTGCCAAATCGAATCAGCTTCAAGGTCTGACTTGCATAATTGATTTGGCAAGGATTTAATGTCGGATGCCCTTCCTGACTCAACCCTCTGTGTTAGTCGGAGCTTGGGACCGGTACACTCTGTGGCTACATTAGACGAAAAACAGCATACTGTTTTTTTCAGGAGTTTAAGTTGCACCAGAGTATAAAAAATGTCTAATCAAGAAGAAGAAAACCGTATATAAGTCCCTCTGGAGTATAAGTTGCACTTTTAGGAGAAAATTCAGAAGTTTCAGAACAATTTACCAAACCCAGAGTAATTGAAATAAAAATAATAATAAAATAAATTCACTGATACAAATCTTTTGATCTCTATGAGAAAGAAATCCAAATTTAAGAGGAAAACAATCTAATTCTCCTCCACGTTTGTTTTGGATGACACTTCTTCTGCCACTGTCAGGAGCAAATACTTCTACTCAGAAGCAGCGACCTCTAGTGGTCGTTAGAGGAAACAACAGCTAAAAGAAAAACTGTTTACTGGGAAAATAACAAATATATGAGACTATTTATGTTTAAAAAAACACAAATATAAGTCACACCCCTGGCTAAACTATGAAAAAACTGCGACTTATACTCTGGAAAATACAGTAATCATAATTAAAATACTTCAGGAAATGCTTTGAAAATAAGATCAAAAGATGATCATAGTGCTTATTTTGTTATGGATTAGGATGTAGTCTAGCTCTTTGCACAAACAACTCTAAGTCTCCACAAATAACTGTCTTTATGTAAATCTATGATGCATTTAAGGTTCTCAAACTCCGAACTGTTAATTCAGCACTAAAGGTTGTTTGTCTCTCCTCTTTGTGTTGGAGGACCCAGATGATTTGTTGCGTGATCTCGCTGGCTTTTTTCCCATTTAATGTTGCCTGCAGCTGATTTGTGTTTGACAAATGCATACACACACACGCGCGCGCGCACCTGCGCTGCTCCAGGTGTGCCATGACTCACAGCCCGCGCCGGCTCGGAGCTGCGCTTTTGACGGGACTCCGAGCGCCAGCCTGCTGTGACTTACAGCTGGCCCGACCCGTCAGAACACATAGTAAACAGGAACCACGGCGGCAGACATTTCAAAAATATGAGTCCGTGTTTCCTGCTGCCCGCCTTCTCCCTTCAGTCCATTACTCTGCCATTGTGCATTTATCAGTGCTCAGCAGCGCTAATCTTTGCTGCTCTCAAATATTTTATCCATTGATCTTCTCTCCTGTAGGTCATAAATTTGCTCTGAGGTTTTTTATGGTTTCTCTTTTTAGAAACACCGTATGTCTGTGTTTTCTGCAGGTTTTGTATGCAGAAGAGTGCCAAGCTGGTGCCAGGAGTGACGTTAGACCTCATCGAGAAGTAAGTGGCACTCAGCAGTCAACATCTTCTCACCTGCCTCTCGGTAGAGCCTAATCTTGAGAGGTCATTATCCAGTTTTCTCTCGGTCTCCCGCTTTCCCCCCTTCTCTGTTTCCCTGCTACTCCTCTGTCAGCTGCTTTCCATCCTGCAGGTATCATTTTCTACCTTTGTTTTGGCCTCCCAGCCAAAGCAGTGGCAATTTGGCAGATTGAAAGCCTCATGTTTTGTAGTAAAAAAAAAAAATCTGCATCATCTGAGGGCGGAACACTTTTTGCTCTCAGCCACACTCGCAAATTGATGCCAGCACTCAATACAGACATCATATCCATAGTTTCATGAAGCCGTGTGAGGGGGAGGAAATGACACTCTTAAACTAAGCTGGCTTCAGTTTCAGAGCTCAATCTTCAGGTGAGGCAGAAGGGCTAAATGAGAGGATTCTGTAGCACTAAACGTACAAAAGGTGAAATGTTGCCACTTTTTAGATGCTCAGAACAGGATTTCAGCTTCCCACACAAAGATTTTGTTACTTAAAGAGTTTTATGTTTATGTGTGTTGGATGTGTAGCTGTGACCATCTTTAGGCCTCAGTCACGAGCACCTGTACGGATGCTGCATGTTTTTGAACTGTCCAAGTCTGAGGAGGGTCATAGTGTGTGACTTACAGTTTCCTTAAGACTCATGCAGTCACCTCAAGAAATGTCATGAAAACACCATTGTCATGTGCGTGGCATTTGTATCAGGAAATGTTGAACCTTTGTTTAAGGTAAGTTGATTGAGAACAATTTCTCATTTACAACGACCTGAGTACGCATCAGCAATACAGAAACAACACAACAGAGCAACATGTTACAAACAGATAAAAACGTGACATCTTCTCACATCAATCATTTAAATATTTACAATAAAAAGTCCACTGGAGGCACCAAGTTATTGATTACAATAAAAAGATTGAAGGAGATGAAAAAAGAAAAAGTTAAACTTGAGGTTGAAGATGTCTTAAATGCAGCAATGAAACCAAGGTACGCAATTTCAGAGTTTTCTGCAGCTCATTTCAGTCATAGGGGGAGAAAAAGAGAAGGAGGAGCGACCCAGGGTGGTTTGAACCCTAGGTACAACCATAGCGAGAAAGTCACTAGAACGCAAACTATGAGTACAAGTTACAAATATTTTTAAGGATCATATAAGTTGCATGCACTTTTGACGTGCGGGTGACTGTTTCGTACAGAGTTCTTACTTGCCAATCTAGTAAGGTGGGAGTACTGGCCCCTTATGCTGCGGTCACAAATACAACTCTCACTGCACGATAGGGAGGCATTGGCATGATCTTCTAGAGTAGCTGCCACCGCCCCATTTAAAAACAAAAATCTTTGGGGTGATCATGAATGCAGATGCCGCCAGTCATCCAGGAATGACGTCATTGTGAAATTTGGCGACACCTAGGCAGTGGCAGCCGGATCGCTGGCCAGCAGGAGCTCTGATTGGACGATGTGTAAATGTCTCCGGACGGCATCCGTCCATATCAAGTGCTGCCAGTTGCCCAGGGATTTGTGAAAAGCAAGCCATTCTGGACCAATGGTCATTCACAACTCAGGTTTTGAGAACGGATTATGATCTTGTCAAATTACAGGGGGCAGGGGGGTGGCAGTCTGAAACTTGGGGACCTTGGAGACTTTCCTATCAGTCAGTTATCGCTCCTGACACCCGCCTGTCACTTGACTGCCACAACGCGAAATGTGCCGGGGAGATTATGACCAATGTCAAAAAATTGTCTGGTCGCCGTTTAATTTGAACTGTTCCTGAAGTCATCCGTGGCCAATGCGCAGCTTGTAAAAATGTGACTGCCTCCTCAAGATACCACAGCACGTTCAAATGCCAAATTTGCTGAAAAGCTTGCGTTTAGGTTGTTGCACCGTGGCATTTTGGGAAACGTGACTGTAGTCTTATTGGCTACAAATGCTGCTGGCACTGGGTGTGGACTTAGCAACCCCTCCCCTCTCCTGTTCCAAATAGGAAGTACCTGTTGGTTGCAAGAAGGCCAAAGTCCTATAGACTTCCATAGAGAAGTAGACAATTATTTCTCAGTCGTTTTTTTTCTTTTGTCAGAATAACCATTCTCCCTGTGATGCTTTGTTCTTAGCAAGTAAGACCAACTCGGACCAATCGCTGTCGAAAGGCTGCAATCGTTTGCAATATGGCGGTAGACGTATCAGGAAGTGACGGCAAAGGCTCTGGCCTGATTTCACGAGTGCTGAAGGTCCTGCATATTCTATGGGGGACCTCAACACTCACTATGTCCAGTTTATATAATTGTCTAATTTCATCATTTCTAACAGTCAGGCTGCGCAAGGAGTGTGCACTTATCACGATTTTTTTATTTTTAATTCTAGGAGGAGCTGATCTGTAATTGAAACTGTGCCGCTCACCCTGCCGGCGCTGTGCATCTGTGAAGCAGCAGCGCCGGATCCAGGCGCAGGGAAGGAATAATGGGCACATTTGCATAATCAGGCATTCTTACATACTGCACAGGGAAAAGTTGAACTTAAACTCAAGTTATTTTAGGCCATGAGTGTTGAATTAAGTAAGGGGAAAGCCTGAAATGTTTGCTTTTGTTTAACTAAATGTGTTTTGTTGAGAGAAAATGTCTGATGGAAGATCAGATGGAACTATTATTTCACTTGCCTAACAAATAACATTTTTGGGTGATTATAATTTACACTTTAAGTGTCAATATGTCTGATGGCTTTATCAGTTGAATGCCTTCTTCTAAAATGATTTTATAGCAGATTTATCTCTTTTTGGGCTTCAACTCATAGCAGCCTTCAATAGACAACATAATCATTTTCTTATTGTTTCTATTTGGTTTGAGCATTGTTTCAGTTTTTAATATTATCTCTTCGAATGGAAGGTGTAAAGCAGCAACTGTTCAGTTCAGATGGTGCTGCATGACTCCC
Source organism: Oryzias melastigma (assembly GCF_002922805.2). Taxonomy (NCBI): domain Eukaryota; kingdom Metazoa; phylum Chordata; class Actinopteri; order Beloniformes; family Adrianichthyidae; genus Oryzias; species Oryzias melastigma. Next base: position 28,790,855 of record NC_050512.1, read on the forward strand.
CAAAGCCCCACAGAAAGCATTTTTGAAAATCTAAACCACTGTCTGAAGTCATCATACTCATCCATCTTCAATGGATTATTAGAAAATGTGTTTATCTGTTTGGGGAGTTTTTTATTTGAGATGTGATTCACACTTAGGGTGTTTTCTTACCCTGTTTCCTCTTTAAATAAATAGTTGTCATTTGAAAAGGAAATGACATTGGAATAGCACAGCAATAGGAGAGTATGTCGGCTGTGGCTCTGGAAGAGAAGAATCTTCTGGCTGGTGGTTTCATTGGAGGTCTAAAGAGACCCAACAGCTGTAGCAGGCTTTGAAAACTGCTTTGATGAACTGTAACTCACTAACATGAGGTTCCATCTTTACGGTCTTCACAATATTCAGACTTTTATCTTACAGCTGAATGATAGTGGCCTAGTTTAGTTTAGTTGATTTATATAATTTTCATAGCACACAACAAAAATCTTTCATGATACTCTTGTCCTTGGTGAAAATAAAATGGGACAGAAAGAAGAAGACTTGTTGTCACTGCCCCATTTAACTAAATCAATTAAGCTTTCCCACCAAATCTACCTCTTTGTATTTTAACACTAATATGTCAACTGGCTGCAAAAAGCAACAAAAGCAGACAAATTAAAACAAGAAACAATAAAATAAACCAAATAAACCATGTTCTTCAGAATGTTTTTTTTAATTATTATTATTTTTATTTAATCCGTTACCATCAACCTTATAATTCATTTAGTGTAAGCATTTGTTTTTTCAGTTTTTAAAAATTTGATTATTGATCTAGACTTTTAATGATTTTTCAAGTTTGTTCCATAGTCTGATAACTTCACCGAAACCCTTTTTTCCTTCATTTTTCTTCTGAATTTATTGGTTTTGAAAATTTCATGTCCTTTTAGATTGTAATTGCTCTTTCTTTTTTCAAACTTTTTTTTATATGTTATGTGGCAGACTTTTGTGATGTGCTCTATACATAAGTTTTAGAATGGAATGATCTACTAAGTCTTTAAATTTTAATATTTTCAGCGTTATAAACGGTGGCGTAATAATTACTCCCGGTGATGATTCTTATTGCTTATGTCGCCACTCATCCCAGAGGAGACCAGTGTTCATTTCTTATCAAATTCTGATTTAGTTTTAGTGTTATTGTTTTGAGTAGCACACAATTTGGTTCTAGTCTTATTTAAGTAATCTGATATATATATATATATTTTGTTTGTTTGTTTTAATCGAATTTGAATCAAGTAAATATTATACAAGTTTGTGATAGTCTAGTCTTGTAGTCTAGTTTTAAAGGGATTTTTCTTGGTTTTTTAATATGGCTACCTATTAATGTCTTCTTAAAGGACCTTTAAAAGTGGAGTTCTCAATGAATTTCTTCACAATTTCTCTTAAATGTTAGTTACATTTATCAGTCCTCTTCATCACGTGCCACTTTTTGTAGGATTTTATTTAGTTTTAGTCCATGGAAAACGCTTGTTGACCAACATTTTTTGTCATAATTAAGTCAACAAAAATGAACACTGGTGATTATTTTAACTACAGACCATTGACTGTATGTGAGATCTGGATTGAGTGTGTGTGACATCACTCATAGAAAATGGCTTACATCAATTTAGTCTATTATTCTCCGTACAAACACCGCCATGTTGGAGCCAGGCGTCTTCAATGAGCAGTGATGGATCTGTTTCAACGTGTGTTTTGAATTTGTCTGCTGGATTCTCCGCTTGGATGTTTCCTTCTTTTATTTTTCACCTTGTAGCATCAGCAAAATCTTCAACTTGGACGTTGAGTGAAAAAGAGGTTACAAAAACCAGAAGCTGACCCTTCGGTCATCTCGCTTGCTCTCATAAACTGTAGGTTTTTCACAGTAAAAGCTTTTAGCACTCATCCAAAATGCTGAGAAGTTAGTTTTTTTTTTACTCCTAATACAGAAAGGCATAAGCATTTTTTATCTGTAATTTGCTCATATAATGACACAGTTCCTCATGAGTTGATGTCTAAGCAGCTCATAACATGGCTGCTGAGGAGCTTTTTAAATTATTTTACTGAGATTCCGTGGGACCTCAGAAGCTTAAATTGCTGTTTTGGTTCATGGCGCGTCCTCTGTGTTGTACAGAAGGCTAAATGTTGAGTCAGCTAATGTCCTGCTCAGCTAAATAATGGATAGTCTCAGAGCTCATAAAAGAAAAATGGCACCAAACTCATCTGAGCGCTCTGCTCTGCTGAGCCAGACCGGCCTCTTAACTGAAGTCATGTGTCAAAGTCCAGAAGAAGGCTCACAGGAGAAACACTTTACTGCTTTTAGCACAACAATCAGTCAAAATGTCTGAGAAGAAGTTACATTTATTCTCTAAAATGTCAGCCTGTTGATGTTCACACCTAACTGAACGTCTCTGCTTTTACTTTTCATCTGTATTTTTTTCTCTTCATATGAGAAACAATATTTTTATAAACTTAACAGAAATCAGATCATATTAATAATTTGCTTTATGCAAAACTGTTCATTTGAAAACGTCTTTTTGTGTTTTTAAACCTGAAACTTTACTAAATGTGTGAAGCTCCAGGTTCAGCTCATCACTGGTGAAGCATTGAGCAGGTTGATTGACAGAACCCAGGGCTGATGAGATGGTGCGTTCACTGAGCTCTGGACATCAGCGGATCCAAACAGCCTCTTGGCCCAACTCAGTCCGATCCTATGCACTTGTCATTTTTCTACAATCTACAGCAAAACAAAGCAGTTTTTCAGAAAAAATGTCGACACTATGTGGAATTGTTGGATCCACAGCTCCTACCAACTACCATTTCCTAAAATCTCTTCATCTTCAGCCGTTCCCACATAGCTCGCCGCTCCATGGCCTGAATAGGATGCAGACGTCTCCTTTGATAGATGATGCGTGCTAGTGCTGTAGTAGAAATTTGAATGTATCTGCTGGAAATCCAAAGTATTGTTTTCATCCATCGCTGTGTTTTTGAATAATTTATCGCACAAGTTGTTTTGATTTTATTTGCATAATTAAGATTTAATGGAAACAGTGTAACTGAAAGATTGTGGGTTTTTTTTTTGTTTTCATTCTAGAATTTTGATAAAGTTTTGGGCATATATGTGATGAAAACACAGCTTGTGCTTAGATGATTGTTGCGCTACATCTTTGCCATCTTCAGACAAACTTCAACCCAAATTTTGGGACGTGGTGCATTTGTGCAACACCAATTCTGTCTGAGTTTAGCCGAAAATGAAAGGAGTGTAGTTCGTTTATGCTAAGTGTTATCAGACATGAAAGAAATGTCTAAAATGAGCAACAGCAAATCTAAGCAAAGGCTTCTTTGTGCCAAACTTTGCATTTATTGGCAATGTAAAAATGACAGCAACTTGCATATTTTGCCCTCACACAGAGAGTGTGAGTATTTTATCCTCGTGATTGGTTGTCCAATCACTCACGTGGCCGTCAGCACGAGCGGAGAGGCACACTCACTGACCACTCACTGGGCTCAGACTGTCACCTTTAAAGGTCACACACAGATGGAAACGGCAACAAACACTCACAGCCTCTTACATGTTACAATCAATTGTTGGAAGACCAGTCAGCTCAATGGCAGCTTTGATGATTTGCCTAATAATTGAATCATTTGTGTGTCTGCTCCATCTGTGCAGCCCTCTGCCTCACAAACATGCAGCTCACGTTCTGCTCGGTTCAGGCTCCGCCTTCCCTCAGAACCATCCGTGACCTTTGACGACAGCAAGAATCATCATGGTTAAATCTGAAGTTTAACAGTAAATTAATGAAACCGGACAAAAGTTGTGGTTTTTGATTCATATATGGTAATTTTTATGTTAGTGTGGCTGTTTTTGTTCTATGATGTAGTCTTTGTTTAATACTGTGGGGATGAATACACTGAAAAGTATCTGACTACTTTAATCCCTTCATTAAACTGGATTATTTGTGCTGGTTTTATTCGTACTGAGTGACCAGACTTGTTGTTTTCCTTCTTAAAAGAATTGCTGTCGCCATGGTTTCTAGGCACGCAAGCAACACACGAGTTAAGACATGTAAATAAAATCCTTTTGCAAAATAAAAAAGTAATTTGATTTTTTTTAACTGTTTTTGTGATTTTGCCCGGTATCCTATGCACAGCGTCTATTGCTCATGGCAGAAGCATTGGTTGAATGCTGCTTTCCCGATGATCATTTCTCTTCTTTGGCGACACAAACTCATCACTTCTTGGGAATTTACTGTTTTAATAATTGGTCTGGTAAAGATTTTTAAAGAAAACAAGGACAAATGGTTTTGGTCTAAGAATGGAGCTTCAATGTCATCCAGTGTTTGGCAATGCATGTTGGGAAAATACTCCTAATCAATTCATAGGATCACATTTTTATATCATCCTGATTTTTAGAAATTTGTCCTCCCACTGGACAAAATATCTCCCAATCATTGCATTCTGCTGAATTAACACATTTTTTCATCTGTAGAGAACATTTTATGCTTTTAAATGATACCAAATGTTTGATACTTTGACTCTTAAAATATAGATATATATATTTTTCTTCCCCACAAAGTTACACAAGTTAAATATTTTTATTAAATCGTTTGGCAGCAATTTGGCTCTTCAACATGCTGTTATGTCCCTAACCTTCATAAACTCAACAAATAATGAAGCTAATGACGAGGTTTAATCAGAGTTCCCCGATAGTGACTGAAGCAGAGCGGGATTGTTGGCTGAAACCACGTGAACATCTCCCCGGGGTTGAAAACGGTTTGTTCTCCTCTCCTTCCGTGTGATGGCCGAGGTCGTGCAGGTTCATCGCGCATCGTGTCAGGTGTTGAGTTTTCTTCATAAATGATGAAAGAGGCGACCTCCTGTTCCTGTAGCTTTTCTCAGGCTTGATGCTTTCATATTTTTAGTCTGAATTGAGGCATTCAGCAGTTTGTGGAAAACCGTCTTTGACGGTATTTCTTTTTATTTTAAAGGTATTAAAAAAAACTATGGATGTGTATCGTTCCCTCTCAAATGATTTAATGCGGATCTTGATACAAATCGATTAATAAAAGATTAAACTTGTTTTTTGGGGATACGATGCAGTCTGATTCTTTTACCAAAATTGCTGAAAATCTAGATATTTTTATTAATTTGGAATTTAAGACTATAAATATCAATGCATACCTTTTAACAGAGAAACTTTCTTCAGGTATTGACTCGGAAGAAGCAAACTTTTGATTTGACATCTTTTTGTTTGCATCACATGCACATAAAAGACAAAAACTGTAAAATAAATAAATAAACAGTTTGCATGAAATCTTGATCGATTTTAAACCTTTTTACCAACATAATCCTGTTCATATGTGGGTTTTTTTTTAAATGATACCGCAGTTTCTCGATCAATTTTTCGATGCGTATCTGTTTTTTACATCCCTAACACCCAAATTTGATAGTCGTTGTTTCTGAATGTTTGTCTTAACATTAAAACACGCTTCAACATAAGCCTGTGTCATTCCTCCCTCACCTCAGTGTTCCGTTTCATTTATTTCAATTATTTTCTTTGAAATTCATCATTGAAAGTCCTTTAAAAATAGAAAACAAAAAGAGTTTTTTTGCATGCAGTGCGGTAACTGAAGCAGACTTCCTCTGAACTCATTGTTGGACTGTGCTCTTCTGCCTGCGGCGGCTGCAGCTCATATTCAGGTGAAATCCTCACAGGTGGGGCTTAAGAAGTTTCTTTGTGTGAAGCTCGACCCGCTCTCTGGTTTGACGGGAAGGTCCGGCTACAGAAATGAACCCTCATCCTCCAAAATAAAGGGAAGGGCTGGGAATTTCTGATGTTAGCCCAGCAGTTCTGCTCACCTTCAGTTTGAATGCGGGAGAAAGCCACTTTTGATCAAATTTACAATTAAAGATTTACTCCGATTTACTCCGATAAATTCTGGCATTTTTCTGATGATGGAGGACATATATATTACATTTCTGGGTATATATATTCAAATTGTTGGGAATTTTGACAATGGGCGGGCCACAAGCTTCTTGCTCTGAGCTCACAGCAACGGGGTGGGGAAGGGGGGCGGGGTTGCTATGTGCCAACAGTCCAGCCCACAACTCAGAAGCACATTTCTAATGAATTCCTGCCGCTCTGCAGTAACTATGTCCTAGAAAACAACAGAGTTTTGGGGATTTTCTCTGAAAACAGCATAATAATTAAAAATAAAACCTTTTGAAGTGGATCAACAGATGATCAGAGTGGGTCTTTAACCCTAGAACACTTTCGCTATAAAAAGTTACACCATCACTTTTACCGGGTATTTTTTACCCAATATAAAATACCCAATAAAAAGTATTTCTCAAAAAAAATAGATCAAGATTTGACAACATGTGATAAATTAGAGTAGTTTTCTTTTTCAAACTGTGCTTTATGCAACAAAGTGGGGAAATAAAGGAAAGATCCTAAGAACATGCTTGAAAATGACTGAAAAAGTAGGAATTTGAGAAGAAAAAAAATTCTAAAAATAAATAAATAATGATACTGTACACTTGGCCTTTGGTCCACCCATTCCTGGAACATGTAAGGTTTTACCTAGGGACCCACGACACTAAAAAAAATGCAACAAATTTAAAATAATGTATATACTTGAGCTCGGGTGAAAATCACCTGGCGATAGTGCTCTAGGGTTAAAAACTTTAGAGGCAAATCCATTTGGAAGGAACTGATGCAACTAACTCAGTCAGCTTTGTGTGCCAATTTCATTCCTTAACTTTTGATCCTTCAGACATGAACGTTATGATTTATTTTCACCGTTTATTCATTTTCTTGCTGCTTCAGGTTGAAAATAATTATATTAGAAATTTCCGCTGTATAAGACAAAGTCTCCACCTTGATTTATTGACTGCATTTCACAATGTAAGGCAGCCATTCATTTGTATTTCTGAGTGTCTCCAAACTCGCCCCATTTTATCCTGGCAAAAATAAACATCAGCTATGAGTTTGTGTATATTTTTTGCTGTTGTTGCAGCAGATCTGACGGTAAAGTTTGGGATGCACAATCAGCATGGCTGACACGCCGCCTTCCCCGCTGGGTTGTGTGTGTTTCAGGATCCCCGGCCGGCTCAACGACAGACGCACACCTCTGGGAGAGCTCAACTGGATCTTCACAGCCATCACCGACACGATTGCGTGGAATGTGCTGCCTCGAGGTGAGACTTTGCACACTAATGTAGTGGATTAATGTACATGACAGCTCCAACATAAACATTCACAACATTTGAATCACTGTGATATGGACTGTAATTGTGTAAAAAACACATAAATAAATTATAAGTTATTTGCTTCTGCTGATTTTCTCCAAAGCTCCTTTCTTTGACTTTTCTACTCTAGCACACATGTAAAACACTTTGTGCAATAATTACATTATAATGTAAATAACGTTTACATTTAGTAAACTTTTCTTGCTTTTCATTTAAAGATTTTGCTTTGTGTTTAAAAAAAAAAAACAAAAAAAAAATAGTAACTTTATGGAGTCTGCCTGGTGTCTTTTAACATCTCAACCTATTGTGAAAATTTAATGTCGGGATTTAAGGTCACAGATGTCAAACCTCACTCTTTATTTTTCTTCCAAGTAACCCTGCCCTTACGCCAAATCTTATTGTAAAACTCACCTGATCCAGGTAATTGGAAGCAGCAGGTAGGGCAGAGATCTCGGATAAAGCTTTAGTAACATTAATCCTTATGAGGGGTTGACCTGTGTGGGGACTGCAGGTTTTTTTGGGTTGTCCAGGTTCAGGGAGGGTCGTAAAGGGAGCACAGATGTGTCTTGCAGTTCCCTCGAGGCTTGTGCGGCCATTAAGGAGGTCATGAAAATGGAACGTACCACTGTTGTGCGTGTGGTAGATGTTTCTTGAAGTATTCCTAAGGACTAATGCTAGTTGCACAATGACTGTGCAATACGTCAGTGTTATTGATTAATTCAAATTTGTTGTTTTAGGAGATTTATTTTTGGGAAAATACTGTCCCAGCACCCTGCTTTCTTAAGCTTCTCGTTTCATGAATGCACAGATGTGAAAACAGCTACTAAAGAGGAGCTTGTTTCACTAGCTATTCCGTGAGGTGCACAAGCACACATCACACAAGAAGAAAAGAAAAGAAAATAGTTTAAATATATTATACCATTTATCATTTCTATTAAAGTAGAAGGAGCAAGAAAAAAATGATTAAAATTGAAAATTAGTATATTTAAAAAATTTGGATATTTTATTTTTTGGCCATATTGCACACTGTTGTACGGTGTCCTTATGTCATGCTCTGGTCATGCTCACTGAGGTGTGAGTTCTGACCCCTTACTTACCACATGCTAATACAGTACGCTTGGCGTGTGCACGTGAAACACGTGTCCATTGGAAGCCCGTAGGATGTCCACAAAGTCTACACTTTGATCACCTAATTTCTAACAGTCAGCTAGGAGTGTGGACTTATTGTGTGATCAAAACTCACGAGCGCCTCTTGCAGTCTAGGGGTCAGATTCGTGCTCGGGTGCTGGGTTCAAATCCCGGACGAGTCCCCAATTATGTTACAGCATTGACAGGCAAACCTGTCTCTAGTCTAGGGGAAAAAGCAACCAATGGGACCATAACATCTGGAAAATGGACACCAGGAAGATGGAAATAAAGTTTATTGGAAAGCAGGAAGAAATTCTATCTCCTGTAAAGCAAAGAAAATAATTAAGGATTAAAAAAAAAATAAAGAAAAAATAAAAGTGTGCTGGATTTGGCGGTGTCAAAAAAATAAAAATTTAAATAATGTAATACGGTGCACACAACAAACAATATGGACCGGGGCGGACAAACATTTTGACCCGAGGGCCATAAACGTTTCCTAAATTTGACAGATTGGCAGAACCAGAAGCAGATGTGTGGAGTGTTCTGGTAATCCACATCACTTGAAAAAGAAATAACAGAATCTGGATGAAAACATGCTTTTTATTTTTAATGAAAATGTATGTATATTTTTTAAAACAGAACATCGGAATTTTATTTCAAAACTTTGCCTTTTTCTAATTTTAGTGCCAATTGTTCCAATGAGTTAAAGTTAATCAGGAAAGATGCAAACTTAGAGAAATGTTGCATTCATGTGGTTGTGAAACGATTGGAAAAATGATTGTCAGACTCGGAAAATGCACATCAACGTCAAAGAAACAACAGTACATGAACTTTCTGCACTTAAACAAAGATGAATGTCTTTGTAGTGTATCTTCTATGGAGTAATACCAGGGAAATTACAGCGAAAAGAAAAGATTAATAAGGATTATCAGTATAATTCCAGTTTGGCGGGCCACATAAATTGGGCCGCATTTGGCCGTAGTTCTCTCTACACCCTCATAGTGTTGAAGTTTGTTGATGCTACATTGCTTAAAACCTTAATGTAAGCATGCCAAGGGAATGATAAAAAGCAGCTTTCCTGGAGCCCAATTTGAGGAGCAGAAACCAGGGCTGCACTATTCATATCAGCAGCGCTCAAGGATTTTGAGAACCTCCCTGGTGGTTAAAATGGTTAAAATGTTGATATAAAGTGCCACCGACACTGGTTGGCTTTTCAAATTGAGATTAATCGTGTTTATAGTTCCACTGCACAGTAATTGGGAAGCCTCTTCAACCATAATTTGGCAGCCAGTGTGCTTAAATGTCCAAACAGTCAGGAAAAACCTAACAATGTTACCAACGCACCATGACACAATCCCCCTTTTCCTCCACGTATAGCTAAATGACATTCAAACACACACGTTCTGTTTTTGCTCACCTGTTTACCGCCGTGCTGCACCGACGCACACTCAGAGATACTCTCCCACGGGACCAAACCTTTCCCTGCTAGAATAGCAATTTGACAAAGCTGATGGCTGCCAAAGCCTTTTAAAGCCTTAGGGCTGTGTTGTTAATGAAGCCGCTCGCATCACACAGAATCCCTGTAATGAATGTCGAGCACACACCTGATCCGAACCACACACACTGCAGCAGACTCACACCGGCACAAACCTCACAAACACGGGAATCATAATCAAGCCAAGAGAGGCGTGGGATTGGCCTGGCCCCAATAAAGTGAATACATTAACGAGCTTAAATGTGACCACAAACTGCCTCTTTAAATCTCCATTTCTGTCATCTGGAATCGAACATTTGTTCCAGTTATACTTCTCTGTGTTGCTTCTCATTTTTCTGCTGTCTGTGGTAATGGCGTCTGCTGACTCCTCCAGCTCTCTGGATAACTTCCTCCTCCCTCTTTTCCACCTCAGATCTGTTCCAGAAGCTGTTTCGTCAGGACTTGCTGGTGGCCAGCTTGTTCCGCAACTTCCTGCTAGCGGAGAGGATAATGAGGTCGTACAACTGTACGCCCGTCAGCAGCCCCCGCCTGCCCCCCACGTACATGCACGCCATGTGGTAAGACGCACAGCAACAGCTCCTGCAGACACACATGCACAGATGTCTATGGCTTTGTGTTGCTGGAGGTTAGATGGAGCGTCTTCCTGAAGGTTTCATCTGCTCACTGACTGAACTACATAGACTCCTTAACCCACATGTTTATTCATTAGCGCAGAGACGGTGTCCCACCCCTATGTTATGGTATGAATATTGAATGAGTGGAAATGGTTCCTTCATAAAACCACAGGGAGATTGAAAATGCTGTCAAGCGGGCCAAGTGATCAGGGGTTAAGGGAACGTCAGCAACAATCAGACAGTGACCTTGATTTTTTTGTTTGTGATGTTTTTCTTTTAGGATTATTTCAAAAGACTGAGATCAGTTCAATGATGCACGAAATCGAGAGAGTCTTGGCAGCTCCAAGTTTTAGATTTTGGTGAATATTGAAATAATAAAGTCCCACAGCGGTGCATGAGAATTCATGAGCAGAAAATGTTAGTTTGTTTTTTAAACAAACGACTTCCCTTATTTTGGCAGATTAACTGTTTACATTTATGGTTTATGAGCAGATTTTTATCAGATGACAAAAACTATCCAGCATTACTTTCTGTACATTGAAAAAACTCAAAAGACACATTTTTCGCGAAGCTCGTTACCACTTCACGCGCGCACATGAGGGAGAGACGGAGCGCTAGAGGTGCAACAGTGACAAACGACACCAACAAAAAAACTTAAAAAATAAGTGAGTCTGGAAAAAGAACAGAAACCTGGAACTGTTTCACTGTTCTTGATAAAAAGAAGACAGAATTTAGAATCTGCAAGAAAAGACTTTCAAACGGAACCGACTCGACAACCGACCTGTGGAGACACCTGAGAACAACTTTGTCCAGAACAGATCAGATCATTACTGACAGAAGAACGCAAATCCAACTCACAAAGATGAGATGGAGCCTATTTGCTCTTTCTAAATGCCAACCTTTGCGGTGACTACAAATTTTCTTTTTTTTTATTGATAAGTTAAATGAAACAGCAAAACGACCTAAAGAGCCACAACATCCAGAAGAAGTTGAGTCCTGTGTGAGGAGCTCTCCAATGTCTCAAAAGAACCATAACAGGAGAGGATTCTCTATTTAGTGTATAATTTTTAGAATGTTTTAGATTTATTTTCTCTGTGAAGATTACAGAAAAGGATTATTAAAACGTGTTGCATGTGGCTTTCTGGAAAAACATTTTTGTTACGTTACACTTTTTCTGTTAGCCTACAAACCGACCCCGGCCCCCCATCAGAGAAGAACAAGTTTGGGGACCTCTGGTCTACAGCACACATGCAGCATGAAAACAAATCGCTCAGTGGAAGTAGAGCTGGGAATCACTGGCGATACACCAGTGATGCACGATACGATTAAGCCACCTGATGATTTGCTAAAAAAACTTGTGTTTAAGTTGCCTCGCTGTGGCATTTTGAGATATATGATTGTAGTCTAACAGAATTTACCAATTAAAGAAAGCCAGACCTGTTTGTTTAAACTTCAGGGGGTCATTTCCTGCACTTAATAGGAACACATAGAGCTTGTTTTATTTTAACTGGCTCTTTAAAGGCATGAAAAGCTTGTAAAAGATTAAAAGGCTCTCGAAAGTTAAAGTCGTATAAAAAAAATAAATTAAAAAAAAAAAATCTTGTTTTTTTCAGTGTTTTGTCCCCAGTTCTTAAGAGTGGAGGTGAGATGTAACTTCATTTAAGTAAAGTTTGAGAAGTCTCGAGTTCATCTAAGCACAGAATATTTTTCTGAACATGAACTTTCTGTTCTGCTGGATACTTAATAAAGGGCATATAAACGAGAAACCTAGAAGGAAATCAAGACAAGGATAATAAAAAAGGAAAATTTAAAAATTATATTTTTTTCACTTTCAAGGTGAAATTACTATTGAATAAACTGTGAAATGTCTTTCTGTGTGTCTACACAATCTCTTCATTACTTCTTGAATTTAGAGTTTGTCACTCTTAAGTATCCTCATTATCATCATTCTCAACTGACATTACCAACATTATTTAGCTCCACTTTGTTTGGTTATTAGCAAAAATAAAACGACAACAGATTCCAAATTGGCAAGATGTTATAGTCCATTCAAAACATAGAAGTTTCTTATTTTTTAGTGTGCTTTTGAGGATGATCTGAGTCTGGCCGGGGACATCACACTGTGACTTACAGTTTAAGAGTATATTTAAGGGCCGGGAACTGATTAAAAAAAACTTGCTAGTTAATCCCAAATATGGAAAGAATTAATTGCGATTAAGTGTCTTTTTTTTCTTTCTTTCTTTTTTTAGTTACAGTATTTGCCAGCCACTTATTATCTGTAAATAATCATAATATAAAATCATACGCAACATTTTTCATTTACAACATTTATTTTTAACCCTTTAAAACATAGGGTCTAAAACTCAGTTTTTGTCTATATTTGAATTTCCTGTATTTTCAAATTAAAAGACTCTGGAATTTGGAATCATTTTAACTGGCACAACCTGTCCTATGTGACGTGACCTTTATTTTGTTATTTTTCCATATTATACTCACACACTAGACATAAAGTTATCCAAAAACAGAAAAATCCCTCTTGGGGAAAAAAAGGGATTTATTTTGCTGTGGAAACCCCAAAAATGTTTAATGAGCTCTTTTTACAACATAGAATGAAAGTTTTAGTTGTAATTTTATAGAAACAACAAGAATAAAAAATTGTCAACCAATTAATCAACATGTTTTTGAATGAAAATACAAACAAAATTACAGGCTAAAGTCGCGCCAGACAGCCCAAAAAAATAAGAATTTCTTACTGCTATTTGACATTTTTCCTGGAATTCTGTTTTTTTTTTCTTTTTCTTTTTTTCCCATAAATTTTCTTTATTGTGTTTGTGAAAAATAATAAAACAATTTTTTGGGGAGAATTTTTGATCCAGCTTGATTTCAGGTCGTCTCATCTGGATTTCTGCTCTCAGGTGGGGGGCGTGTCTGTCCACTCTGAACCGCTCGCCTCTCGTAACCGAGGTGGGCGGGACTTTCACGTGGAACCGCTGAGTTTCTGTAGATTTTGGACAACGCCAGTGCTTGTTGTTGTGACTGTTATAACTAAAATAAAAGATTGCTTTTGTCCAAAATATTTAAATAAATACATTATATATATATATGGATAAACCAGAGGTTCTTCAAAATTCCACCCACTCTGATTTCCTCATAATTAGTTAAATTAGCTAAAAACATTCAATATCAGAGATCCAAGCAGGTAGAAAAACTTTCTTCGAGTTGAGACTTCCATTTTCCTGTTGGAGCGAGTGGCTGGAAAACTGGTTTTGTTGGTTTTATGGTAGACTTCAACCCCCCCAAACGAGCAGATGTAAATGGAGTGGATGATTGGCCGTCTTTCCTGTTTTAATGAGAAAAACCAGAATTATGGTGTTTAAATCTTCTCTCCCCATTCTCAGAGAATTTAACCTAGCTATAAATGTTTTACTTGTCCCACCATCCAACTGATTTGTTCTCCATTTATTCTCATTAGCGCTCTCGCTGGGATCCACACACAGGACTCCTGTTGTCCGTAATGCCCCTCTCACTGTGAAAGAAACATTACCTCATTATCCATCTCGTCTCAGTCGCACAAAGAAGTTTTCCCTTTTTAAAACTGTCTTTCCCAGTCGTTATCTGGCTGAATGTGGAGAAGAACTCACTCCTTTAGCCTCCTGCGGAGAATTGTTGTATAACAGCTTGGCAGCACTTGCCCGCTTTCTAAAGAATACTGCTCCTCCTGCATTCGGGAGGCGATAGTCTCTCTTTTCTGCTTGTGTGGGCTCATTATTTCACACTTTGGGTTCATTGCAGTGTTTACCGTCCAAGAAATTGGGAGGTGCACTTTGACAAAAGCACATGCAGGATTAACGGAGACAGCGTAACGACAGGTGGTGCTTTAAGACCTGCAGGAAACAAAACCACCAGGACAATAAATGAAGGATTGCTCAAAGATAAAAGGCCAGGGAATAAAATAAAATTTTGGATCGGCGTAGACGGATGGAAGGAAAGTGAGCAATTTCAGGGCCCGTTGATTGATGCTTGTGCTCAAACACACGCGGCTATTATTCAAATGCAGCAGAAAAGAGTAGGGCAAACAAACCCAAGGCTGATTTCTCCCTTAAGGGCAGTTTAGTGTGGGAGTGTGCATCTGCTTTATATGTGTGCTCGTGTTGCTGCAAACACTCTCTGCAGGCAGCCGGAGAAAAGAGCTTAGTCAGCCGCCAAATGGTGCTCTACAGCGCCGGGTTTCGCACTCAAACGCTGCTCAGGCTTTGGGTGATGAGTCACAGGTTTGTGCTGGAGTTAATGCTGCCATGTTCAGCAGCACAGCGGCCTTCTTCCTGAGAGTTTGTCCTTGCTGACCACGGTCTGTCCGCTCATTTCCATGCTGTTGGTTTACATAACCGCCAGCACGGACTGGAGATGTGTTGGCAATATTTTCTACACGGATACCAGTCACAGTCTGTGAAGTAATCAAGCATAAAAAAAAACTTTCAATGCCTTTTTTGGTCATGAGAACAAACACACAAGTTGTTTATTACAAGGAGACTTTGAACTCAAAGTTTTAGGTTGATTTATTGCCCAATCTTAAACTTTTTTTTAAATCTTACATAAAAGCTGTGAGCTCTTTCAGAATTATAGCCAAGCTTGTTGGTCAGATCCATCTTTACTGATGGCCGACACTCATAGATGGACCGTTTTGTCTATTTAGGACACGATTCTGAGCCTCTTCTCATTATTATTAAAGTTTTCCACAAATAAAGTCAAAACAAATATGACACTGGATCCTTTTGATCTGTTGCATCCCATAATAATCCTCATATTTCAAGTTTTAGCACCTTTAAAATTCCTCAACTAGAAAATTCAAAAGAAAGTGTTTTTTTTTGCTGTAAATGTTATCTACACTTAATTTTGTTGACACTGCAACAGAGGTGTTGTGTGGAAGTCAAACAGCAGATTACTTTGTTTCATTACAAAAAACAACATAAACAATTCTCAAACTTTGTAAAAATAATATTTCTCTTTTAATAATATTTGTATTCATCTATAAAGGGTAAAGCATCACTAAGCTACAAAACCGAAAACAAAGTGCTTTCTTTCTCTAATATAGTGATCTCTCTCGTTATATCTCGGTTGCCGCAAACTGGTACCGGTCTGAGGGCCTCTTGGTATCGAGACACAGACACTAATCTGGGATCCTTAACCCTCGGGACAAAGCCGGTACTGGGACCGAACCAGTTCCCTAACTCTGTACCACGTCCTGAGGGTTGGGGATCTAACAGCTATCACATCAAAAAGTAGCGCTGAGGGGGCCCGAACCATACGCCCATATGTGACGAGTTGGGAGTGAGATTGTGTAGTAGGACAATGTCAGTAAGCAAGTCAGTAAGTTGCCGTTTCTATGACAATCGTATTAAAATCAGGCGTAATGTTTTTTTAAGTCTACACCCATTTGGACTTGGGAGCCAACAGGCTCCACCAACTTATTTGTCCAGTTTATATCTTGAATATCTTGTAATAAAGAAAAAAAATATCAAGAAAAAGCAATGAGGATTATCAAGAACATCTTATGGAAAGAGAGCAGAGCGAGAATGGTTATTCTGTCAAATAGAATGAGTAATAGCTGTTAATTTCTCAATTGAAGTCTACGGGATTTTGGCTTCTTGGGACCTGCGGGTACTTCCTGTTTGGAACATCGGGGGGAGGGTCACTCAGTCCAGTTTTCAAATACATTCAGTGGTTACAAGAGACTACTGTACTTCAACCAAATGCTGTTAGACGCTAAAGAGGTGCTTTATCTCTGCAGGTTCTTCAAGATTATTCTTGTTTTCCCTTAAAAAGCTTTGAGAATTAGTGTAACTGTGTTGGCAGTAAATTGTCTTTCGATCCTTACAGTTGAGTGAGTTCATGAGGTTCTCTCAGACCACAACTATCAAAAGATTGCTCTGAATGATGAATTGTACCTGCTAATCATTTTGCTGAAGATCTATTCATGTCTTCCGCTGTGATATTTGTAAACGCTGACATGAATGCAGGAGTAGCCCCCACCGCTCGCCGGCATTGTATTTTCGCATGTTTCACATTCATCATCCATTATATCTTCTACGCTGCGCTGTCGAGCCAGAGTGCAACTCTATTATATCACTCTGGGATAATGGGGAAAGCCATTTACGCAGCAGAAAGAGTCTTGGGGTGAGCTCAGCATCACTCGTCCAGCATCGCATTACATTGCAGTGTGCATCGACTAGGAACATGAATCAACACCTAACTCATGCTAACTGGGAGGGAAAAGCTCCAGCGAGGCCTTAAGTTCAATTTGCTGCAAGGAAAAGGAGCCGCAGAGTGGAAGAGAAAGCAGTCGGGCTGAGGGGGAGAACAGAGACGCTGTAATGTGGTTTGATGTGAGTTACATAACCCCATGAATTAGAAATGACCATGGAGAAGAGCTGGTGTTTAGAGAGGGGATTAAAGGCTCCTCAGTGCCCTCTCCAGGACCCGGGTGTGGGGTTTTAAAGTGATGTGCGTCCATGAACAAGAACGCTAAAGAAAAATACAGTCAAGTGATGATCTGCAGTTTTCCTGCTTTGATGTTTCATTCCTTTATATTTGACTGTAATAGTCTTCATTGAAATTGATTTATTCTTGAGTTATTAGGGAGCAGGATACTGCGGCTAAACCCGTTTACTCAGTTAACAAGAAATAAAATGGATTTAGGACATAAAATATATACTTTTTTTGTTTTTAATAAAAACTGTAAAAAGCAGACATTAAAAATCCTTTTTATAGGTTTTTGGACAGATTTTAATACACTCTAAAGATAACTTATTCTACAAAGTTCTAACCTCACCCTCAAAACAAACATAAAACCTGTTCATCAATACTTTAAGTCACATAAATGAAAAGTTACACCTATAACTTCTATTCTCTGAAAGAGAGAATATAATCAAATAATCTGGGATATCACGCCTTCGCATACGTGGGTGAAGACTTTTATTCACACCTTTCGGCAGAAGATAAGTGGGCGGTCCTGCCTCCACTTAAACGCCCCCGTAATCCCTCAGTTAGCCTTTGTTAGTCGATCCTGGCTGTGCATCGGAGAATAAAAAGAAGTGACGTCCCTCGTTTCTTCACCACAGGTAACAGAAGTTGTAGACATAACTTTGTATTCCTTTTCAGTTGAATTTCTCAGTACAGCACATGTAAGATGACGCATGCATGCATACACGCTAGGGCTGGGAATCACTGGGTAGCTCACGATATCGATGATATCGCGACATTTGGTAAAAAATAATCTCTAATAACTCACAATATATAGAACATATTTTTTTTTATAAGAATATATAAACCTATATAAACCTACCGACAGCCAGTCTCCCAACCCGCGATCTATCTACCTCCAAAAAAAAGTCTCACCAAATAATATAACGTATATAATGTTTAATGGCCTCTTCAAACGAAAATAAAAGCTCGATACTCTGAGAACCCATTAAAAATCAATCACAGGACTAAATATCGCAATATCGATATTTTGACACACCCCTAATACACACCCTGCATGCAGATACTAAACAACTAGGGCACATAAGACCCAATGCAGCAGGAAGACGTGAGCATCCAAAGTGACTGTCGAGTCCAAATGGTAAAACCTAATACAAGCATGAGGTCATAATCAGCTCACTGCATCCCAGATATCACTCACAGGAATCCCTTGAAACAGGGATCAGGTGATAGTCATACCCCTACTTGAGTGGGCCCCAGCTATCACTTGGAAGCAAAGGGAAGTAGGCAGTTCTCGTGGCATCGACAGACTAGCTACTTTTTCTTTCAAGGTGCTTATACACCGGCTTCACGTTCAAGCGGCCACTTTTATTAAAAAGTCAATGCAAGCGTGTGTAGACCAGAATTTTGGATTTCCCCGTCTGGAATGCCCATTATCACACGTCAGTATGGAAGTTCTTAAGTCCGGTCGCGGGTTCTACGTTGATTGAAAATTTCATTGCAAATTTAGTTTCATTGTCTTTTATTTCTCCTCACTGGACTTTAGTGAAAGGAAGAAAAAACAAACTTCAGCAAGAAAAGTTTGTGCCTTCGCCAGCAACAGAAAAGAACACATAATTTAAATTACAGTAGCAGTTTATGCATGTCAGTACCCAAAAAAAAAAAAAAAAACTGATCAAGGCTGGTGGATTCATACTGGAAAGTAGAGGTGTAGGAAAAATGGACCTGGCGATACATCATGATACTTATTTGATGATACTTGCATCGATTTAAAATGCAGGTATTTAATAATTTTGGGCCATCTTTCAGCATCTTAATTTTGTTTTCCACCTTTTATTTCTTATACTGAATTGCGGAAATCAGACAATGTTGACTTTTCTCTTTAAGAACAAATATTTTTTTAATTTACCATTTATATGAGATATAGTTGCACTGCTTAACGCTGTGATCAATAAATAAAATATTTTACTATTTGATTACAATGGGTTAATATTTAGGTAGAGTTTTTTTTTTTTTAAAGTAAAACTCCTAAAAATTGTTCAGGTACAGTCTTGGTATATATTGTGATAGATATCGCATCGAGAGCCTTGTATCGCGATACGTATCGCCAGACTTACCAATACTCATCCCTACTGAAAAGGTATTTGTAATCCATTATTTGTTCCCTAATAAACTTTATTTAAAATTGGTTAATAATCTACTTATGTTAAAATTTGCTTTTATTAAATGATTTTGAAAATACTTTCACACTTTGCCTTGAAACTTCATTTAACAGTGTTTTTATAACTTTGTCTAAAGCATATGTTGCTCCTCTAATTGATTTGTGCGTCTGTGTTGTGTCTCTGCAGGCAGGCGTGGGACCTGGCGGTGGACATCTGCCTCTCTCAGCTGCCCACCATCATGGAGGGCACCGCCTTCAGAGTAAGCAAGTGAACGGTCTCCGTTCTGGCAGTTTTTAGCCTTGATGGATGTCTTTTGTCTACAGACAACAATAAACACCGAGCAGCTCTCGTCTGCACTGCGGCTTTGTCTCCATCAGCACCATCTCAGATCGTTCCTTAGCCATGCACACCAACACTCACTTTCCCAGTGGATAACGTTGCAGAATGTCAAGTCTAATAACTCAAGTGGGGATGTCAAATGAAAAGTGGTATCAGAAACCACTGGTACTGCACTTTCAGCCACCAGAGTGTTTATTGTTATATTTACTGACGTGGCAGGGGACTGTGCTGGAGATGCTGAGTATAATGGAAACACACTGCGAGTGGTTGATTGAGCTGATGATGGCTTCATATATCTAAGTGTTGACGGGCTGACACAGATCCTCCACTTAGGATGGATTGGAGTGGCAACAAGAGCCTCTTAATGCAAACTAATCAGGAAAGTTTACCGCTTTTATCTCCGCCTTTTCCCTCTCGTCCACCTGGTCTGTTCAGAGGTGAGATTCCTCCCATCACTCCCTCGAGTGCCGTTTTCTCCTCCTCGCCATCTCCTCCACGGAGGCCCAAATCACTTACCGGCACTGTAATTGAACCTCTGAGGACCACTGAAGGAGGTCCTCCTGCTCTGGCTGGACTCCTCTTTTTGAAGCTTTTAATTTCTCTCTGATCAGCTCCAACTTTGCATCATACTTTTTAAAAGTAGGTTTAGAAATTCAAAGTTTTTATTTGCTGCTCTCTATAATTAACTCCCCACTGCATCCTTGGTTACACCATCTACATATTTTTATTTAGACTCTCACAGAGTTGGAGAAAAAAATAAATGATAAAAAATAACTATTCCGTATTCTACTGTAATAAACACTCTCCCAATACAGTATTGAACAATAATTTTATTAAGTCAACAAATATCAAAACTGCTAACACAGTACTTCTGGAAACTTTACCACCTCAAGCAAGTAAACGCCATTTCTTAAAGACCCAATCCAATGAAAACTGTGTTTTTAACTTGTTCTTGTAGCATTTTTCTCATGATGGAGGACACATATAGAAGAATTTAAGATTAAAACTGCATTTCTGAGTATTTCTTTATCATGATGGATCAAAAGCAAATGAATGTGATACAACAACTACCATGGGGCGGCCAAAGTCTCCCTGCTCAGCTGAAATTTTGACTTGGAGGCAAAGGGATCCATTAACGTCTTCATTTACTTGTCTGAGCTGCTATCTGGCTCAAAACGGCATGGCTGGATAGCTCAGATATTGTTTGCCTTTTTTTTTTTGCTAAGCTAATGTTAGCTTGGGGTTTTGAGGATCTTTATCTAGTCAACTTATTATCTGTAGCTTTGTTTTTGTTTTGTTTTCTCTCAGTTGGAAAAAATGCCTCAACCAACCTAGTAGCCTAATCATTTATTATTGTTTATTTCTTGATCTCTTGTTTTCCCGGTCTTGAGTTCCCTTTGCTTCCCCTAGTGGCGGAATTGCGTGTTGCAGTCATTTCTTTAAAGAACCATAAGTCGCCACAGAAATGGGCTTGAAACTTGCTTTTTCTTCCAACATCCTTATATTTTTTTCTCTTCATGACTTAAACCATCTGTGCTGGCCGTATGTTTGACACCCCTGCATTATATAGTGAGTAGTGAAGGAATCTGGACATAGCCATAAATTAGTTCCGCGCTAACGGTCACACCCACAACTCGGAGGTGAATTCCCAATGAGAACCTGCTGCTCTGCAGGAAAAATCTTTAAAAAATGTCACATGCTTTTTGATTTTGGCTAAAAACTGTCAAATCATAATTATAAGTCCACTGGGAGCGATTTTACTGTTAAAAAAACACAAAGTTGGAGGCTGACAATAAAACAAGAACTCAACAGATTATATAAATATCTGTCTAATTTGTCTATGTCCCAGTCTGACATTTGAAATTTCTATTTACTTGATAACAGCACTGGATAAAAGCTAACTACACTCATTCACATTTGAAGGGGAGTTTTTTTTTTGTTTTTTTTTTACCCAGCATGCACCACATTAGTGTTTTAAAGCTTTAGCTCCAAATAAGTAATCCATTCATCCGTCAGAGCGACGTTATTTCCCTTCTCCGTGTCCGCGAGCGGAGCGTCGTCATAATTCCCACTGAAATTCCGGCACTTGCGGTGTGATCAAACACCATGCGGCCATGAACCAATCCATCAGGCAGGCTGTTGTGGCAGGAGGGAGAGGAAGAGCCAAGAGCGAGGTGGGGGGGTTGATCATGATGGATCAGGATTTATGTTGCTGCTGCAGCGCAGCGTCACATCGCAGCTCATTATGTTGAACCGTTTATGAAATGATGGGGTAGTCACTGCAGCAGGGTTTGTTTTGTGTGACTGTGTGTGTGAGGGGAATCTATCATTATAAAGATTGTGTTATCTTTGCTTTGTTCCCACAGCCCAGTGAATTCTTCACACAGCAGCTGACGGCCTTTGAGGTTTGGCTCACGATGGGCGTGGAGAACAGAAACCCTCCAGAGCAACTCCCCATCGTGCTGCAGGTACGCTCGATCGCACAAAGACTGAATCTGGAGTTGAACTGACCAACTGAGGTTGGTTTGAGTCCTGGAACTGGTGGGAATAAACCATAGAAGGACAGCATATGTGTTTTGGTTTTTTCCTCTTTTTGTACCCATTTTAGTGCCCTTGATCCATTGTATTCCAAACACTCAAAAAAGTTTGGATATTTAAAAAAACAATTTGGTTAAAAAAAAAAAATCTCTGAAATTTATTATTTTTGTTTACTGAACATCCATCCATTTATAACTACACACAATCAATCTTACTCTTACGCTTCGTTCACACTGGGCTTGAAAATGAGTTTTAGCAACAATTTTTTTATGAGAAGTCTATATCAATCAATCAATAAATCAATCAAACTTTGTTGAGCGATTATCATGCACATTTGTACAGCCCAAAGGGCTGTAAAACTTAAAAGGAAAACATAAAACATAAAAAAACAGAGTAAAAAGCACAAAACAGGGAACAGAAGTAACCACATCATCACGACATTTAAAAATCAAGAACTCAATAAATTATTGATTAAAACAATAATTAACATCATCATTAAAATAACAATATATTGAAACACAATAAGAAGTCTAAAAGGTTCAAAGTGAGTTACTTATGCTAAACTAAAAAGGGATGTTTTTAATATAACATTCTTCACACAGCAGCTGATGGCGTTTGAGGCGTCCACATATTACTATGCAGGTTTTTAAGTCAGATTTTGGGTTTTACATAGAAAACATGTCAAAAACTAAACGATTTGAACTTTGACTAACCAGGGACTTGAATTTGGTAGTGACGTATGAACTCGGCTGGAATCATATGACACCAAAGTCTATGTATCGGGATCAAGCTGTGAAAGAAAAAGCCTGGAGTGACATTTACAAGATTTACAAGTCTCTTCAAACTGTGAGTCCGTGTGCTAGAATCGGGTAGGGACAGACCTGTGTGTGAACATCGTGTGTTAAAAGTGCATTCAGAAACACATGTTCAAAACTTTTTTTTAATTTAGAATCTACTCTAAAAAACAATAGAATTGGTGCTGTGGGTAGAGCCTGCATGAAAACGGGGAGGAGATGCAAACTCCAAACACAAGATTCTGTGTTTTCATCCAACTCTTGCTCAGCAGCTGATGCAGCTGCTGAAATCCGGCCAACAAATTCTGCAGAGGAGACACAAACGGTGTCATTACGACCTTACCTGACCTGTACTGATCAGTGGAAACGTGCCATGTATGACTGTCTCTTTTAGGCACATCGAATAACTGAATATCCAATCGTTTTTTCTTAAAGCCTTAGTCACACACACCTGTGCAGGTTGATCCGTGCCGGTGCTGTGGGTTTTTGGGTTGTCCGGGCCCGCGGAGGGTGGTAGGGAAGAGCGGCTGCATCTTAAAGGAAATGTGAAATCTAAAGGAAATGTGAAATCCTTAAGGCTATTGTAATTTGCACACACTTATGACGTACAGATGATCCCGTCATACTCATGTTCATGCACCACATTCTAGTCCAGGGGCGGGCAAACCACGACCTGGGGGCCAAATGAGGCCCGTCAAACTGGAATAACTTGTGGTTCTGGAGTCTCCCCATAGATGGGGAACAAATAAATTGACTTTTGTTTAGGTGCATAAACTTAGGCCCAATCTAAAATGTTTCCCTTCTCCCTTCACCTACATTTAGCCCCCCCTCAAACGGAGAGTCGTGGAAAAATAGTGTTTCCGAATTCAGGCGTCACTTTCGTCAATGATGTCTCTAATAGTTGCCAGTTAGCTAGCGTTAGCATGGAGCTTCCAGCACTCGAATATACATAAAAACATTGGTTTTATGACTTTAAAATGTCATGCTAAAACATAATCATTGGTAGTCATAATCTGTGGTTCAGAGCACACCCAGGTGAAGAAAAGCGCTTCTCCTCCACGGCACTTTTACCCTAGCGACGGAGGGCTCTTCATCCCTCCGCTTCGAGGGTGAAATATTAAAAAAATATATTTTGGACACCACTTCCACTGCAAACGCCCCTTCAAATGAAGGAATAGGGAGAAGGGAAGAATTCGGCCTTATTCTGCATTTATGTGGTGTTGAAAAACTTTTTACATTCATGTATTTCCTTAGTCGGACAGGCATTTTTCACGATCATTCCATTACCGCACAAACGCAGCATTGATTTTTTTTTTCCAGAGGGACGTCAACCGATTAGAACTAAAATAAGAAAAAAAAAATGTTATAAAATATGAATTTCCAATAATTGTGTCCAAATTTAGTTTTTTCTTTCAAAAAGTTCCAAAGTTCCTGTCCAAAATTTTGCCCACCCCTACTCTAGTTATTAGATCAGACCGAATACTGTTACCTTGGTGTGCAGGTAATACACCAAGTGCCTGTAGGACGCCCATCTTATCGTCTAATCTCCTAAATTCTAACAGTCGGGCTGCATGCAAGGAGCGTGCATTTTTTATGTAATGCACAGTCTGCAGCATTTGAGGGGTTGAAAGAATTAAAAATCTGTACAACACATCTGCATCTCACCTACTTTACTCTTATTTGCTACGACTTGTTTCCAGCAGCGTGTCTGTAAAAAAAAAAAATAAATTAATTAAAAAGGGCATTTTGCTCTACAGGCTCACCAAGGGGTCTACGATCTTGATATTTTGTGTGGTTCACCTGCATGACTTGTACAGGTATGCCTATAAAATCGACTCATAAGGGCACTTGGGACTGAGGCTAAAGAAAGTGTTGGATTTTCCATCTTAAAACGTTTTCCTAACTCAATGCCGTCCTCTTACACTTCTGCTAGAAGTGTCAAACATCATGCAGCAGTTTGAATTGAGTTGAGCGGCATAGAGAATATGGCATCACTTTGAAGTGCTGGGTAGAGCCATCAGTGTTGCAGGCCTTCAGAAAAAGGCCTTTATTTTCCATTATGCAGCAGCAGCATCTTGATTAAACTCACAAATCATTTGTCTCAACTCCACCAGCAGCCTATAAAATTACTGCTTCAGTGCTGCTCCTTACTGCAAGAATTTCTCTCATCCCCAAGACCCAATCTTTTATTATTTATTATGTAAGATTTTTTTTTTTCTTCCTCAGACACCAAAGGTGAAGAGAAATCATTACTGGATAATTTTCCACAGATAAAGCTGTGACTTGAGCAGCCGTGTTCGTTTGTCAGATACTCGTCCACACGTCCTCCTGCAGGTTTGTACAGTTGTGGGGTTGTATTATATCACAGTGTAGTAGCAGTGTGGAGCGGTCTGCGCTGAATGGTAATTTCCCGCTGACTCTGCGCGCTGCGAGCAGCAGCACATCCATACAGAGGTTCTATCGGGACCCGTTAAAAGACGGGGAAAAAGGCAAAGTGATTGCTAGATGTTTGTGCGTTTTTTTTTTCTTTTTTTTTTGGTGCACAACCGGGATCAGCAGTAAGTTTGTGCAGCAGTTACTCCCCTAAGGCACAAAAAAGTAATCTAGTTGGTGCCTAATATATTGAACGGACACAAATTCTGCACACTTTTAAGCACACGGTTGCATAATAATGAAGGCGGGCGTTTTCGTGGGGAAATTTATGAGTTCATGCATAAAATTAAACCGGTCTCTATTAGACGGATTGCCAAGACTGACAAGAAATGGGCGCAGTAATCCATCGATAATGCTCTTTAATGAGAGGGAGAACAACAGCCCCGGAGAGGCGGGAGATGCGGCGCTGCGTTGTCTTGACAACTGCCGATTCATCCAAGAAGGATTAACAGATTTCGCAGAGGGATTACGAGTCACAGTGTTACGGTAACACAAAGGCATCCATGCGATGCTTGTTTATTGGTTTAGGGAAACATGGTGGTGGTAACTCACCGCACGGACGTTAGCGTTGGGGAGTGCTTACTCCCTGCTTTAAACCATTCAGAAAAGCTTTTTTTTTTAATGTAGCTATGCTTATTCGGGATTTTATTTCTGTTTATGCCTCTAATGACTGAGTGTTAATGGGTTTGATTCAAAAATAATCCAACGACAGTCTGTGCTGATGCAAACATGGGACAGTGTGGAGGTATTTTCCCTGATTTTGGAGGTAGCTTCAAAATAAAATCATGAGAAAGTAGTAAGATTTTCTGTCCATGCAGTGAGTCAATTTACTTAACAAGACATCTTATAATGTATAAAAATCTAGAAACAAGGAGTTCCACTAAACAGCACAATAGTATCGTATTTGTTCAACTTCTAAGCAAATGGTTTGTATCCGAGGTTTGCTTTTCTTTACGTGGGTGCGCTCTGACGTTTACATTTAAATGTAAGTAATGACTTTTTGTCGTAGCATGACCTTAATAAAGTTATAAAACTGCTGTTGTTATGTATGTTCAAGCGCTGGAAGCTCCGTGCTAACGCTAGCGGGTCGGCGATTATTGATAACATCATCAAAACGAAGGTGACATCTGAAATATGAGACACTAGTTTTTCATAACTCTCCGTTTTGAGGAACAAATGAAGGGGAAGAGAGAAGGGACGAATGTGGAGTTAGATAAGCTAATTCTTCTTGGTACATCGTCTGTCCATCCTTGGAGGGAGTCCCTCCTTCATGTGGACTTCCTTGAGGTTTCTTCTTTTTGTTTTCTCCCAGAATCCATTTTTCTTTTTCTTTAGGGGTTTCAACCCAGTTTTTTATCCAG
Source organism: Oryzias melastigma (assembly GCF_002922805.2). Classification (NCBI taxonomy): domain Eukaryota; kingdom Metazoa; phylum Chordata; class Actinopteri; order Beloniformes; family Adrianichthyidae; genus Oryzias; species Oryzias melastigma. Next base: position 28,817,438 of record NC_050512.1, read on the forward strand.
GCTGGGGACGAGCACAGGGAGACCCAGACTTGAGCCACCTTGTGGCAACCTAGTTTAGGGAGAAGCGTGAAGAGTCTTACCCAAGGACCCATGCTGCAATCCTGCAACCGAACAACTGAGGCATCCAGCCACTTGTGAAATTTTAAAATGTCCTTATAATTGTGTTTTTTTGTCTTAAATGAAGTGGTCAAGAGTGTGAAGTGAAATTACTCTTACTCATTTTATTGTTTTACAGATAATAGCTCTTAATATGACAAATAATTCTCAATTGTTGATTTTTAGAAAATATTAAAAGGGTGTAGAGTAAAGAGAAGTTAAAACGGCTTCAAACCTAATAAGATATCCCCAACGTCCAAAAACCAGGTTTTAAGTCTTTGCAAGGATCAAACAATTTTCAGTGTCTGTCCAAATGTTCTTTTCCCCGGTGGCGTTTCTGTCTCCACTCTTGCGTCATGCTTACAAACACGCGTTCCCACACCCCTCCCTCGAAGCTGGAGGCGACCACGAGCCGGTGTTTCCTGCAGCTTCCCCCTGTTCCTGTGGTCACGCTCTGAAGTTTAAGCCCCGGAGAACTCGATTCATGCAGTCTGAGTAGGTGGAGAGGCGTGTGTGTCAGCGTCCTCCATATGCTTGTAAACACACGCAGTGGGACAGGCCGAAGGGCCGGTCGGCGTCGTGCCTTCACTCAGCATTTGGTATGCACCACTTAAGCCCCACCCACACATGAGCACATTCATAGCAGCTGCCATATGCGTCCCTAAAAATCGCTGCCCCAGTTGGCAGCAACATTTACCAACAAACAGCACTAATACCAGGTACTGCCCCGCACTAACACCTCAGTGAGAACCAAAATCAAATGGCAGCCAAGAGGAAGCACCCGCCCTCCTACGCGTGTGCGCACACACAAACACACTCCCTGGAAGCACCTCGGTGTTTCATCTGCAGCCTTGGTGGGACAGCCACCTGTTTCCTTCCTTCCGCTTCTTTTAATCTCAGGCTTCCCTTTGAGCTTCACCTTTGACCTCTGTTCTCTTTCAGGTCCTCTTGAGTCAGGTGCATCGGCTGCGAGCCCTGGAACTGCTCGGACAGTTTCTGGATCTGGGCCCCTGGGCCGTCAGTCTGGTTTGTCACTTTTCTGTTTTGTTTTTCTACTCCAATACTTTCTCATCTACAACGGAGGTTTCATTTCCTGCAACAATAAACATTTTTTTTCTTAAAGAGTCAGCTGGTTGTGGAGCCACATGTAATAGATTTAATTTAGCTTGGCTCAGGGTTTTTTTTCAGGTTTTTGCACTTTTAAAGTGAAATTTATCACTGCAAAGTAAATCAATCCACCAGCAATACACATTAGCAAACACAACTTTATCAATACAGTGATTTTCTAGGACAAACTGTTGTGTCTCTGAAGGGTGAAGTTTCTCTAGTAAGAGCCGTTCCTGCATCCGTTTACTTATCTGAGTAAAAACATTTATCCTGTATTATTGTTTCTTAGTGGCTATTCAACAAATCAGTTGAGCTAAATTTAAAATAATCATTCAAATTATAACTTGTAACTTTTTTGGCAAAAAAAGGCATTTTTGTTCGTTTTATTACAAGATCCCATGGTATGTTACTATAGTATAGTATTCAGTGGGAATTATTACTTCTATGAAAGTAGTTTTTAACAAACAAAATTAGCTTTACAACTCCAGTTTTTAAATTATGATGATGCAATTTTTAGCCAAAATTAAAAAAAAACTGTCATTTTCTAGGACATAGTTTCTGCAGAGTGGCAGTATATGATGTTAGATTTGTTGCTAAAGTATGTAAAAAAGTTTTATATGTGTAGTAAGATATTTGTGTTTTTGTAAATTTATTTAGTATCTATAGGAAAGAATGGTCTGTCTAACGTGAAGTTTCACACACAAACGAAGCATTTTTATAGACTACTATAAACAGTTTTACAGACACACAAATTTCTTTTTACAGTTACAAAACTTTTTACCGATAATTTTTTTTCTACATTTACAAATCTTTTTACAGATAAATAAATCTCTGAAAGTACGAAGTACAAGGACAGTATTTTAGCAACTAATCTAACTTCATTGCCGTAGTTAGAAATTAGCTTCTAGGTTGTGTTGTTGTGGAGCCCTCTCCCTTCCTGTCACCCATAAGTGAGCTCTTTATGTATACGCTCTCTAGGTAGCTTATAGCTCCTCACATGCCAAACCTAACATGTAACAAAAGTGACGAGCAATATTGGAGTTTTGAGCAAAATACCAAAGACGTACGTGGATCTAGTAATCTAAAGTGGATGCATCGGAATGGAGTGGAGCAACGTATTCTCTACATCATAAATGTGATCTTTTTCAGAAGGCTTTCTTTTATCTGCTCCCAATTCACATTTTGAATCGAGAAGTACTCAGAAATACAATTTAACCCTAATTTTCTAAGTGTTTATCCTCCGAAATCAGAAAAATGTTAAAAACATCATTGTCATCGGAGTGGATTTAATTCATGTTTAATTAGACTCCTGTGAATCTGAATTTAAATAGTGAAGTTTAAATAGTGAAGTTAGCACTGCTTACAGTTTCTGTAACACACAACGCACAACGACAAGTAAACATTAGTTTAGGCTAAACCCAAATCAAATGTAAAGTCGTCATTTTTTTGATGTCGTCCAGTAACAGCTTTATATTTAGGCTAATTTTAATATTCACCACCATGACTGTGTAGCCAAAAGACTGCACTCAGGTTTCATTTTTCTTTCACAGCTTCCATTACTTTGTACACAATAATTATTAATTTAAGATTTTCAATTTTTTAATAAGAAGTTTAAAGTGTTTCTGAGCAAGCTTCATCCTTTTCTGACTGAATGATTTTGTAAACAAAGCCTCTAAAATGTAAAATTTTCAGTTGTATGAACAGAAAAGGTTTATTGTATTCTTTGAAAATGTAAAAATATATATTTTTGTGTCTTTTCTGGACATCAGAACTGCATCCTTCTCTGCATAGATTCATGCCTGAAAGAAAGCTTCACATTTAGACAGACTTGATAACGTTAGTAATTGTGTGTTAGGACACAAAAGCTGAGAAACGGGCAGCAAAAAGTGGATAAATGATTCTGAAGCCAGTCGATTTCTGTTTTCTTGCTTTGTTTCCCTCTCCTGCCTCTGGATGCTGTAAGCGTCTCCGCTCTGCGTGTGTTTGCAGGCGTTGTCCGTGGGGATCTTCCCCTACGTGCTGAAGCTGCTCCAGAGCTCAGCCCGAGAGCTGCGGCCTCTGCTGGTTTTCATCTGGGCTAAAATCCTGGCTGTGGACAGTGTGAGTGCAGCATTTACATTTTGGTTCTGTTTGATCTCTCCCTGTTTTATTTATGTCCTGCTGCTGGAATGAAAACTTTGAATTTAGCAGAAATAGAAACGACAGACTGGTCATACATAGATGAATAAAAAGTAGGGATTTTTGAAGGTTTGCATGTAAGAATACATTTAAAAACATTAAACTTCCTTATACACTTTTCTTCTTTTATTGGTAGTTTCATAATACCAAATTGAATATTTAAATTGATTTTTTAAAAACTTTTTTTTTTCTTTAAATTGAATATTTAAATAGATTTTTTAAAAACTTTTTTTTTCTTTAAATTGAATATTTAAATAGATTTTTTAAAAACTTTTTTTTATCTTTACACCTTGGAAGCTTGTTTTTGATTGTGGGTGTGGCCTAATCAGATCCATCAGCAACGTTATTTTTAATTACTACATCCAATTTTTTTTCTCTTTTTTAATATACCAACATTTCCAAAACATTCGGCCGAACAAAGGTCATTAGAGATATGTCAACAATAAGAAAGCACACAGTTTAACAGTGTTTTTAAATATTTTTTAGGAGAATGGGGAAGTGCTGCAATAAAAGCTGCACATTTGGTTTTAGTTCCACTGTTATTACTTATTTAAACCATTTTTATATTTTATTTCTTCATGGAATGAGTATCGGTATGCGCTTTTTTTGTTTTTTTCCCTATTTTTTTCCTTAATTTATTCTTTTTTTATATAATCAACTCCAGTAGCAGTTGTTTTGTAATTTGCAAATGTATTCCTGTGAAATAATAGATTAATTGATACTTTATTACAGACTAAAGGTCATTTTGCCACAAGAGACAACAGATAAAAGACTTATTATATAAATAAAAAAAACACTTGTGATAATATAAGTATAAAAAAACAATGATATAAAATTACCAAGTATCATAAACTTAAAAAACTAAAAAACAATTATAAAAAAAAGGTAAAAGTTTAAAAGAGGTAAATATTGTTGAAAATGTATAGAAAGATGAAATGCATTCATAGAGTTAAATAAATAATTCAGAAACTTTCAGTGTAAATCCTGTGTAAATTGATGACGTGTCTTCCTCTGCAGTCGTGTCAGGCTGATTTGGTGAAAGACAACGGCCACAAGTACTTCCTGTCTGTGTTGGCGGACAGCTACATGCCAGTGAGTATCCGTCAAACTCAGTCTAACGACAGCCCGAATGAACCGACGTGAAACGGACGTCTGTCTTTCAGGCCGAGCATCGAACCATGGCCGTCTTCATCCTGGCGGTTATCGTCAACAACTACAGCACGGGGCAGGTACGGACATGGGCGGCGTCTGTGATTCATTTACCTCTCCGGGTCATTCCTGGTACGGCTGTCGTTTCCGTCGCCTGTTGCGGGAAAATATTGTTTATGTGACAGTTATGTCACCTCTGCAATCTCCTGCTCCGTCCCAGCCATCTCCGTGTTGACACTCTGTCACCTCAGGTGTCACTCCGGTCTGCTCCCGGCCTCTGGCGTTCAATCCCAGAAGCCCTTTGTGTCTGATGCTCATTAAACATCCGGCCGTGCTCTGTTCAGATGATGTAACTCTTCTGTCTCAACACATGAGAAATATTCCACCTTCGCCCCGATTCCCGGTTATTTTCCTGTCTAGTTGTAGATGGTATTTGATTTGCTCTTTTTATTTCCGCGCTGTGATATTACGTACATAAAACTGACACATCAGAGGGGCTGCTCTCCTCAGAAAACGCCTTCTTGTCCTGAGTCTCTGTGAAGGAGAAGCTCCTTTCTCTCCCGCAGGTTCCTGTAAATTAAAGATGATTTTCAGCAATACAGAGACACTGCCTGCTTCACATCTCCATTATTTATCCCCCTTCCGACCACGGCACTCGTTACCCCAGCGGTGCTGTTGCGAACGCGCCACAGAGGCTTCTCCTCCACCATCCAGCTGGCTGACTTCAGCTCAGAGATTCGATCAGAGCCGAGGGAATGATGCAAGCGCTATCTGACGCTCCTGAGAGAGGCTGCTGACAGGGGGGGTTTCTGTTCTGGAGCCTCACTTTATTGGAGATTAAGGGGGATTCTGTCCCTCACGCTGAAGTGACAACAATTCAAGTTTCCAAAACCTATAAAAGTTCGTCACACAGCGGCAAGAAAAGTGATGCAACTGTCACTTTTTTGCAATAAACCAATTTTAAATGCAGTTAAAATCCTAATTTTTATTTTATTCATCAGAGTATTCCATCAAAGTAAGCTGCAAACAACTTTAAAAGGGTTTTTCTTAAGACTTTTACAATAAAATATATCAATAAATATAAAATTATGTTACCTTTGGCACACTTATGAAGAATATTTCAATGAACTATGAGTTATTTTGATGAGATTATTTTTCTACCTGGAAATAAGACAACTCTGTCTCTGAGGCTCCGCCTTTCACTTCCTGTGGGAGTGGATATACCAGGACTGGTAAAGAAGAATTAGCTTTTCTAACTCTACAACTACATGTTTGAATAGTGTTCACCCAGGTAGAACTGGGGACAGCTGGCGGTGAGGTCCACAACCAAGATGAGCCAGAGGCGAGGTCCACGGCCAAAAGGAGCATAATTAACATTGATGCACTTAAAAGCTTAAAAAAGCTAGCAACTTAACTAAAAAGTCTTTTTCTGGTTTTAAATCGACTGATGTTACTTTTTAGTTCAATTTTCTCTAATTTGCTTCCTGGTATTTTCTACTTTATTACCAAAAGTTTAGGACACTTTTCTAAACATCAGATAGATAGATCTTCATCACCGTCTCCTCTCTCCTCTCCAGGAAGCCTGTTTGCAGGGCAACCTGATAGCCAACTGCCTGGAGCAGCTGTCTGACCCCCACCCTCTGCTCCGCCAGTGGGTGGCCATCTGCCTGGGCCGCATCTGGCAGAACTTCGACCCGGCTCGGTGGTGTGGAGTCCGAGACAGCGCCCACGAGAAGCTGTACACCCTGCTGTCGGATCCCATCCCTGAGGTGAGAAGTCAGAAGGAGGAAAAACCTCCAGATTTCCGTGTTCTGCTATTAAAGCCATAAAGCATTTGTGCCGTGTGACTATTTTTGCGCAGCTGGAAATGCGGTTCTGATTGGGTGTAACACCTATGCAACTGCTATTCTTACTTGACAGGAAGTTGTCAGAAAGCGACTCTTTCCAGAGTTACCCGTACACCCATCCTGAAGGCTGAGGTGGATCCACAGACAGCTTTGGGTTTTTTTTAGCAGCGATATCATGACTAAAGTGGGAGCTGTGTGGGAGCCTGAGCTGGAGGAAGACTCTACAGAAAGATGCCTGTTTAAAGAATTATACATTTTTATCCTGTGCTCAACAGTTCAATTCTTGTGCAGTTTGTTTGTTTGTGGTTTGGTGGTTATTTACTGAACAATTCCTCTGTTACAGCCCAAATATGAAAATATTCTATGACACTAAAGCATACACATTCAAAGCCTGGCCACATTCAAACTTCCACCAGCGTCAGGCTTTTGTCATATTTATTCATTTAACCCAGGGGTGTCCAAAGTCAGGCCTCGAGGCCGGCCTTCTCTGCTGCTGATTACCTGGATCAGGTGTGTTTGACCATTAAGGAGCTTCAATGGCCAGTTGGTTGGAAAACATGTCGGACATCGACCGCCAAGGCCTGGTTTGGACACCCCCGATTTAACCTTTATTTTCACAGGATGATCAGTTGAGAACAAATTTCCCTTTACAATGATGACATTGCAAAATCAGAACCAGTACTATAATCAATTATCAGTTATTTCTGGTCTTTAAATATGAAATTCACTGTAGTTTTGGTGAAATTGCATTTAGATATACTGGTATTTCTGTTTTATGTGAAGAAATAGAACATTTCCAGTTGCAGTAAAAATTTCCCTCAAACAGTTCATTTACATTTATTGTTATAAGGGTTCAGAGTAGACACCCCCTCATACATGTTCTCATTTTTTGGACATCTCTGCACTAAATGAATAAACCTTTCCTTGACTGAGTAACATGACAGTCGTCAGGGAATTTACTTGTTCTACAATCTGTTCAAAGCATCCGATTCAAGAGGCAACGATACGATTATGAAACAATTATCAATGCATCTCAGATCTCCATTTTTTTTTAGAAATGTCTTTACTACAAGACACTAGAACAATATGACTCACTTTTATCCACCAAAAATAATAGTCGAAGCAGAGAATAATAGAATAATAAAAATAGAGAAACATTTTCCCTGAACTCAACAACCTTAGATAAGATGATGTCCTATTTTATCACATTTTAACGCTCTTTAACTCACGTCAAACAAAATGAATAGTGTAGTTAGTCGCACATTGAGATTTCACAAATTTGTTGTGCTCCCTACACATTAAATTTGGGTGTGCCACAACTTACACACCACATGACTTTTATCTAATTGACCCTCAACACTATGAAAACCAAAATACTTCCAAACGGTCTCTTTAAGCAAAGTCGGGGGCCGGTCAGATGACGAGATCTGGAGGGTCAGCCATGTTTGTGTGCTCTTCAAAAATATCAGAGTGGAAAGCACTTCGTGTTTAGTTCCTCTTGTTACTTTGACTTTTATTATTTATTTCAATTATTATTTAAATTCATAAAACGATTTAGAATTGTTTATGAATCATAATTGAGGCATCTAAAAATCGATTTTTTTTCCCCTCCAACACTACTTATTATGCAGTTTTGAGTCCAAATATGGGACAAAGAAATGTTGAATTACATACAGCACATCTCACTGGCCAAAAAATCCGCTTTTAAACATGTTTTTTTTAACTAGTAACTTGTACTAAGTAAGTTGGAATTTTCAGGGGTAAAATTATGACTTTTGACTAAAAGAAAAAGAAGAGAACACCAGTTTTACCTGAACAAAATGTCATAAAATGTATTTTAAAAACACCAATTTATGGATTTTATGGATCAGAATTGCAGTTTCTAATTGATTTTGTTTATTAATCATTATTAATGTTTGTTGGTATAACAAACCCTCAGAGGTTATTAGGTGAACTGCACTTTGCTCCACTTGTTTTCATACTAAGAAAAACTTAATCTTCATGGATATAAAGATTGACGATTAAATGAGACTTTCTCAAAGACTAAAACAACAAAACAAAGATGCTACATTAGCTACAGCTAAACCCAGACTGTCATCTAGTTTTATGGTGAGAGTGTTGAACATTTACTCATCTAACGTTTTGTGATATGTAAAGTTTTTAAAAAGCTTGTTTACATAAATGTTTCTGTAGTTCAGCTACTGATTGAGAAAAGATTTTTCTTTTTTGTCTATTATACATGTTTTTCCAACTTTTTTTAATTTTTGGACAATTTAAATTTAAAGATGACGCATTTCCACTGCTGGCCTGCATCCTTCATCCAAAGGTGTCAGTGGGCGTGGCCTGCCGAACAAAGCTGTCAGGTCTATCTGAGTGGCCACGCCCCCTGCCCTCTGAGTCAGTCTAACATTCTCTGAAGCAGAGACCAAAGCATCAGTGTTAGAACTCGGCACAAAGAGGCTTTCAGGACTAATGATCTCTGCGACTCGCTCTCACGCTGAGCCAGAAAATTGAACTGTAATGACCTCAAACACTTTCATCCACTTGTCTCTATGGTCATTAAAGCATTTTTGTATGATTTTGGTGAGCAAATATTTGACTTTCAAAGGCCGAGAACCGAGCTCGGACAGGAATTCATTAATGCCGTTACAGCCGAGTTCTCCCTGAAGGACGGAAAGACGAGCTCTCTGTCTGGTTTGTGTCACTGCAGGTGAGGTGTGCAGCTGTCTTTGCTCTGGGAACGTTTGTCGGAAACTCCGGAGAGAGGACGGACCACTCCACCACCATCGATCACAACGTGGCGATGATGCTGGCGCAGCTCATCAATGATGGCAGCCCTGTGGTCCGGAAGGTCTGTGAAGCACAAACACATCCACACGCTCGGCTCTGTGGTGGAAACTTTAACCCGTCTTACTAAATTTAAACCATTAAAAGACTTTTTCTCTATATTTTTCTTTGAATACTAAAGTAGAAATCAAACAGATGCAATCGGTGAATTTTCTGTCATTTTTGGAAGCTTCATCAGATGTGTTTGCAGGAATGGGTCGAGTGTTTACCTCCTGAATGCTAACTTAAAAACTAATTACCTCCCAGTTGGAGCCTTAAACTTCCAGCCCTGACAGGAGTGAGGCTGCAGAGATCTCCTCCCACTCGCAACAAATAAAAGTAACGTTTTTCTGAAGGTGGGAGCAGCATTTTTAGCACCCCAGAACAATTTTCCTTTGAGGAGATTTCTCAAACGAGTTGTGCGCCGAGTTAGAGAGATAGCTGCATGTGTGTAACCACCAGTGATTAAAGGATTGTACGGGACGCTAAACTGTTGAATGCTTTTAAGTTGGGGCTGTATGAGTATCTTGGTGCTCGTCAACCAGAAGGGTGACAAAAAAAATAACTTGTTGAAAGTAACAAACACCAGTTTTGTTGATTCTCATCTCCTGTTCTGAATAAAGGTATAAATTATAGTAATTTAATACAAATAAATTCGATTTTTATCCATTCAGTTAAAAGACTCACATACAGCAACAAACATTATATTAAAAAGTAAGAATCTTGGTTCGATTTGTGAATCATTGAGCTTGATTTTACCTAAGCAACGATCCACAACCCTAATTGAAATGTATTTTAATTAAGGCTATAACAATAGCTAGCTTATTTACAGGTTGTTGACAAAAATCTTTTTCCATTTTGTTTGCTCTTTTTCTTCCAAAACAAACCAAAAAATAAATATATAAATAAAACATGTTCTGCAATTTTATGTTCTGTAAAACTAAATATTTTTCCAGAATTAATTCTTTGTTTTTAAATGGAACTAATGAAGAAGTTCAGTTCTGATTTATCTATGTTCTCTTTTGAAACTTGAAACCTTTTGTTTTCATTTTCAGCTTAGTTTAATAAATATGGTATGGTAAAAGTATGATGGGAAATAAATATTAAAATCTAAACAACCTGCTGATTATTACATATTTCCCTTATGAGCCACAGAGCGTTCTCATTTGATAAATATGGTTATTTGGTTTATCATGATATATATTGTTGAATTGAAAACTATATTTTGATATAAAAACATTTCTGTATCGACCAGCTCTACGTCAAGCATAAACGCCACTTTCCTCCGCTGGTTAGTTCTCATACACCAGCTGCAGCGGAGTGAGAGGTTCTGTAGCCGTTACCGTGACAACGCATCACACCACATATCAAATAGTCGGATTCTTGTGAAAAACTGTTTAAATATAAAAAATTATAAGATTATAGAACTAATACTAGATTTAATATTCAATTATTTTGTAAAGGATCATGATTACAAACAGGAAAATGCCTTTTTTAAATTTCTTCAGTATCAGAAATGAATGGATTTCACAGAAGCAACCTTCCTTTACAGTATAAAGAAAATCCATGTGGGAGTCCCAGAATTCTCTGAATGTGTTTTTATGTGTTGCAGGAACTGGTGGTTGCACTGAGTCACCTGGTGGTTCAGTATGAAAGCAACTTCTGCACAGTTGCCCTCCAGTTCATAGAAGAAGAGAAGAACTACTCTGTGCCGTCACCCGCTAACACTACAGGTACACGCCTGACGGCGCCCGCACCTCGTCCTCCAAACTTAAAACATGTCAGCCATCGCAGGTTCTGTCATTTCTCTGCATTGTTCTGCCATTTTTTTCTCCTCCCTCTGACACTAAAATGACTTGAAAAGACTGGATAGACCATCGAGGTGGAGATGAAGCGTGTTTCCCAAATGTGTTTTGCGTTTATCCATCACAGGGTTTAGAATAAATTTAAGGAGGAGCTCAAAGGATCTAAAGCTGGAAATAAGCTTCTCTGCACAGTCAGGTGTGTAGGGGTTGCAGGGGTAAGTTTATGAGGAATTTATGGACCACGTTTGTTTTAAACATCACTGTGGTTTAATCAACCAATCCTCTTGCACCGGGGGAGCACTGACTTCTAGGACAGTAATTTCTCTTTTTTCCCTAACCTATCCTGTAATTTGGAATCATTTCACAAATCCTGTTCGGAGAAGCGAGGAGCTGATGGTGATCTTTTTTACGCTCTGACCTGTAATCCGTCTTCTTCTGCTGGTTAGAGCCTGGGAACCTCACGCCAGTGAGGGACAGCCCCGCCATCCCCCGCCTGCGATCTGTCAACTCCTACACCAACATCCGAGCTGTCACCACCGCCCGGAATCTGAACAAAAGTCTGCAGAACCTCAATCTCAACGAGGAAGGTGAGACCCCAGGGAATGCTGGGAAACAGAGGAGGAGACAACATGATGGAGACTGTAGACTGTCTGAATTCCCTCTCAAACGCCTCAAATCAATACAATGATTTATGGATTTTAATGCAATCTATAGACATGTTCACTACTTTTTTTCCCCTCAAAGCCTTTTAACACCAGATAAATCACCAGTAAAATACAAATAATACACTCTCTGACACATCGTAGCTCTTTGATGATTTATGCAATAATGTCATGTTTCATATCCGCTTTTCTTCAGGACAGAATCAACTGATTCACATTGATTCCTTAACACTTAACGCTCCTGTAAAGTGTTGCATGTCAGCGCAGTGCTTCAAAATCCATTGGAATTCTGTAAATTGCTTAAACGATTAAAGAGTTACAGTGCTGTAAGGAACGTCAACGCTAGAGCTAAAGCTCCAGTGTTAAAGGGTTAAGCAGCAAATATGACATCACCTTTCTGCCAAAGTAAAAACCTAAAAAATCTGAACATTTACGAAGACAATTTATAAATCCTTTGTCTACTGATGATGAAAACAAGAATAATTTATAAAGAAGAAATTTACATATTTTTCAAATGACCAGTCGTTCAAATGCAATGCATTGTGGTCTACTTTTAATAATTTAGAGGGCATCAATGCACGCTAATTTTTCACAAAGACTCCTGAGAAATTTCCAGTGAATTGGATTTTGGAATTGTAGTTTTGGAAACCCTGATAACAATAAATAGTGAAGGAATTCAACCATCGTTTTGTGGAGGAATAATGAGGATTCATTTTGAGGAACAAAATCGTAATAGTCAGAAAAAAAGATGATCAGAACATTTACTGTAAAGATCCAGTCACTATTAAACCTAAAACTTTCATTATGATTAGATTTTGGGGTTGCAGTATTTGTAGAACTGGCTTCAAATACTTTTGTTTAGAGAGTTTATGTTTGGATTTTTGCATCTACTGTGTTTTCATCATTATATTCCTCGATTCCACTTTAAAGAATTATATTTCTTAGTTTTCGTTCTTGCCGTCAATATTATGTACATTACTTTTAGCATGTACAGTTCCAAGAAAAAGTTTGGGAACTCTTTGGTAGTACATCAACACGTCATGTGACCATTTCGACCATATCTCAATCTGAATCACAGAAATTAAATCAGACAAAAATTGTGTATTTTTAACACAATCGTGTGTTCGGTTTATGCATGAAATGCAAAAGGGTTTTCTTCTGCAGCTGTTTTTCTTTATGCCGCTGAGCTTCTCTGCATCCTGATGTGGGAGCTGTCCACGGTGCTGAAGAGAAGGAGTTCAACCACCTTGAACTCACGCAGCATGTGGACTTTTAGAAACTACTTCCCTCATTTATTATTAAGTTTAAAAGTTGTTAGTTTATGTTGACGTGAATCAGACTGTGAACAACTTCCTGCTATTTAAAAAGTTAGATTTGACAATTTTTTCATAAAATCAGTATTATATATTATCCATATAACATATAAAGAAACACTGTGAACGGATGTGCGTCTTACACTAAACAAAGTTGAGGGAGCTGAAAAAATACAGTTCAGGACTTCAAGGTTTAGTTTTCTTCATCGATTTTTTTCATATTTCTGTCACAGAGTTGGTGATTTTCTTTTCTTCAGATTTTTTAATCTAATCTTTTTTTACACATTACATGCTAAGACAGAAATATCAAAGTTGATGACCAGCTGTCAGTTTACTGTCTGTAGAATCAGTTGATTAATAGAATTGTTCAGTATTTAAGCTCCAATCTGATTTCTTACAAAAAAGCGACTCTTCTTCTCCAGCTGAAGCTGTCAGAATTAGTCTGTTACTTAAAGGAGTCTTTTTTTTTTCGCCCACTCTCCCTGATCCTATAGATCTCTTTGATACAGGTTGCACTGACACATCTAGGTTCAGCTTTAGCGTTACACAACTCAGTAGAATAATATTCCTTGATGTTTCAGGAAACGTAAAAGAAAGTTTAACTTGATGAAAGTTTTTTTGTAATTATTTTTTTTCTGACGATTACCCTCAGCTGTCAGTCACAGCCACGTCATTGGACCATTGACTCCCACAACCTTTTGCGCCCAACCTGGCTTGACTTATGTGCTGCAGGCCCTCTGTGTCTCTGTCACATCTGGGTGATTTAGGCTGGTCGGGCAGCTGCACTCTCCCTGTGTACCGCTGCCAGACTGAGTATGCATAAGCCCTAAGTAGCTCTAAATCACTGGCACTTGCCGAAGTGCCTCACCTGCCGCCGACTCCATTTCTAATTCTCATTCTGGCCGCTCGCTCCCGTGTGCAGGGCTGTTTATCACCAATAAGCTCACAGCAGAGCAGGTTTCTGCTCTCTCTGCTTCCAGCCTGCAGCGTGAGAGGTGGACGCATGGCGTTTGGGAGTGTGAGTCAGAGCAGCGATCAGGGAAACTGAGTTACAGCAGGACATGAATGAAGCTGAAATGAAGTTATGAGAAACAAGCCTTCAAGCGCTGCTCACACGGTGCGGGTGCACAACCCCTTTTAGGATGTTGACTATTATTTATTAATTCATTTATTTCATCTGTGCAGACTTTTTTTCTGCTAACTGATTGACCACATGTTGTGATTTATCCAGGTGGACCTGCAGCCTTTTCTCCTGGTAACCTGAGCACCAGCAGCAGCGCCAGCAGCACGCTGGGGAGCCCCGACAACGACGAGTACATCCTCTCCTTCGAAACCATCGACAAGATGCGGCGGGTCTCCTCGTACTCCTCTCTGAACTCCCTCATAGGTAACACCTCCTGCTCTGCCGGCCTCTTGCAATGCTGTCACACTGGGACGGCCTTTTCTGGACCAGAATTACTACAAATACTATGCTTCGGCTGCACGCTGGCGCAGTATTTAGCACTCTTTCCTCACAGCAAGAAGGCCCCGGTTCAAATCCCGGCTGGGGGATCTGAAAAACATCAACTGGGGACCTTTCTGTGTGGAGTTTGCATGTTGTCCCTGTGCTCACCTAAGATCATGAGCCCTTTATCAAAACCACTGAATCGACTAAATGTCGTCTTCTTCTTTGCAATTGAATTGATTTCAAGTTCAGATTGATTATACTGAATACAGATTCATCAAATTCTAATCGGTTAATTTGGTCATGATGGGAAAAATTTATTTTCAATTAACAAATATTTTTAACTGAAGAAAGGTGAAACTTTCAGCAACAAGCAAACAAAAAAAAAATGATTTTTCTTTAACAGGCCAGTCATTGCTTTTAAGGAAATTATATGTTGTTTAGGTCAAGATAGATTCAATTAATTAACTTAGAAGGTCCAAAAACATCACTTAATGATGTATTTGGAGAAAAACCGAATGTTCTTACAGTGTTTGTAGGTTGTTTTATTTTTAATTGGGTTTTTCAACAATTTAGTTTTAATAGTTTTGATTCTCTTGATTGTAAAACTAATACTGACTTAGTTTGGTCTGGACAGTCGGCCTGTCAGGAAGGATCGTCTATACTTTTCTCAGCCGCAGCGCCGCTCTTTAACATACAGATGCTGCCCTCTCATAAAGAGACGGTGAGCTTCGGGCCGGCCTTCAGGGAGACTGAAGTAAACAGAAAACAAGATGGCACTAAAGAGAGGTGGGGACCTTTGTGTTTCTCCGGGGAGGATAAAAGTCTTCCAACAACTGGCGAAGAGCTCCCGGGCTAAGTGTAAAGAGGGTTCGCAGATGTGTAAAGGGCACGGCGGAGACGGCGTGGGGGGGGCTTTTAAGCACCTTTTTTTTATTTATTTTTTTTATCCAGACTGAGGTTAAGCAGCTCGATCGCAGCGGCCCTCTGATGATTGGCGGGCTCCTCTGTGCTCTCTGACAGCTGGTTTGTCATCAAGCAGGAAGGCTATTAGCTCCCTCCCACCAGGACGGAGGAAGTCAAACGTGAAAACCTCCCGTGTCCTCTCTCTTTTTGGGGGGGTCTTCCCAGCTGTTAAATAAATATTTTTAACAGCATAGATATGTGAAATCTTTTTCTTTGACAAAATTGCATGAAAAGTTACTTTTATAGCTTAAAACCATTTTTATTTACTTTATTATTCTTCGTATTTATGCTCCTTTTATGCCACAAACAGTATTTAATTATTGTTTTAATGACAGTAAACGAAGCAGCCAGACACTCATTACCCTTTCAACAAACAAATCTGACATTAAGCGCTGCTTTTAAAGCTTTCCCAGTGGCTTCTGGGAGCTTCTAGCTGTTGGGAGGTTTCTACGCAAACAGGTTAAATGATGCTCTGGCCCCCCGCCCAAATCACTGTGCCCCCCCGTCACAGCTGGTCACGGTCCCAGCCTCCCAGCGAGCTTTTTAAACACTCCCGTTCTGCAGTGTGCCTCATGAATAAACAAAGAGGACGGAGAGTCGCGTGTGGATGCTGTCAGCGTAAAAACGACACCAATTCATGTTAATAAAAGCTGAATTATGCTCTTTTAAGGCCATCTCATTTAACAGGAAACTTTTTACAAGTTTGAAGACCTCAAGTATTATAAACTCCCCTTGTGTCTTCTTTTCTAATACTAGCACTTTATCATAATGCACCACCCACACTGAGAGGTCTCTTCTAATAACACAAGTTAATGTTGGATTTCTTCACACAAGTGGCTATTTAACCCTTAAAGGTCTTTTTGACTTGTATGTGTGCCGCTTTTCTTATGAATGAGAACAAATGGAATAAGAAATCATTCTTGAATTTCTGAGTATTTCCTCATTTTTAATCACTGCCAATCAAACTGTTGCAAAGACACTCTTTTTGAATTAAAGGGTAACACAACAGGATAGACGGCTAACGTATTAAGCTAACAATGCAAGTCCTTCACCAGGATGGAGTTTGCAGGATTCAATGCCAATTACTCTAAACCTCTGTTGTATAATCTCCAAGTTCACTGGAAAGTTGTGCAAACCAGAAGATTTTTTACATCTAAAGACAAAACACCTGCAAGCTATGCTAAAGCTAACACGATAACAACCGACCGCTACAGAATCAAAGATGGGCGGGGTTTGATGTGAAACTTCTGGGATTTACACCAGTTAACCAATCATAACATTTAACTGCAGAAGTTAAATTAACTAAGAAGTTTATTTTAAATTGTCAAAAATGTGGCAGGGACCAACAGACACCAGTAATTACTGAAGCAGAGTCAGCTGCAAAACAAGCCGAGGAACAGATCTTTGGACTATGTTGTGCTTCTAACAGATGTATGCTTTTACGTTTTATTAAGAAAAAACATACAACACATAATGACTGTTTTTTAAGCAGACTCCTTTTCAAAACATGTTGCAGTTCCTGGAGAAAATCCAGACCCTGCAGGCTCACACAGTCCACCTTAGGATTCGGACTTCTGCTATGAGGCGACCACACTACAGCATCGTGAAGCTATAATGGTGTATTCACTTACTTACTTATTTACTATTTTATAGTTGCTTGTCACCGGTTTTAGGATGTTCATTTCTCCATTTGAACACATCCGTTGAGCACGGTTGAGAGGATCTTTGAGCGAGTGTGCGACAGTCCGGAGCCAAATCGAATTCTAAGTGCTGGTTCCAGCCTCTGCTGGACGCCCGCCTGCAGGAACGCAGCAGGACAGCTCAACTATGTGGGAGGGCATCTTTGGAGCTGAGATTTATTGACCCACTAACACTGAAGATTGTACACATTTCACACAACAGTAGCAGCCATACAAAGACCTCTCAGCTGAAGGATTTAAGAATAATAAAGTCTGAAAAATACAACCGATAAAAGAGTTTTTTGTTTCCTCAAAGCATTAATCATTGCTGCTGTCAAGGTGAAAGTCACTGCTGCCTGATGTTGTTGTTCTAGTAAGTAAATTGTTAATTTTCTAATTAAAGAAATTTAGAAAAAGAAGACATTTACTCTAAAACTTACAGGCACAATTTGAAATTTTTACTTTACATTTTCATATTTGTGCAAAATCATACTCTTGTTACTGGCAAAAAATAGTTATCAGATCCACTACTTTAAATAAAAATGCCAGATAGATTTCATATAAATGCTAACTAACATTAGTATTTTTTACATTTTAACCTTTAAGACACTTTAATATATATATATATATATATAGTCAAAATCTAAACTTTAAAGTTTGTTTAAAAACAAAAAAGTATTCCTTTTTGTAGTATTTAGCTCCTCCTACCACACTGTAAGAAACCAACATTTGACTCAATACCAACTGATAGATGTTCTATTTGTGAGTTTACATTCAAGTTATTCCTAAAAAGATTAAGTTTGAAATGGCGTTTCTTTGTGTGTTTTTAACATGTACTTGTGGTATTTTTTTGATGATGGTGGAAATATATTAAGAAAATTGAGCTCTAAATTGCATTTCTGTATATTTCTTTATTGAAATCTTTAGTGAATCATGAGCAGACAAAACAATCACATCTGCCAGATCAGTATCTGGCTTTTAACTGTACGTCTGGATAGCTGCAATACTGATCAGCATTTTTGTCGCACCGATAATGTTAGTTCAGAGGTTGGGGGGCTGTAAGCTATTGGGAGGGTGTGTAACACAGTGGGGTTTCTCCATACTAAGAGTCCTGTCCAAACTCAGTGTTGAATTTCTAAAGAACTTCTGCCGCTCTGCAGAAACTATGTCCTAAAACATGACACAGGGTTTTTAAATGTTGGCTAAAGACAGCGTTGACCACTGAGATCGATTATACACTAGGTCAAAAGGTGATTGGAGTGGGACTTTAACATCAAAATGTTTGCTTTAGAATGATTTCATTTCTGACCTGTGACATTTCCTGTTTTTGTTTCTCATTCGGAGCTTAAATTCCCCTCTGTGTGTGTGTTGGTTTCCTCCTTCTCACACCTCATTACAGAGAGCATGTGACGGTTTCTTCACAGCTTTTTCCATCATTTCAACCATTCTGATGCTTGTTTTTTTATATGTTTCACCATTTAAAGCTCCAAAAAGCGCTATGCGGCGTTAGCGGTACTTTATGTCCTCTGCCAGATTTTGCAAGGCAATAAAAAAGTGATGCAGTGCTTCATTTAGTCAGTGGTTAACATCTTTACAGCGGCGCATTCGTTTCTCTCTGCCTGGGTGACACCGGTGTCGCGTTGGGGAAAAACGCCTAAATTATTTTTAAACGCCGTTTTCTGTCTGTTGGAGCTGTGCTTTGATGATTTGTAATCACTTTTGATGTTGATAAGACCAAAAAAATACATTTTATTCCAGGGATGAAGTGAGCGTGCTCTTCCCATCATGTCTGTCCTAATCTCCTTCCGTTTTATTTTTTGCTCTCCGTTTCTTCTCCACTTTTCTCCTGTGAGTCCGGAGGAGTTTCTCCTCCATCAATGTCGAGATTCCTTCTTGTTTCCCTGGATTCATTTAGGTCTCCCTCAGCGGCACTCCTCCATATTTCATCCTGTTTTAATAAGCTGTCTTGCCTTTTTGTCGCATCGGTCACTTGAGCTTCCCCCCAAGAGAGGAGCGCCAGGCTCCAAATAGACTTCAGGTTGTTCTGATTCTTTTCTGTGTCGAACAGGATTTGCTGCCAAGAAGCTTTTGAGGAATGAGAAATGGAGGGAAAAGTGTGAGGCGATGAAAGATCGTCCTCGGAGCTCCAGTTTCCAGCTCCGTTTCTGCTCCTGGAAACATCTTCCAGATGGAGAAGAAACAGGAGACCTAATGAAGAACTGGGGAGAGGGGTTACCAGAGGAATGCTGTGGAGCTGAAACTTCTCCCTGATCCAGAGACATGGAGACGGAAGCAGATCCTGACAAATGAGAGGATGTTTAGGAGGAGGTGGAGAGAGGAAGGGAAGGGGTTTGATGAGAATGAGAACGTGTTTGGTTGAGCAGATAGCAGGTCAAGACTCTAAACATACATACACCTGTGTGAAGGTGAACTCCTGTAAAACGAGAAAACGAAGCTTTTGTTCTTGTAAATAAAAAGAACTCAAGAAATCTGGTTTGTTAAAAGAGTTTCAACTATTGAGGCGTGTGGCAGGTGGGGAAGTTTCTTCAATACATCTATCAAGGCTTGCTTCGTTTAGGGGAGGAGCTAAAAATGATGAAGTGCAGAGCTTTGCTTCCCGGTGGTACCATGTGATCAATTCAGGAAGTGGTGTGGATTGTGTTGCAAGTTTGCTAACCTCTTCAAAATGTGGGTTTTTCCTGTGTGGCATTTACTAAACCATTTCAGATTGCAGAGGTCCTGAGGTTCTGGTCATGGTTGCGGTTTGTCACTGTCTGGCTCTGTCTCAAACTCTGCCAGTAGTTCTGCTTCTTGATGCAAGTTTGCTGACGAGACTTTTTAAACTCGCCAAGTTCACCTGCAACAGTTGACTGTCCATCAAGCAACGCTGTGTGTAGGGCTGAAACGAGTATCCGAGTACTCCGATACTCGCGATCTGCTCCTGAAAATTTGAGTATGAATATTCGTAACGTCCAAGATAGCTGATTCACGATTTTGATAAATATAATATTAACATTTTATGTGGGTATGATGTATTTTTTGTTCTGGAATGCAGAGTAATGTTTTTAAAGTAAGACTAGTGAAAGCGCTTTAACCATTCAAAAAAATAAAACTAAAGTTCCACTCACTGGAGAAAAAACTAATTAGCTTTAAATGCCAGAGTTTTAGCTCCAGTGTTTAGTTTGTTTTGGTTATGGTAACTCTTCATTATTTGACACAATTACCGTAATTCCAGCGGATTCTCAGGCAGAAAAACGCAGCCTGATATGCAGCTCGGCTCAGCTGAAGTGTGGATGTGATCTACATGAATCAGCTGATTCTGCTGCCGGAAAAAAAATGCTTTTTTCATACGGGCTCTGCACCAATATGTAATGCTGAGAACGTAAAATGTTGAAGAACTTTGAGGATAGAAAACAGTGGAAAACATTTTCAGAGTTTGTTGTTAAATGATCCAAAACAGCAGTGATTGTTTTAATGTTGTTTATATTACTGCTGAACTTAACCAGAAGGTTGACCAAAAGAAATAAAAAAAAAACACAATTTCTTTCTATCTAAATTTGTGTGTTTTTATCTGTGTTTTTATTAGTCTAAATAAAGGGGTAAATGGTGGTGATTTAATACAAATATTTTAATTTTCATGCATCCAGTAAAAAGACATACACATAGCAAAAAACATATTAAAAAGTAAGAATCGTTGTTCAATTGGTGAATCAAACTGTGGATCTAATCGGTAACAATCCACAACCTTAGTTGTGTTCATGGCTGTTTGAGTGATGAACTCGTAAAGATTTACTGGCAAAATCCATTTTTAATCCCTGCCGAATGTTGGGATTTAAGCAACATTGAAAAGGTTTTTCTTTTAGAATGTTTAGGTTTTAGAAAAAATAACTAAGACACGGTGTGTAGCAGAGCGGCTCTCGTCAATAGTGATGAAAGGATGTGAGGGTAGACTGCGGGTCGCTCACATCCCAAAAAGTGTGAGCACCATTATTCCATGCTTTTATATCTTCACATTTAGATTAGTGTAATTCACTTTTTACTTGTCTTAGCAAAAGCTCTTTAAAATGTCCACAACTTGTTCAAAATTCTACATTTAACAAGACCAAATAAAGGAGCTCACATAACTCCTTTACTGTCCTCTTCACACTGGCTCCCAGTTAAATTTAGAATCGATTTTAAAATTTGACTCCTAGTTTTTAGAGCCTTGCACGGACAAACTCTTAAATACATTGCTGACGTTTTAACTCCCTACTCTTCAGTCTCGTCCTTGAAGTCTTCAAACCAAAATCTATTAAAAAATACCAAAAACCTGCTATAAAACCAGAGGAGATGTTGCCTCTCAAGCTGTTGCTCCTCGTCTTTGAAACAACCTGCTGTTGTCAGTACGACAGATGAACTCCGATGAGTGTTTTAAAAGTCAGGTCGAGACGTGTTTATTCAAAAAGAGCTTTTAGGTCATTCATTGGATATTTATTGTCTTTTATATTGTTTTATCTGCAGTATTTGTATGACTGGCTGTGATTCTCTGTGAAGCACTTTGTGATTTTTATCTGGGAAAGGTACCAGTTTTTGTGTTAATTAACCCTCAGCGTCAGCACCACGAGACTGCAGGTCCTTTCCATCCTGCTTGATCTCTATTTTTTTTGTGAATGCATAAAAAATCTACTTGACCTTGTAGAAATATTAATAAAGCAATGAACGTCTTGATCAAGTTTTGATTCTTATTTTTCTGTTGTCTGTTTTGCATGATATGTATTTTTCAATGCAACTGGAGATTTTTTTTGCTTCTTTCTGTCAGAACTGTACCCACAAATGTTTTTTTTCTTCATCTGACTTAAACGAATTCTTGATTTCCTTCTCCAGGTGTGTCCTTCAACAGTGTTTACACACAGATCTGGAGAGTGCTGCTTCATCTGGCTGCAGATCCTTTCCCTGAGGTGTCAGATCTGGCCATGAAGGTCCTCAACAGCATCGCCTACAAGGTTTGTCGACTCTATAAAGCCACTGAAACGAAGTTTATTTTCTGGAAATCCTAAACTCTTAAATGTGTTTATTGTTGTTACCATTAGGAGGTCTGAAGGCCATTAAAGAACAACTGATTCTTTATTTGTATTTGTTGTATCTTCAGCTCACAGGGAAAGACACTGGTTTCCAATGCTTACCTTTTCTTTGTCCCACTGGCGTCTGCTTTCCTCAAAAAGCCATTTCTTTTGTGCAAATGCAATTAAGGGCCGATGGCTCCCTCAGGCCTGGCATGGCAAAACTGAGTAAAGAGGCTGCTGCCACTTCGGGAGCTTTAATAACCTCTGCAGTCCCCCTACCCATCCGAACATGAACCAAACTTTCCTAGTTTCCCCTCAGTCCCTTTTAAAAGAATCCAATAACAAGTTTCTGTTCTTGACCAAAAACTTTACCTTTATCACTGAGCTGTCATTCTGATAAATCTAATAAATGAATAAAATGTGAGTTCATTACATGAAAAAATAATCAGTTAGATCGCATTTTCTAAGAATATTGTCTTTCCTGATCACAAGGTCAAAAATACTAGCATTGGTGCATTGGTGAATTGGCTGTAAGAATTCATTTTCATGCTGCTAGTAATTTCTAGTTTTCCCTCCTACAACCACGATGTGAGTGATAAACAATCACTTATGCATCCAAACTAGCCAGTTTAGTTTAGTTTAGTTTAGTAAATGATGAAAATGAAAGGGGACAGAAAGAAGAAGACTTATTGTTTCTGCCCCATTTAACTAAATCAATCAAGATTTTTTAACCTAATCTGTCTCTTTGTATTGTAACATTAATATATCAACTGGCTGACGAAAACAAGAATGTAGACAATATCAACAAGAAAATAAACCAAATACCTCTTTTTTTTTTATTTTTATTTTTTTATATATTTAACTTGCCAAAATTTTAAAGACGCGTCAGCCTCTTTTGAGCGTAACTGTTTCAGTCCAAATGACTCAAAGAACCTGTTACCAGAAGAAAACCTGATTTCAGCTCCAAAACAGATTAAAACTATTAAACTTCAAAATGAGCAAACTAAAGATAGAAGTCCGTTTGGAACCAGCCACACAGACGATTCTCACTGATTCAACCTGAAAGCAAACCTGCAGTAAACGTCCGACTCAAACACATGAATAACCGGGCCAGAACGTTATAGTGATGATGGTCCAGGAGGAACGTCCTCTCACATCTTTAAATAGATCAACTCAGCCAATCAGGATCCTCGACCAGAAGGGATCTACAGATAAAAATGACTCATCATTCCATTAGATTTTAAATAACCAACATCTGATTTTGGATTTATTACGTTATAACAGGCGTCTTTATTCCCTACACAACTAAAAAACACTTCAAAGAAAACGTAAAACTGTAAATCTTTTCTTAAGTGAGTCAGTGTGGACGTATTGCACGTTCTCTCCAGCATGAAGCTGAGCTGAGACGGCTTCTTCAAACAGCATTCACCCACCAGTGTTAACATCAGCTCTTCTAATTAGGATTTTGATTGTCAGATATTATCGATTTCTAACGATGCGCACAAGGTCAGCAGCTAATTAAAATCTTGTTTTCTCAGACTGTGAAGACATTAAAGGCATTTTTCTGTTCTTTTATGTTTTTTGTTGGTCACATTTTTTAATAATCAGTCTTTCCAATGTGCTGGATAAACACGTTCTTAAAGAACTTAACTGAACCCAAATGTCACGTTTTTATGATCCTAGAAACAGTTAGTTGCTCCTTTTTAAGACACTTTTTACTTTCCAGATCATTAATGGTAAAGAAAGGCAATGAAATGAGGGATTCTTGCAAAGACTCAAAATAAAACGACTCGTTACATTTTACATTTTCGTCAGAAGGAATAAGGACACACCTGCACTATTGTTCCTGAATCAGTTTGTGACAAAGGCGTTTGCAGAAATGTGTGATCGTTTCTGCTGTGCGTCATGGCAACGCTGACAGGAGATGTCTTTACAGTCCTTTTCTGTTCTGTTTTCAGATGAAAAAAAAAGAAATGTCTGCAGCACAACTTTCATATGCAGGTGCAGTTTAAAAGTTTTGGATTTGAAATTGATTTATTTGAAGCAATAAAAACAAAAAAATAATATTGACCCCAAAAAAAAGACATGGACGTCTACACAATCAAATTCTGGATGATGATGACTTGATTGGAAAAGTAATAGAAGATGCATATCTACATATGTGCTTCCAGATCAAACCAACTTTGTGAGCTTTTAATTCACTATAAATAACCTTAAAGGCACATTTTGATCTGTGTATTTCTGAGTAATCCTCTAAGAACTGTAACAACAGCAGCCCCTCTCAATCCACGAAACCAAGCGGGTTCTCACGCGCTGATGTCACAAATTGAGAACCGCCCCTTTCAGGGACAGTCTGCTGTGACATCAGCGCCTCCAGGCTAACACAAACACACACTTTCTCCACAAAGCTTACGCGGATCAGCAAATCTCTGTAACTTTAAAATCCCAATACTGCATCTTTTCCATTTCTGTGGCGCCTTCAATGTCCGTCTGGTCTAAAAGGAGTTCGTTACTGTAGACATCCATCTCTACTAGTGGTCGGGCTCCTTTAAGATTTCTTGACTGAATCAAATGAACCCATTAGTCATCACCATTCTGTCTGTGATGGAATAAAAGTTTGTCTCCAATAAAGGGCTGCCACTTTTTTGGAATAAACACCCGGGCTACTAAAGGTAGATACACAATATGCACATCCATCTTTGCAAAACTTTGGATGTTTGTTTTTGGGTGAAATGCAGACACGCTGCCGAAGCCGGTTCTAAACTGGCGTCATGAAACGGGCGGCGCCCAAGGAAAAAAAGGCGGAGCCTCAGAGATCGGGGCGGAGCCTCAGAGATCGGGGCGGAGCCTCAGAGATCAAGGCGTCTTACTTTCGGATAGGAAAAAGAGTTGACTAAAATAACTCCTATTTCATAAATAATTTGTTTTTTAGGGGTTCCAAAGGTTATATATGATCTTATTTTTGGATATAATTTACTCTTAAAGGCTTAAGAAAAGCATGGAATAGGCCCTTTAAACTGAACATTTGTCAAAAAGAGTTTATTTGCTTAAAACAGAGGAAGAAAACATGTAATACTTAACTAATTTATTATTTCTATATATTTTTATAATAATCTGGTTCATAGCTACTAATTAGTTATTTATACTTTACCCGTCCCCATTCAGATTATTTATTAATGATTTAAAATATTAAAAAACAAACGTTTTTTTTTTCCTTATGTATAGAAATGCATTTCATCTCATATTTGTTAAAATAAATCATCAGTCTTTGTTCATTTAAAAGGCTTTTACACAAATCTGAAGAAATGAGGCTTTGGTGAAACGTTTGACTCCATCATCCATGAACATACTTGTTTTAAAAATTAAGTTTCATGTAAAAACTGATCTATAGTTTTGGTCTCATTGATGGAGACAAATCTTTGTGTGAAAGTTGTTTTTCCCCTTTTGTCCCCTTTGCTGTGATAAATGTCACATTTATTCCATCTCCGCTGCTGTTTTCATAAACGCAGGTCTGCCGTTTAGTCAGTTTAAAAGAAAAAAACAACCCAGAAAAATAATTATCGGCTTTAACAGAAAACCTGCCCGTAAAAGGGATTCATAAGCAGGTTTCCATAAGAACCGACTCAGCCTTTAATCACACAGTTTCATAACTGCTGTCTTTTTTCATCAGTTTTTGTGAATCTCACTTTTATCGAAAAGGTTGTTTTCAGCTTTTTTATGCCTCTTAGCCTAAAACAAAAAAAAAAAAAAAAAAAAAAAGATCCCCTCATACCTGCTTCAATTCTGCAATTAGCATAAAAATCAACTTACAGGCTCTTCCCGCCAGTGAAATGTGTTTGCTGCTGTTAACAAGATTTAAACCGCACAGTTTGGTCTCCTGCTTGCTTCAGTAAACAACTACTCTGCTATTTATCAGCCATGCTTTGCCTCTATTGTCTTTATTAAGTTTACACCTCCCTTGCGTGCGGTTACCAGACGATTCAGGATGAAGAGGTTATATTACCTGCTCGGTTTAATGAGATAAAGTTCTGGAAATTTAGGCAAACTTACTGAAGTGTTGCCCTTCTCTCTCTGTTCTGAACTAGCCTCTTCAGATGTTTTTGGTTTCACTTCTGACAACAATGAAGACTTTTTTTGTTGTTTCTCCTCAGGCAACGATGAATGCCCGACCTCAGAGGATCCTGGACTCCACGTCGCTCACAAAGTCGGCACCGGCCAGCCCCACCAGCAAAGGAACGCTCATCCACCAGGCGGGGTGAGTGAACGTCAGACCACAATTCACCTCAGCTTTGAGGTGAAGCAGAAACACTACGTGAACTCTGCATGTAAACAGCTCCAAGCAGCGATATGTAAGAGGATACACTGGAACTGTGACGGAGTTCTTAAAATCACTTCAATCTTACTGTGAAAAGCAAACGTAGAGAAGACTCTCACCCTCTTCTCATTTCAGTTTTGACATTCTGTCTTTGCCATTTCAGTTATATGAATATACTTTGTTGTGTTACAAATAGAAAGTTAGCGTATATGTATCTGGGGTTCACATGCCGTCTCCAGCTGTTGGTTTTTTTAGTGGTTTCCAGTTTTCAAACAATATTAGATTCTCTTATTTGAGTCTCGGTCCAAACAGGTTAAAGTCACTAATAGCTACTTTTGAACATTTTCTGTGAGATATTTTTGGAATTATTTTGTATTATAGGCAGATAACATAAATGTTGATGATTTATTACTATTTTTCAGTTGCTACATATTGATGTTAAAAAAGTTAAAAGCTTTGTTTTAGTTTTATTCCAAAGAGGTAAATCAGGATCAGCTTAAAGTAAAAGAAAAACCAGATTGTAAATTTGTTTTTTACAATTTACTTTTTTTGAGTTTTATTAAAAAAAAATTCCAAATGTATGTTTTTTGGTTTATTTTTTCAAATTTCAAATATCTTTTTTTTTCAAATTCACCTTCTTTTCAACATTTCTTTAAGTTTAAAAATATTTTTGTCAAATTTACAGTTTTACTTCTAATTTTTAATATTTCTTTCAAGTTCAAATAAATATTTTTCATGCTTAGAATATTTGTTTCCAAATTTTCAGTATTTTTTCTCATTTTAAATCATATTTTTTTTTGTTTAAAATCTTTATATTTAATTTTGAACATTTTTTTCAAATTTAAAAAACAAGTTATTTTTTTCCGTTTTTCTACTAGATTTTCAATTTTTTTTGAAGTGCAAGATGCATTTTAAAAAAATTATACTTTTTAATATATGTTTTTAAGCTTATGATGTTTTCTTTCTAGTTTATAACTGATTTCATATTTTAATCTACATTTTTCTCATTTACAAGACTTTTTTATTTACTTTAAGCTGGTTCTGATTTGATCTTATAGTATTTCTTTTAAACTCTGACATTGTGAGAGCTTGAAGAAATCAATACTTCAGTAAATGTGACGAACAGCTGAAGTCTTGTTTCTCATCTTCTTCGTTCTTCTTCGTTCCTCTTGGTGCCTCAGTGGCTCTCCACCCATGCCCAGCACCAGCAGCTCCAGCCTGACCAACGACGTCCCCAAACCCCCCAACCGAGAGCAGCCCGCCACGCGGCCCCCCTACACACCCACACTGGGAGGACAGGCGCCGCACTCGCACCAGTTTCCACGCACTCGGAAAATGTTTGACAAGGGTCCTGAGCAGGTGAGGAAACGACGATCTCCTCCTCTTAAGAAACACATTTCTAAACGCGTGTGACCTCGACTCTTTAAATCCAACCCTCTTGTTGGCTCTGTTTTTGTTCAGGCAGCTGAAGACGGCGACGAGCCGGTCGGCCACAGGAACTACATCAGTCTGTCCCTGCAGACCGGCCTGTGCGACTGGAGCGCCAAATACTTTGCTCAGCCGGTCACTAAGGTACGTCTCTCCATTAAGCTGCTTTACTCCCCTAAAATAAAAAGGGAAGGTTGACACTCTTACAGTCACACTGAAGCCTCTGATTCAGTTAAACCAGAACACCTTTAAAAAAACAGCAGAAATATAACTTTTTAAAACCATCGTGCCATATTCTCCATCTGAGCACACTGCCTACCAAGTAGTTGCTAGGCAACAAAAGGAAAAGAGATGGGTTAGATTATTTTTTGTTTTCACACATAAATGAGAATCTCCATCACAGTTTATGCTGATCCTTTATTTAAGAAGGGAATCCACACACACATGCATATATATATATAAATATATATTTGTCATTTTTATTTAATAATCAACTTTTTGTTCCAAGTAATACCATTATGGAGGAAAAAGAAGTACCTTCTGCCTATAAAAGATGTATTTTTGAATAATTTAGAGGTTTGAGCTGTAACGTTGTCCTGAATGAAATTCAAGATTAACAGAAGTGATTTGGACATTCCCACTGGTGGTTTAGATATTACTCCGTCTTGCAGAGATAAAGTAAAGAATGAAAGTTTTTTTATCCTCTAAAATGATTTTTATATCAGGTTGAGTAAATGAAACAGCATAAAATCGTGATTTGTTAAAAAAAAAAAATGTAGATAAGCCATTAAAATGGATGCATTTGCTGCTAATTCATTCTATAATTAAAACGTTAAGCTTATTTTCTAATAAGGTGCTTAAAAACAAAAACAAAAATTAATTTTAGGTCATAAAGTGTCTGCAGATGGATCAAATCGGAGTCCCAGCGGGAGCTGATTCCAGCAGAGGCCAGCTTAATGGCTAAAAGCCATTTGGCCTCCTTTGGTTTGATTTCTGGCCTCCATTAGCGGCCTGGTCCCTGCAGACCTCCACCTTTAGAGCTCACATGCAGGAGACACAAGTCCTGCTCAGACTTCTGACACAGATCCACTCAGATTCCACGGCAACTCCTCCAAGTGTTAAAAACTTTTTTTTTTTTTGATAAATGCGAGTTTTTTCAAAATTGACTTGTTTCCATTAGTCTACTTTATTATTGCAAATCTAATTTCCACAATTTCACAGCCAATAGAAACTGAACTAATGGTACGTTCCATTCTCATGACGTCCCTTTAGTCCACCTGTGTCAAAGTCAAGACCCGGGTGCCGGATCCGGCCCTCTGGGTAATTCTTGTGCTAGATTTTTGGAATATTTTGGCATTTAATAAGAATGTTTTTGTCCATTTTGGAGTTTAGCTATTTCAGCTACATGCTAGCTATTTTTGCTAACCTAAGTTTTTTTTTCTTCTTAGTTTTTTTAGGCCAATATGACATTTAGCTAATATTTTAGAGGGCTATCAGCTTCAGTGATTTCAGCTATCAGCTTCAGCTTTTTTTAGCAATCAACTTCAGCATTTCCAGCTATCATCTTCAGCGTTTTTAGCTATCATCTTCAGCATTTTTTAGCTATCAATTTCAGCGTTTTCAGCTATCAGCTTCAGCATTTCCAGCCATCAGTTTCAGCATTTCCAGCTATCAGCTTCAGAGTTTTTAGCTATCATCTTCAGCGTTTTTTAGCTATCAGCTTCAGCATTTATAGCTATCAGCTTCAGAATTTCCAGCCATCAGTTTGAGCATTTTTATCTATCAGTTTCAGTGTTTTCAGCTTTCAATTTCAGCATCTTCAGCTATCAGCACTAAGATGTTCAGCGGCCAAATTCAGCTTACAGCATTCACACTAGCATTATTACAGGTAAAGCTATATATGTAGTTCATAATTATGTTAAAAAGTTACGTTTTTTTTTTTGTTTTTTTTGTTTTAGTTTGTTCAATAAATGTTAACTCTGTTCGGCTCGCGACCTAAGGTGTGTTTTGGATGTTGGCCCCTTGTTCGATTAACTTTGACACCCCTCCTTTAGGTGGTCATATGAACCTGTGTTCCCCTTTAAGATACAGCCACTCCTCTCTATGAACCTCCACAGACCTGGATGACCCAAAAACCCGCAGCAGCCATTCAGATCGACTCCTGTACGGGTCCATGTGACTAAAGCTCAAGTAAAGTTTGTGTTCTAGTTAATTAAAGACGGATCCACATTTAAGTTGAGGATGGTAAAAAAAACAATTCTATCCTCCTCACACAATCCTTTTCATTTAATACCTCAACCATCCTGACAGTTTGTAGGTTTTGATCCATGACAGCTGATTTCTGGAGAGCTGAATGTTTTACACAGACGTTTTTTACTCTCAGAACTGAACCACAGAAGTGGAAACAACAGGATCTGTTGGGTCTCACCTGCTCATAAACACTGATTTTTTTTTTTTTTTACCTGGAAGTTTTACTGCTAAACCTCTTTGACCCTCGTTCATGCACTCATAATGTCCAGAGATGCTGGATTACTTAAAACACTTTTTTTATTTTTTTTTTTTTACGTGCAGCGTCTCAGAACTGTTATTTAGGGTTGCACACCGAGGTGCTAAAATGCCTCTCATGTTTTCTTAAAAGCGATACAAACGGAGAAAATATGTCTCCAAAATACTGATGTAACAAAGCGGTCCACAAAGTCTAGATGTGTTTGGGAAGGGTTTAACACCCTGCAGGAGTCAGGAAGCACTCTGAAAAATACTTAAAACCCATGTATTTTCCTGTTTTTGAAATAAACTTTCTTTTTATTAAAAGTTTTTAAGCATTTAATTTCTAAAGTAAATGTGTGCATTTTTATAATATGTTTTAACTTTACACTTTACTACAATTCAATGACAAAACACTTGTTTTTTTAGTTGGTGTTTGTTTTATTAAAGCGGAACAAAAATCATAAAATCCTAATTTAGATCAGAATGTGCTTCTTCATTTATATTTATCTGTTGTTCAGAGTTTTTGCCTCAGGATGTTTGGAAGGAATCAAAGCTCAGCTCGCCTTCTGACTTTTGTGTTCAGATCCCGGAGGAGCACGACCTGGAGAGTCAGGTGAGGATGGAGCGTCAGTGGAGGTTCCTGAGAAACGCTCGCGTCAGAAGGCAGAGTCGAGTCATCACACAGAGAGGTTGGTCCAATCCCAACACCGCAAACACTCATTTTCCTTCTCAGAGGCAGAATATTATCTATGGTCTCTCAAACAAAATATAATCTAAAACATTCACTTGTGGGTGGAAAGTCCTCACACATTTTCCACACGTGGATTTGATGATTCTGAAAGGTTTATCAGAAGTGTCTGACGTTCTTACTAAATCATGGTTTAGTAAAGGTTTTTGCAGCTGGACATGAAGCAAGCTATCAAAACATCATGACTCTATCAACAAACACTAGTTTGAATTCTGGTTCAGAATTTATTGATTTTTTTTTAATGCTTCATTGATTTTACTGCATCACATTTTTTTTCTTATCCTGGTTTATTTTGTTGTAATTTCCCAGATAAATACCCCGTATTATTATCGGTTTGTCATGTGGGATGAAATGAGGCTCATAGAAATGCTGAAAAACACATTTTTAAAAGGTTTTGAGCAAAAAGTTTTCATTATCGAACTAAAGGCTTTTAGGACTTAATAGTTTGTGGAATCTTATTTCTTTTTTTTTATTTTATACATATTTATTTTGTTGTTCCTTTATCTGTCTTTTTCTTGTAAAGTGCTATAGAAATAGAGATTCATTGATCAACCCGAGAGGCATTTTGCTTTTAAGAACAAAATAAACAAAACCTAAAGGATGGCAGAAAATCGGCTTTGAAATTGGACAAATTTGGATACTTTTGTCCCATTGGGCTTCATCCAGAAGCATAAAATCAGTCATAAAATATAAACAATAGTTAGTTACTAAACTAAACTGGTTATCCCTGCCCTTAGAGCCTCCTTCTCAATGAGGAAAAAACTCCTAAAAAAAATAGATTCCAGGGGGAAAAAAAGAAACCTCGTGGAAGGAGGAATCCTCTCCCAGGACGGACAGGTGATGTACCAAGAATGTTGAAGAATTGGCTTATCTAGCTCTACAACTCCATGTTTAATAGTGTAGCAGCTGGGGCTTTATCCCAATGGAACTGGAACAGCTGTGGGGGGCGAGCCAGAGGCGTGGTCCACGGCCAAGAACAGGCACACAGGCGATCGCCCTGGAATCTGAAATCTCTGCTGTTCCCCCGAAGGGGAGTGGAAAAGAAGAACAGCACATGAATCGCACTGCACCAAACAGAGGCATGGAGGACTAAATATAAAATAGCTGATAAAGAATAAAGGGAAGGAAAATTAAGATCTTAATGCATGTTATTTATCTACAAGTGGATGTATTGGAATGGAGCAGAGCAGAGAGCTTAAGCCCCGCCTGGCGTATTTTCTACATCACAATTAAACTCTTTATTTAAACTGTGTACTTTTGTCTGCTCCTGATTCACAGCAATTTTAATAATTTCATACTCAGAAATTCCATTTTAAGTTTAACTTTCTTACTATATGGAGAAAAACATCACAAGAACGTGTTAAAAACACCAAAAACACAATTTTCTTTAAGATGCAGCCACTCCTCTGCTGGACAAAAGAAAAAAACCTGCAGCACCCGGACAGGTCAAGCCCCGACTGAGACTGTGATCTCGGCTGTTGTTCAGTTTTGTTGGCACAACAAGGTTGTCCACTTTCTAAGTCTGGCAGACGAGCTGCGAGATCTGCAGCTCCCTTTGTTGAACTCTCCCACAGAAAGCCGTGGAGGATTTGGAGGCTCAGTCGCAGCAGACTGTCATGATGAGGCGGCGGCGCCGGCGTGTCGAGTAGATGATTCACCACGTCAAAGGAGGGATGAAGATCAGTCCACATCTGGAAAGATCCTGTCTTATGAGTCACAGGACTCCCCTCTCTCTCACATCAAACAGCCTGGAGGACCAGCAAATACTCAGAACCTCCAAGTGAAGTTTTCTCAAACAGAATCCCTAACGAGCGCCCCCCTCCTCTTCCTCACATTGACGAGGCGATTGGCGTCAGAGCTGAGGCTTGCTCACGCACCTCCTCCTCTCTTTTATCTGTCCGTTCAATCATTGAATTCCCCGCACAGGTTCCTGAAAGAGGTAAAAGGGCTGCCCTCATTCAGTCTGCTGCCTCCAGAGACAGACGGAGCCAGGAGGAGGAAGGGGGGGGGTTCTTCACTTGTTGAAGTGAAGCTCTGCTCGCATCAGCATGCAGAGGAACGACCCGCAGAACCGTCAGCGAGGAGGATCCCAGGTTTCAGCCTCAGCCGTGTTCGTCCGTCATGACCTCATGATGGATTTTCCTCCTCGTGTTCAACCGTATCATTGTGGACGTCTCAGGAGTCTCCACGCAGAACTGAAGTGTTGCCATGACAACCTATTATTCTATGATTGAAGACTCAACAGTTGAATCATCCTTTTTAAGTCCAACTTTTCCTGAAGGCTGACACTTTTTCACTATTTTTTTAAGCCATTGGTTATCATTTTGGTTTCAAATCTGATTTTTTTCACATAAATTTACATTTTTATTGAATTATCTATGAGGTATTTCCTCTTTTCATTTAAACTCTGTTAACTCCAAGCAGAAAGTCTTCATTATAGAATGACAAAACTTAAAAAAAATAGAATTTTAGGGCATCTTTTAATGGACAATTTTTTTGCGTTTTTAGTTACAAGCTGAGTTGTTATGTCGTCTTAAGACTGAAGTACCATTTAAGAATTGGAATGTTATTATTTATAGTTTATTACAATACAACAGGCTTAGAATAATGACTTTTATTTATTATATTACTTGCCTATTACTCAATTTAAAAAAAAGGATTTTAAAGAATTTTTAATTGTTGGTTGTTTTTTGTAATACACAAATCATTTATGGAACCAAAACTGTGACCTAAAAATGATTGTTTTAACTTAATCGTTTGGACGGTGAACCACTGCATCTGTTCTACCTAAACATATTATCATAAAATGTTGTCCATATGCTTTCATTTATTACCATTAATCCAAAAGAATAGAGAACTATTAATCCCATAAGGATAAATTCACCTAATATTGAAATTAGTTTTAGTACCGCCCAGAAAATGGTCAGACAGACGACAGAAATCCACACATACAGTTCAAGGTTGGAGCTCCTGTTTAGCATGGATGTAGATGAGTTACTACCCAAAAAAAGGGGCGTTTCCACACTGTGTACAATGTGTAGACAGAGGAACAAAATAACAATTAAAAGTTACATTATTACATTTTTTTTTCTTCTTTTTTAATGTTTTATACTTGTTCAAAATGATTTATAGAAGTTAGATTTGTGTGTTTTACAGCTTAAGTCATGTGTGATTGGTAGAAAACACGACTCTCGTGGGTAATTTTGTCCACAAGGTTAAAAAAATCTCTGAAATCTCTGAGGACTTGTATCTCTTTTTTGTTTTTCTGTGAAAAGTCTGCACATTTGTATTTATTTGGTTTCTGCTTAACTAATACCTCGGTTGTTCATTGCGACCGTGCACGTGTTGTTGTGGTTATGCAGGAATCCTGGGAGCTTCTGTGTTTTGAACCAAACTGAATCTAAGACCATTTAACATCCTGAAGGTGCATCTCCACCACAGTCCTGCTATCACGACCGTCCCTCCTGAAAAGCCCTTTTGGTCCTGTAAAATGCCCAGTTCTCTTACTGTAAAAACTTTAATGAATGTAAATTAATGTTTCCCTTTTTGGTGCGTTGAATTTGTGAGAAAAAAATTTTTTTTTTGTTTTTTTTTTTTCTTTCCAGCATAGAAAATTCTTGGAAAAATGAACCGAGGCACATCAGACTGAATCATTATGACAAATGTTTGTGTAAATGCTCTGAGCTTATTTCTGTTTTCACTGATTAATGAAGATCCCTCAGTCTCTTTCCTGGAAATCAGCAAACAGAAATATTTGGTTCTTGTAATGCAGCAGAGTTCCGGTTAAGGTGCTTAAAGTTCCACTAGGATCATTCTTTTGAATTAGCCAAATTCAGGAAACTTGTGAGGATTTCTAGGTATAGTTTCCACAGAGCAGCAGTAGTTCATCAGGAATTCACCTCTGAATTGTGGGCGGGGATCTGGAGTAGAGCAACCCCGCCCCCTTCCCTCCCAGTTGCTGCAGGGAGCTTGTAGCCCACCAAACGTATAAATAAGCTCATTTTTCAAACATTTTTCGTATGCTCCTAATTTGTAGCAATTTTATTACGAAATAAAATTTTAATCTTTAATTTTCTTTAAAAATGTAATCCACTATGAGAAGAATGCCACAAGAACATGTTAAAAGTGGAGTGAGTCCTTACCCGTAAAACTTTGACCCCTCCTTGTTCCCCTCTCTTCTCTCACTTCCAGGCGTTTCCCGTCTGGATGATCAAATATTCATAAATCGTAACCCTGGAGTTCCATCTGTGGTGAAGTTCCACCCCTTCAACACCTGCATCGCCGTGGCCGACAAAGACAGCATCTGGTGAGGCGCGCGACTCGTCCTGCAGGTGCTCTGCGGCGTGTCGACTGTCGGCTGACGGTTCTGTTTGCCGTAGTTTCTGGGACTGGGAGAAGGGCGAGAGGCTGGACTACTTCTACAACGGGAACCCTCGATACACCCGCATCACCGCCATGGAGTATCTGAACGGACACGACTGTTCGCTGCTGCTCACCGCAACAGGTTGGATCGCACGCCACCACATCCAGCAGCCTTAGAGAAAAACGACTCCTCACCCCCACCTAAACAGACTCCCGTCTCCTTCATCATTTAACCGAACAAAAGTAATTACCCGTCATGGCTTTGTGTTCATAACACAGTTCTGTAGAAAACAACCGCACATTAAAAGCCATTGATTTTGTTTGATCTTCAGAGCTTCTAATTAAATAAGAATGAATCTGCAGCACACCTCTGACAAAAGGCTCCAGGATAAATGCATTTAAATTCCATCTCATCAAAACCTAATGTGCACTTATTCAGCTTTTCTCCATCAGACAAGTGCCGGGGGGCGGGGTTCACGGGCCGGGACATCAGTCATAAAGATACAGAGTTAAAACTGTAAAGCGCTGAGCTTAAATCAAGCAGAGACATTTATGGGAGGTAATGGGTTCCTCGCCAGAGTTTGGAGGCGTTTTCTGCAGAGTTTTTTATGCTTCTGCCTTTTTCACGACTTCCAGAAAAGTCTTTTAAAAAGCTTCTCTCCTTTCTTGAGGTCTCTTCTTGTTGAACATTTTAACATTCACACTTCGTTTAAATTAAAGCAGAAACTTGACTTCTCTTGTCTAATTTCTATTTAAGTTAAATGCTTACCAGCTGAACAGAAACATCTCAATAAGACGGAATGACTTTTATGCAGAGAATTCATCTTAACTTGGCAATATTTACTACATTTAAGATACATTTTTATGAAAATCAAGTCATTCTTTCGTAGTAAAACTTTGCTGTTTTCCCTCCTCTGCCTAGACGACGGAGCGCTGCGGATCTGGAAGAACTTTGCGGACCAGAAGAACCCGGAGATGGTGACGGCGTGGCAAGGCCTCTCCGACATGCTTCCCACCACCCGAGGTCAGCCCCCACACCACCCACTCACCCCTAATACCCACAATCCAGCACTGCCCCATGCTAATCCCATCCCAGACCAATAGGGGAAATCCCGTCTGGATTTTATCTGATGCTGGAACCGAATTACTAACTCTGTAAAGGTGCCAGTACCAAGACGGGTAAAGAAGGTGATGAATGTGCCGAAGATGCTTTATTTCATTGTTTCTGACAGTCTGCACCGCTGAAGTACTCGTGTATTTCAGCTCTTATCGTCACGGCAACGCCCTCTTTTCAGAGTACATGTCACTATTATCCATCACTGAATTCGAATCTTTTGCTTTGAAGTACGGGCAAACTTTCACTCGCTTCGCAGTCGACATTTTGACTCAAGCTCCGCCCACCCCCATAGCCACACCCATTCCTATATGAGTCCGCCCACAATTGCTAGAACAGTAAAATGATTGTCTAGAATTGTACTGCAAAACTGAACAGATACAAGAGAATCGAAAGGAAGCTCCAACATCTGAGTTTTCATACGGTACCTGAAGTGTCATAAACGTCGGTACCGGTACCAACGTGAATCTGAATTTTAGTACCCATCCCTACAGGCCACACCCCCCCATCAACAGAGCAGGCGGGACAGGAGCTTACTGGATTTGTTCAAACGTTCCACTGAAGACCTTTTATCTTAACTGAAAGCAACAAACTATATTTATATTTAACAGAAACGTAAACCTAAACGTTGTGGATTTTTCTCATAGAAAGTAATAATTTCAACACCTAATTGCTCTTTTTTTAAATTTCCGCTTCTATCTGGATCAGAAATCCAGGCTTTAATGGCTAATTTCTACTATAAACATGTTTCAAGTTCAGATTTAGTCTAGATAAATTTGTCGGTTTGATTTAGCCTTTCTGCCGATTTTGTTAATGATAAAAGGATGATTGTAACGATACACATCAAAATAAACACTAAATCTGCCAACATGTTTTAAGTGAAACTGAAATAGCATTGAAATGTTTAAAAAATCCAACCAAGGTGAATCATCTCGGCTTCTTTACCACAAGTATGTCATGTGGTAAAAACGTGAAATAAAAAAATTAAAAAAATAAAAAAACAAAACGAGCCGTTATATGGCTGTGCTGCAGTTCAGATGTTCAATAGGAAAACATATTAATGCTTTTGCAAACATGAACCAATGAAGTAATTTTGTTTAAACTGATCAAAAGAAGGAAAACAAAAGCTTCGATCTGATTTATTTTCCTTTATTAGCGATGTTTTTTGATAGAAAATCTAACCTTCAGTTTGTAGTGCACACACACCTCTTCAGCTTAAACACAATTGAGACACTTGTGCACTTAAAACCACAAAGAAGCAGAGCTGAGACTTTAAAAAGTCAAAATCACAAGTGCTTTTATTCCAAGCTTCAATGACATGAAGGATTCTTCTAAAAATATTTTAGATATGCTGTACATATTTTCCTTTCAAGTTTATTGAAGGAACTTGACTTTAGTCTCATCGTTGATGTATTAGAACTCGATTAAGACCATTGACTGAAGCGGAGAACTGGACTGAGCGAGTGTGATGTCACCCATAGAAAATCTTTACTTCTGGCTCCAAACAAAGTTAATTCAGTCTCTATTTTTTGCAATACAGACGCCCCCATGTTGGAACCAGAAGTCGTCAGTAATCAGTGACCGGTCCGAGTCAGTCTGAGTCATCGTTTTCATGGCAACCATTCTCTCCAATTGGGGGGGAGCATGTTGGAAGGCCACGCCCCTAACAATTAAAAGCGAACTACACAAAATCTGTCAAAAGTTTTGAATGTTGCTTTTATTGAGGCATCTGATTGGCCAGTTTATATCTACTGAAAAAATTATGAAAAAAAAGAGGATTAACATGAACATGTGGATAGCTGTTTATTTTTCAGCGAGTACTTCCTGTTTGCCAGGAGGAAGGGGTCACTCAGTCCAGTTTTCATATGCAGTCAATGCCTAAAGGGGCCATAACATGATTTTTTTAAGCCTTTTAGAGTAAACTATATCCATATATATATTTATATATAACATTTGAAACACTAAAACAATTATTTATGAAATATTAGTTATTTTTATCAGTTTTTTTTCTACCCGTAACTAAAACGATTCTATTCCTAAGGCTCTACCTGCCGCTGCGTTTGAGTGCCGCCCATTTCATGACTTCATCGTTGAGCCAGCTTTAGCAGCGTGTCCGACCCTTTAAGATGTATTTTTAGACGTATTCATGCAAAGCTCCCCCCTCCACCTGAAGCCCCCGTTG
This sequence comes from Oryzias melastigma, assembly GCF_002922805.2. Classification (NCBI taxonomy): domain Eukaryota; kingdom Metazoa; phylum Chordata; class Actinopteri; order Beloniformes; family Adrianichthyidae; genus Oryzias; species Oryzias melastigma. The sequence continues at coordinate 28,856,188 of NC_050512.1, forward strand.
ACTCTGGAGCCTTGCATTGTGTTACTTAAGTTTAGTGTCCCTTTTTAGTAGTTTTATGCACCGATAATTAAAACCCTGGAGAACTCTTTGAGCTCTAATATGTTTTTATTCTTTGGAGTTTGTCTAAATTCAACCAAAAACTGAACTTTAAAAGTAAAGAAGCAGAGAACTTGAATTTTTTTTTTTTTTAATAATTTCAAGGATTACCACCTTGATATTGGTGACATTTAAATGTTAATACAAGCACAGTTCCTTTATCAGAACATGGACACACTAAAGTATATATATATTTTTTTTTTTATATCAGACAGTCATGCTTGTCTTGCAAAAAAAAGACATAATTGATTTTGATCTGCCCAAATAATTAGCAGTCTAAACTGAGTCAGCACCTTTTTAGAACCTTATTTGCATATTTTTAGGTCATAGAATACAGACGGTGCAAAAGCTAGCTTTAAATGATGCTGAGTCTCACGGTTTCTTTGAGCTACAGTCTTAAAAATATGGTTACTTTGATGCCCACCAAACACAAGTATTTAAATTATGAACATACGCAGTGGCGTAACATGACTGACTGCAGATCCCAGAGGATTCATTTCAATCAGATTCATCATGTCAATAATGTCAAAAAATCAAACAACAGGTTTCATCCGGAAAAAAATAACAACAGATAAACAATATCTGCTTTTAAAAGGTGGATTTTAAGTCTGTTGTTTAGATTTGCATCCATCAAAAACATGAAACTGTCAGCTGCTGTCATCACCTGTCGGACACACACCATACCCATCATGCATCTGTCCTCTCTGCCAAACTGGGTCGAGTTAAGCCTGTCAGCAGTAAATCGTGAGACCCAGCAGGTAGGTTTAACCCTCTCCTCCTCCTTAAGAATTTTTTTTTTTCCAGGTGTTTTAGTGATCGGTTTGCTCTCCTCCTGTAGAAGTTTCACTGCTGACACACTTGTGTTCTTCCTGAGGCGGATCTCCCTCAAACGCGGGAACCAGAGCAGACGGCGGCGGTTCACACCTGTCAGAAACACCCACCCGCTTTCGTGTTGTGGTGTTTTACATGCGGCGCTCCACAGATTCCGCCTCAGGCGTTCGCTTCATTTCTGGGTCAGAGGCGGTTTTGAGAAACCAGAACAGATGCAGGAAGGATTGTGGGTTTTTACAGACAATGAAGTCATCAACCACCCCACTTTTAAAGTTTACAGAAGAGGAAATAAATTCAATTACACTTGTTTTTTGGAAGCTTCCATAAAATATAAATGGTGAAATATTAATCTATAAAAAAGAGACATTTTGATTCAAAAATTGCTTTAAAATTAGTTTAGTCCAAACATGTTATTTTTTTTAAACTTGTTTCATCAGTTTATTATTTACTTATTCGTTTTTTTCATATTTAATTGGCATACGAGTCACAAAAACATCTTTCTATCCAGTATGAGGGTCACATTTGTGCAGCTGGACAGTGTTTCTCTGCTGTCTGTTGCCTGAAACAGACAGTGGAGGTGGTGCAATCATCCATACCTGGTTGCTTAGTGATCCACCACAGGAGTGAGTGTGAGGGTTCACGCTGTCTTATTAGTTCCTGTTTGGCCCACAAAGAACCAGCAAACCCCCTAAAAAAGAACAAAAAAAATCTAGAAACCAGTTTTTCTTCAAACCTCTCATCAGACGGAGCGTCTCTGGTTCTACGACACGCATGTTTGTGATTTAAGCGTTCTGTGTAAATAATGTAAGCGGTAAAATGTTACACAAGCCTCGGTCGGTGGTGCCAAAAAGCCGCTCGGCTTAAGTCGTTGGAAGAGTTTTCCTTCTGAAGGAGAAGATGGCAGACAAACACACACTCAGCCGAGTACCTGCAGGACCTGTCCTCACTCACCCCCATCTCCACCGTCCAATAACACGCCTGTGTGCTGTTTTTCCATTCCATCAGTCAACCATCTCTGTAGACTGTCTGGCTTGTTTGCTGGGTCTTTGATATGGTTTTGTTCCCCCCCCCCTCCTCTCCAGAGAGAGGCTGAACAAGGCAGCAGCTACCAGCTCCATGATCCCACATTATTTCTCCCCATGAATTTCTTCTTGCATCTTCATTTCCTCCAAAACTCTTTTCCACCATTTTCAAACTTTCATGCACGTGTTTTACAGCAGCAGGAGAATTTGGACTTCTAGATTTGGCTAATTTGGAGTCTTTTGGGTTGTTTTGGGAAGCAGCGGCCTTGTTTTTCTCTTTCGAAAGCATGCGGAGAAATACTTCTACGGTGGCCCTGAGGCGCAAATCGCATCAACAAATCAGTCAAAGCAAAAATATGTTAAAAATTACAACCACTATTAAAATAGCTATAAATAGAAAAAAAAACTTTCAGAAATCATAATAATATATTAGATAAATGAAGCAATAAGAAACTGGAGAAGGTAGGTATTATGGGAAATCACTGATTGGATGAAGAGGGAATAAAGGAAGTTTTGCCCGATCTCAGGTTAAGATATATATAAACAGATTTATATTTTAAGAACTTTGTATCATTTAACTCTTATCAGAGCACTTCTCTGTCGTAGCTTAAACAATCGAGTAAAATCAGTGCAACTAGAAAAATAATTAACCAGTAAAAATAGATCATAATCGGTCATAGGTGAAGGTTTAGTGTCTTCAGAACTATTTAATATTTTTGATCAATTGTGATTATAAAAATGTCTACAAAGTACAAACAATGACAAAATTGTTGTTATAGCATAAAATGGTGATGAGTATTCATGACTAACTCATGTCAATGAAACAATTTATTCATTTTGGTTGTTTTAAGAGATTCTGGAATTACCTTTTCCTGGAGCTTGCACTTTTTAGACGGTCCCTAGACCGCCGTCTCTCTCTGTTTATTCTCATTAAAAATAATACAAATATAATTCTTTTTATTTTTAAATGCTTTTTTAGGTTATTGTTTACATTAAGATACATCTATAGAAACGCTGTCAGTTTTGAATATTTATTAAAAGAGTTATTGAGCCTGAAAGTCCGAATTTGTCTCCTTTTGCTCAAACTTGAGCCATATCTTTCTGCACTTTATGGCAATAAAATGCAGTGATCTGTTCATGATATGCAGACTTTTACTAGGACATTTATTTCAAGCAATTTTTTAACATTTGGCACTAATCAAAGTAACAATTTAATGAATATCCAATCCCTAATCGGGTGAAAACGTCCTGATTCCTTCAAGTCTGAAGCTACAGGATCAGTTGGGATTTGATCATGTGATCCGAGTGACCAGTAACAGTCATGTTTTTGGTTTAAGTCGCTTCCTACCAAATGACTTACGTTAAAAAAGGTGAACAAACATAATCATCCAATCAGTGATGTCCCATAATACTTAACTTTTTCCTTTTTTTGACATTTTATTTTGATTTCTGGAAATTATTTTTGTTTTGCAGTTCTTTTTTCATTATTTTTTTTTCCAAAATGTAATAATGTTTTTTTTTATTATTTGTTTTGCTTTTTTTAACTGTTGTGATCTTTAAAATGTTTTTGCGTTGACCGATGCGTTGATGTGATTTGCTCCTCCGGGCCACCGTATACTTCTGACGCGATGACGCATCGCCTCACAAGTATGGCCTTTCTGTCAAACGTGTGTGACTCTCGGCATGCACGGGGGGTTCTTGCTAATTTGTGGCTTGCTTTGTTACGTTCCTGCTGTCCTCCCCTCCATTACCCCCTCCCTCCCCGCTCTCAGGTCTGGCCAGAAGGGTTTCCATCTATCTTGACAGAAGTAAGCAAGGAGGTGAGTTTTTCTTTTCTTTTTTTTTTTTGGTTCTCTTCTATTCTTCCTGAGTTTCAGGGCAAACGTTTCTTGACTAGCACAGCTGGGAGCGTGCTTCTCGTTGTGTGTCTCTCATTCCCTCTCCGATCATTCCCACCCCATCACTCGTTCATTCGTCCTCTGATGCCCTGCCACCCCATCCCTGGCACTCACTCCATAGATCATTATGCAGTGTGCCAAGAGTCCAGGAAATGGAAATATTTGTAAAAAATCAAGATTCCTTCCATCTAAAAGAAATCGGAAAGGTCATACTTTTTGGCTAACACAGTTGACAGTTTTTTTGTGATACAGACGTCTTAGCTGGCTGACGTCAGTAAGCAGGGATTGGTCTGAGTCGGTTTGAATCAAAGTTTCTATGAAAACCACTCTGACCAATCAGGAGTGAGCTTGTTGGAAGGCCACACCCCCTACCACTGGACGTTTCAAACGTTGGGTATTAGGGCCAACAGGTACTGCCTATTTTTATTAAAACACCAGTTTATATCTCATATAATTTGTAATAAAGAAAACATTGTGAAAAAAGTAGGAATTGTCAAGAAAATGTAAAAAAAAAAAAAAAACCGCTGCAAAGCAAGAATGGTTATTCTGACAATTATGATGACTGTTTTTAAAAATATGTATATGATCATTTTCTGACAAATGGAGGGGTTTTATTTAGCTATTTTTCATTTTATTAAAGCTCTATTTTGTGAGTTATTTTGGGTGTGTTTTTTAATCATCATTATTAATGTGGGCGGAGTTAAAAATAAAACTCAATTTACTTTTTCTCACCCAATCGTCCGTTGTTGGGGCGTTGAGCTGGGCGGTGTCAACTCCAGTCAAAGTGCTCATTCCACTTCAGTCCTGGTGGTGACATCAGAAATTATCTGTCGAGGGCATGGAATAAAATTTGTTAAAATAATAAAAAAACAACATTCTACAGTAGTGGAAGAAGTTCGTTTTGGGGGGGGTTTCAATAGGGAACCTGAAATCTTTGAAGCCATAACTAACTATTTGCTGTTACTTTGTTCAAAGATATTTAGTGATGTCTTTTATTCCACGTGTAATGTTATTAAGCAAAGTACCAGACTTTTTGAAACGCATTTTTTGAAAACAAAAACTCCAGCATCTTAGATTGTCCCTCTTAGAGCTAAAGCTAAAGGCTAACATGAGGCACTAACAGGGAAATAGTGGTAAAAAATCTACCAGATTCAGGGCAGGTGCTGAGTCGTCTTTAAGGCCAATTAATGCAAGAACTATAACAATGGATACTTAATCAGAGAACCAATTAAACTCATTTAAAGACCCACTCCAATAAAAATGATGTTATTGATGTTTTTAACATGCTCTTGTAGTATTTGTCTCATGATGGAGGACATGTATAAATAATTTAAGGTTAAAACTGCTTTCTGAGTATTTCTCTATTCAAATGAAAACCAGCATTTTCAAAAAAAACTTGGGTTTATGACGCAGCGACTGCGATGGACAGACCAAAGTCTGTCTTCTCCACTTCCAGACTAATAGATCCATGAGCGTCTTCATTTTCCTCGTCTGAGCTGCCATCTGGTTCAAAACTGTGTGGCTGAATAACTCTGATTTTGCTTCCGTTTTTTTTTTGTTTTTTTTTTAAGTTAGGTTGGGCTTGTGAGGTGCTGTAAGTTGGCAGGAAAGAGTGGAGACAAAGGAATGCTGGGAAATGAGCGCAGAACACTTCCGTGCCAACATTCCTGCCCACAAACCAGAACTGAATTTTTCGAATTTGCAGAGAATATGACTTAAAAACGACACAGGCTTTTGGATTTTGGCTAAAAACAGCATAATTATAATTTAAAGACGTCTGAGAACAATTTCATAATAGAAAAAAAATAAAGTTGGAGTGGGAATTTAAGTTATATTACTTATAAGGCAAACTTCTAAAGCTTTAGTAACTTTTTGATGATTTAAAGTGACTCTGAATAAAGTATGTAAACGAGTCCATCAGAATAAAAAGGTTTATTTTTAAGTACTTTGCTTGCACAAAGCAGACTAATCATTTTGAAATTCAGAGTAGAAGCAGCTTCTGTCTTTAACACAGTCTGCTGGATGTCATTGTGCTCGAAGCGAACAGCCAATAAATCAGCTCCCGTCTGGAGTAGACATCCTGTGGCGGCGGCGGCCTGATGAAAGCAAAGCTCGACTAAACGGTGCCGTGACACGAACTAAGTGTTTCATTAAGAGTGTCTGCCGTTGGACATGACTCCTGTCCTTGAGCCTCTTTGGACAGATCCGTGTGAACAGAACTGGGGCTGACCCGTGCTAACGTGAGTTAGTTAGCTAGAAGGATGGAAGGGGACGTTCTTACAGGAATAAGTCAGAGGCAGTAATGAAAGAGCTGCAGAAATGATTGGATTTCGCCTCCTGCACGCTGCTTTGACAGTCGATCTGTTTAGGTTTTGGGCTAAGAACGCTTCAACGGCTTCTATCTTCTTTTGCATCTTCTCTATATTCTCTCCTGTTAGCACTAAAGGGTTTAAGGTTACTCCGTCCCATCAGTCATTGTCCTCCGTTTCTGACGGCATTAGTAAAAGTAGGACAGCCGTCTCCTTGTTAGCTGTGGGGAACGGCTCACACTGCGCCCTGCTCTACATTCAGCTGCACTCCTGCTGCCTTGTTAACATCAGAGCTCCGGGAACTTAATAAATCCTCAACCTGAGACTTGCTGAAGAGTTGGAGCAGAAGCATGACTTGGAAGTTTGAGAAAAATGACAAAAATCCTGAAGGCAGCCTCGTTTCTTTTGTCCGCAGACTTTCCAAGAATGTAAAGCAGAAAGTTTTACCTCACTTTAAGTCATGAATGGAAGGCAGCAAAAATGTCAATTTTTCAGTAAAATAATTAGTGATTTTGCAATTAAATTGAGCTCCAAATGTAACATTAACTGAAGTTTGATCAAATTGAAAATCCTTTTGATGAAGTATCATTTCCTAGTTATTAGAGAACAGATTTCTGATTAAAAGGGATTTTTTTTATCTTAGTTAATCTATTATGATAAGATATTTAGTTTTTTTAATACTCAGACCTGTTTATAATCTGTAGAGGAATTCAAAAATAACCTTCAAAATTAACTGCTTTTAAATTGAAACTTTTTACTTTTATCTTTTTACCAACTTTTTATGCAATGAGTTCTTTTTTTATCCAGTAAATTAAAAACTTCTTTATTTTTCTAAAATTATCTTGATTTAAAAAGCAATTTCTTAATGCATAAAAATGTGCTGACATGAATGCACATTTTCAGAAAAAAGCTTCCATCCATCCGTTTTCTAAACCTTCTGGAAAACCACGTGGTTGCTGGAGCCTATCCAAGATACTCTTGGGTGAAGTCGAGGAGAAAAAACTCAAAAGTTTACTTATAGCCAGTAAATTTTATTTAAGAAATGTGTAAATTATTGGGCATATTTTATGGCAACAGTTCTTCTGCCATCGTGTTGGCTTAAATTGACAGCTGGTTTTAATGCGTTTTTTCATCGGAAATGGTTTTATTGGAATTTGAATGATCCTGCGAACAAGAATGTTTTGGTGTTCTATAAACAAAAAAATTAGGAAAAGTAAAAAGATTATTGTGTCAGTACAGAGTTCCAAATATAAAACCGAGTTTGAAACATCAGTAGATCTATGTGGATGATTGTTATCTTTATCTTTAATCACATTGATCCAGCTGGCATTAAAGCTCCACCCCCCCACCCCCCCGAGACCCCGATGCTATGAACTTTGTCCTCCATGTCACTTGTCCCGCCTCCTTTGTTTGTAATCCTAGACGATAAGTTGTAAATGTTCTCATTTCAGACACAATTGACTGTATCTGAGAACTGGAGCGAGTAAGTGTGACGTCATTCATAGAAAATGGCCGACTTCTGACTGATCAAATTAAGTCAGTCAAGTCTAACCCTATAGCAACTCATCTCACCAATCAGGAGTGACCTACCACTTGAAAACAGGCTGTGCAAAATATGTCAATCAAACATTTTGATTGTTCTTGGTAGGAACCAGCAGGCTCCACCTACTTTTATTGAAGCATCTGATTAGTCAGTTTATGACTTTTCACTACAGAAAAAATATGAAAAAAAAACAAATGG
>NC_050512.1:28864279-28928718 GCF_002922805.2 Oryzias melastigma
GGGAACCAGCAGGCTCCACCTACTTTTATTGAAGCATCTGATTAGTCAGTTTATGACTTTACACTACAGAAAAAATATGAAAAAAAATGAAGGGTGTTAGTTAAGACTGGACGCATTTGGTTTGTTTAAAGTGAACCAGAGTTAGTTAGTTAGTTTTCAGTCTGAATACACCCAAGTGGACCGTGGTCCGGACCAGGAACTGCTCCCGCACCTGAAAAGCTCGCTCAGATATTTCTCAGTTTGAATACACTCTGTGCTCAGAGTGGAACAACTGAACCAAAACGGCCACAAAATGTAAAAAAAATAGATATGCATCAAAAATTGATCGAACAACTGCAGTATTGTTTGAAAACCACAGATATAAACAATATTATGTTGGTTAAAAAGGGATAAAAATCAATCAAGAAATAGTCTGTTGTTTTTTTTACCGCCTTTGTCTTTTCATGTACATGTGATCCAAACAAAAAGACGTCCAATCATAAACTTGCTTCTTCCAAGTCACACTTGAATACATTTCTCTGTCAAATGCCATGCACTATTATTTATAGCTTTAAATGCTGTATGAATAAGAAATATCAAGATTTTACGGTTTTCTGTAAAAGAATCGGACTGTATCGTATCGCCAAAAGGTTAATTGAATCCTTTTATGTATCGATTCGTGGATCATGTATCGAGATACTTATCGAATTGTGTGAAAGGGAAAGAAAAACAGCCATCTTTGAAACAGGAATCCCCAGTAGAGTGCAGTCTGAATACAGATCAAATACAAGGTTCAGGATTCGGACTTTTCCAGTCCAGTATTGTGCATCTTAGCCGCACGTATTGCATGTGGCAAACATGAATTTCCATCAGTTTTTGTGCTGGTCGCTCTTGAAATACGTGTGAATAACATCAAGAAAAATAGAAACCGTCAGACAGAAAAATATAGGTTGATATTTTCATTAGAACCTCAAATACTGAAGAATTATCCAGATTTGTATTTTGATTTGTGAACGATCTAAGAAAGGAATAAAAATACATTTAGGTAGGACATTTATAAAATAAATATTGTTTTCCATTAGAATTGCTAAGGTTACGTTTTATTATTTACATAAAATTGTGTTAAACAGCGTCCGGCTGTCAGGTTTGATGGTCTAAACCCGTAAACCGGATTTCACAGTTGAGCCAATATCACCTTTTTTGACTGACATCACCGTGAAAAGGGTCTATTCGGCACGTGGTTAAAGAGGGCCGCCCAACCTAAATTTGAATTGCGTTTGGTGTGAACGCAGTTTGAGATAATCAAGAACATGTTAAAAAAGTGTCAGAGCTAGAATGGTTTATCTGACCAACAGAATAACTGACTAACAGCTGTTTATTTCTCTGTAGAAGTCTGTGGGATTCTGGTTTTTTGGAGCCAGCGGGTACTTCCGCTTGGAACTCACTCAGTCCAGTTTTCATGTACAGTCAATAGTCACATCTGAAGTTTTTGGAGTGTATGAAATCCAGTTACCCTAGTTTGGATCTTTTTGACTTCCACTGATTCCATTTATTTAAAAAAAATTGAAGTTGGAGATCTCCTGATGTCGCTTTAGGTCAAAGCATTTCCGTTAGCCGAGCTCCAAAAGGAAAACAAAGTATCACATGGATCAGCTGGAAGGAGTCATCTTCTGTTAGAAGCATTAAGTTCTCCGGAGCAGCAGAGAAGGTTTATTGCCATTCATGAAAGGCTGAAAGAGAGAAGAAGCTTTAATGAGCTGCACTCGGTGGGATAGGCGGCCATCACTGGGGATGATGGAGCAGAATTAGAATGCAGAGGGAGCCGGCTTCTCCAAAGAGAGGAGAGTCTAACTAATATGTTCTTGCAAAGGAGAAGATGAATGAATCACAAATTAGTGATTGTCCTGAAACAACAATGAGTTCCTAATGGTGTTAAAATGTTGACGGTTCTGCGAGCAGAGAACCATCTGCTAATGTTTTGTTATTGGGGGGGAGCGCTGAATCTCAACGAGGAGGGGGAAGTGAAAGGCTTGAAGATTTACAGCTGAGGAGAGGCTTTCCCGACTCCACCTGCTCCTTCACATGTCCGTACCAATTTCTGTGTGGGGAACCAAGCAGGTTTCTTCTGAGGCTCCTGTCTTTAACAGGCCGGCCTCGTTGGGGGGCGGGGTTTGAAGATACCCTCATGCCGGGTCTGACCCCTGAACCTGAGGTGTTTGGGTGCCAAAGAGACAGACGTGATGAAGACAGAAGGAAGGGAGTTGATTCTTGTGATCAGAGCGTTGACCTGTTGTGTCGGGGGTGGGGGAGGTTGACCGTCCGCCCAGAACTCGTGTTCGTTCATTTCTTATTTCATTTTCCCAGAAATTTCTATCGGATCTTTAAATTCCTCGTCTCTCTGGAAGCCAAGAGGTCATCAGTAGAGTTAAGTGGATGTGTGCTGCAGCGAGAGCTTCAGCTGACGCTCAGATCCGACTCAGGAACTCACAGCAACTTTATCTGCACAGCGGCATCACACAGAGATGCTACAGACACACAATATCTACAGTTTTGCAAAGAAATGCATGCGCTTTTGTACGAATAGATCCGTGAACGTCTTCGTTTTCCTCGTCTGAGCTGAAATCTGACTCAAAACTGTACGACTGGATAGCTCCAATATTGCTCGCCATTTTTGTTGTGCCGGTAATGTTAGCTTGCGGGTTTTAGGGGCTGTAAGCTAGCAGCAAGCATGTAAACAGAAAGGTGATGGGAAGTGTGGGCGGGCTTACTCCATATCAGCGGTTCCACTCACAACTCTGAGGTGAATTTCTAATGAACTGCTGCCGCTCTGCAGAAACTATGTCCTGGAAAACGACACAAGTTTTTGAATTTGGCTAAAAAAGGGATAATCATAATTAAAAGACCAGCGGAAACGCTTTCAGAATTGATTAAAAGGGATCAGATCTTTAAGGTGCAGTACACCAGACAAAGGCCAAATCTGAATTCTTCCCCTTCATTTATCAAAAACACCTGGTTGCAGACAAGATGGGGGCTGAAAATCATTAGCCGGAAGCAGAAATTCCTCAAGATTTCAGAGTTGTAGCCATTTTTATTCAAACTTTTTCCTGTGAATAAACTGTTTAATTCAATTCAATTTCATTTATATAGCCCAAAATCACAGAAAATTTGCCTCATTGAGCTTCATGCAGATAATTTTACAGATGCAGAAAATTAGTCATAAAATATGAACAATAAAACTAAACAGACTAAATAAAGCTGGTTATCCCAGCCCTTAGACCCTCCCTCCCAGTATGGAAAAACTCCTAAAAACAAACCTGAGTCAAGAAAAAAGAAGAAACCTTTAGTTTCCAGGATTAGCTTAAAACATCTCCGGTGTTTAAGGTTCAAAGCTTACAAAACACATTTGTTACGGAGGCCGGTTATATACGTTTTTTCAATCAAAAAACGTTTTTAGTTTTTCTTTTGTCAAAATGTGCAGGGTGGTGGGGATGATGATGCTCCGGTTCTGGACTTCTGGAGATTTATGGAAAAATAGTGTCTTCTAATGCGGTCATCAGTCCCACTGGATGACATCATCAAAAGTCGCCGGTCGTTCATGTTAGTGCTCCAAAAATACAGTTTAATAACTTTGAAAAAAGTCATGATAAAACAAATAGTTGTTACTTACATTTAAATGTCAACTTCTGTTCTTCAGAGCATACCCACATGCAGCACAGCGCGATGTGGAACACCGTTGCTATGGTTTCTCCTTTAAAAAGACTACTCCAAATACCCCAACAATTGGAGGGGTAGGAAGAAGCCAGAGGGGTAGGGGAAGAATGTGGATTCGGCCAAAGCCAGCAGAAAAAGAAAAAGTTTCAAGTTAAAGTTGTTATTAGTTATTTTAAATTTAATTGAAAGTGGAAAAAAATTTTTTGAAAATATTTGGTGTTTAAGTTGCTTTACAGTTTTGTTCCAACTTGCTTGAGTAACAAACCCCTTAGTCCAGGGATGGGCAAAGTTTCTTACTTGTGGGCCACAAAAGGTTCTACAATTTGACAGAAGGGCTGGACCAGGATTCTAAACGTCAGAAATGGTTTGGAGAATAGAATCAATGTTTTTCTCGTAGAGGAGCAATGAAGCACCAATGAGACCCTGCTGCTGAGTTTAAATTCACGTCACACGCGCTCACATCCTCTGCTGCAAAGCAGGTGAAGTTTATCTACATTACTGGAAAGCAGCGGCTCTGATTCAGCATCAGCTCCGAGGGACGGCCTCTTCCATCTGTGAGGTGGTTTTCCTGCGTCTGACGTCAGGCTGGAGCCGCATTCTTCAAGCCTCTGACACATGTGGCTCAGAAAAAACAGTCACGACTCCTAATGGGAGCACATGGCGGCGCGGCGCACGTGTTTGCCTGTGTGCTGGGGAGAGCTGCCGTGGAGGAAATGTGTGTGACTGGAAAGCAAAGAGGCTGTAGTGAAAACACACTCTGATCCTCTGCTGACCAGTTATCAAAGCGTTCGCGGTGGTCTTTTATCAGGATTTTGGTGCTTTTAGCCAAAATAAGAAAAACTAGTTTTCCAGGACATAGTTTCTGCAGAGCGGCAGGAGTTCATTCGAAATTCCCCTCTGAGTTGTGGGCGGGATTGTTGCAGCTCCGCCCCTGTACTCTTTTCAAACAACATTCTGATTCACAGAAATTTGTTTAAAGAAATGCAATTTTAAGCTTGATTTTCTTTTTTCTGTCCTCCATCATCAGAAAATGACACAAAAACTCAATTTTCCTCAGAGTGGCTCTTTAACGAGACCTGCGGTGTTTACCTTCCCACACCTTGTTTTCCTCTCGGCGCTGCGGCTCGTGGTCCTCCATCTGGTGTTTGTGGTCACCTTTCCAAATTGTTGTTTTCCGCTTTTGAAGCCGGTAGGATTTTCCAGTCTGATGGAGATGGAGGTCTTTGGTTGTTTTCATTTCCTCTTTTTTTGTGGAGCTCCAAAACTCGCCAAGCGGAAAATAAAAGAAAAAAAAGAAAAAAACGAGATTGAGTTTAGGAACTGAAATCATTTTAGGAGCACGGATGATTGTGAGGTTTGAATAACTGAAGATGGCACAAATAGTTAACCCTTTAACACCGGACCTCCATCTTTATGTTCTTTGATTTACTGTAATGTTTTAATTAGGGCCGGGAATCGATTAAAAAAATTAACTAAACTCAAATCTGGAAAAAATTAATTGCAATTAACTATTTTTTTGTTACCGTATTTGCAAATAATCACGATATGAAGTGAAACACAAAATTGTACATTTAGAACGTTTATTTTTAACCCTTTAAGGGCCTAAAACTCAGTTTTTGTCTATCTTTGAATTTACCTCTTTATTTTCAATTTAGTATCATTTTAATCACCATAACCTCTCCTATGTGACACTACCTTTATTTGGTCATTTTTCCTTGTTTTATTCACACACTGGACATAAAATCATGCAAAAACAGAAAATTCAATTTGGAAAATGGGATTCATGTTGCTGTGGAAACTGTTTTTACAACATAGAATGAAAGTTTTAGGTTTAATTTTATAAAAACAACAAGAATACAATTTGTCAACAAACTAAAAAACATGTTTTTGAATGAAAATGCAAAAAAATATATAGGCTCACAGCTCCGTGATGAGATCTTTATGTGGAGTCAGTCTGCTGGTGTGGTTACAGCAACCAGGCAGCTCAAAAAATAAGAATTTCTCTCCTAAGAGCTCTGGTGTCTATTTGACAATTTGAATATTTGAATTCTGTTTTTTTTTTTTAAATCAGCTTTTTCTTTTTTCTCAAATTTTCTTTATTGTGCTTATGAAAAATAATAAAACATTTTTGGGGAGAAGTTTGATCCAACTGGATTTCAGATCGACTCGACTAGAATCTACACAGGTGGGGGCGTGCCTCCTGCGACGTCTGTGGGCGGGACTTTCGCAGAGAAACGTGGAGTTTCTACAATTTTTAGGCGACGCTGGTGCTTGTTATTGTGGAAAATCCATCCCAAATTAAAATAATGGTCTGTTTCCTCATTGTGGGATTTCTAATTGCAGACTTTGTAATACTGCATTACAGCCGTCAGATTTTTTAGTAAAATAAAAGGTCGCTTTTGTCCAAAAACTACAAATAAATCCCATATTATCTCTTTAATTTAATAAAATCTTAATCACAAAATATTTTTTAAAAAGTTTTCGTTCTATTACTCTGCAGGGCAGGACGCCTGAGAGCGTTAATAAATATTAACACATTAATTATGATTTATCAATGCGCAAACTGTCACAGCCCTAAGAAAGTCAAAGAAAGAAAACTAGAGAAAAAAAAGAAAAAAAATTGTAGGAAAAATCTTTAAAACCCAAAAAGGAGGGTGATTGTTTTTAACCCTTTAACACCGAAGATCCAGTGTTTATGATCTTTGATTTACTGCACCTTTTCAACCGTTAACACGATAAAATCTCTGATTTTTATCAAATATTTTCTTAATTGAATTTAAAATACTTTTGTTCCTGCCTCTTGAAAAGATGCTCCTTGCGTTCTAAAGATATTAAGAGTAAACTTTCTATTTGTTGGAACAGTCGTTGCAGAACCTTCACGCATCTCCACAGCTCAGTGAGAGTCTTCCTGCATGAAGCTCAGTCTGCTCATAAACTCTCAGTTTTGCCTCAATGAGATCATCTGTTCCTCTCATCACATCTTGATGGTTCTGTCACACATTTGAGACATTTTAAAAATCATCCAGCACATAAAAATGTTTAGTTTGCAGCTGAATCCATCACCCCTCCACCTCTTTTTCTCAACATCTGAATTATAGATCGGGTGCAGTCCTGAAGAATCGTCAGAATAATAGACTTGTTCAGGTGGACAGACTTATAGTCAGGGTTTAAAATCCCACTCCAGTGAAAATCGTGTTTTTCTGATGATGGAGGACATTTATCAAAGAATTTAAAACGAAAATCGCATTTTTGAGTATTCAAATTGTGTTTAAGATGAAAACATGCAGCTCAATTTTTGTGTGATGGGCGGGCCAAAATTTCTCATCTCTGCTCTAATTTCGATCCATCCACTGGCAAATACATCTATGAATCTCTTCATTTTCCTCCTCTGAGCTACAATCTGGCTCAACTGTTCAGCTGCACATCTGCAATAATTCAATTTTTTGCTACGCTAATGTTAGCTCGAGGTTTTGAGGGGCTGTAAGCTAGCAGGAGAAAGCGTAAACCAGGGGTCTCACCAAGGCGGTCCCCACTTTAATATAAAAGTTCAATGTTGATACAGCGCTCAAGTTTGTTATGAAATTCATTTTGACATTTCTATGTGGAGCTCACGAACCAACCAATCACGGTGGAGTATTTGACTTTTGGGGGCGTGGCATTAACCGCGCATGAAGCAGAGAAACTTTTAGAGCAAGAAACTTGACACTTTCCTCCCCAGATCACATTAATGAGTTCCTTATTTATTTATTTATTTATTTTATTTAGAAAGTGACTATTCACACGTAAGTTTCTCAATATGTGCAGCCAGTTCTGTATGGGGTTCCATTTGTGCCAACATTTTTTTTGCATCCACTATATCTACTTAACACGTTTACTGACCATTTGTTCATGTCTGTGTACTTCTAAACTGTCCACACTTCTTTGATGATAGCTTTTCAGTTTGCTTCATGTTTAAAATTTCGCTATTGTCGTTGGATCTGGTAGTCAAAAAAAGTCCTTAGCAACAGTTGCTAGCGTCGTTAGCTCCTGTCATTTCACAGGACACGCAGAAGATATTATTAGTTATTAGTTCATAGACGTGAACAAATGTTCAATAAACTTGTTCTATAGACATAAACCAGGAGTTTGCAACCTGAGCCTCCGAAGCCACATGTGGCTCTTTGGCTTTGAAGAAAGCTCCAACCATAACAAATTAATTAATTTATGTTTAGATTTAGTCATTTAGCAACATTATCTTATTGCATTTACATGTATAGATTTTAAAATAATTTGAATTTTACACTAATGTTGTGTTTTTATTTACTAGTAAAAGAAAAAAAGGGTTAAGAAACACAAAAGTCAATAAATTAAAAACTCATGTTTTTCGCATTTTTAATTAAAGTAAATCTGCTGCAGCTGGAGGATCTGATAAAACACAGGATGTGTTTTATTTTGAAAGAAACTTGAATGTGCAGTTTTAGAGAATATTTCAAAGCTAAATTTTATAAGTGGCCACAATGGCCACAAAAACATAAACAAAGTGTATTTTTGTAACTTTGAGGTGAAACTTTGCGGCTCTCGCTGAGTCTCTTTAAGCGTTAAAGGTTGCAGACCCCTGACATAGACCAAAGATATAGATATGGACGCAATAATGTATTTTGGCACAAATGGCACCCCGTACAGCCCAGACTCTGCCTTCAGTAAATTGAGACTCCTGATGTAAACAAAGGAATGCTGGGATTTTTACGTAGCCTTATTTCCATGCCAACAGTCCTGCCCACAAACCAGAATTAACTTTCTATTGGACTCCTGCTGCTCTGCAGAAACTATGTCCTAGAAACGGCACAGGCTTCTTAATTTTGGCTAAAAACGGCACAATGAAAAAAAAAAAAATCAAGTCGGAGTGGGATTTTTAGAAAAAACATGTGGAAAAATCAGTGCACAGTTTGTTGGTTTTCAGTCCCGTTGTTTGGATCTCCAGAACTCTCAGAACGTAGAGTTGTATCGTTTTGAGTCAAATAGCAAGGCAACGGAGGATTTGAACCAGCGTGAAAGAATGACGGTGAAGAAGTCTGCAGGATTTCTGGAGATGATGCAAAGAGGCGAAACAGTAGTTTAAGCGCTGGAAACCCCCCGCCAACGCGTCTGTGACACTCGTCCACGGTGTGATGAACCATGGGAAGGGTGCAGTTGCATGTGCGGCGGCGCTGCGTGACCAGGCCGTGACGAAGCCTGCTTTGGGCAGTCGGCGTCTCGGGGCTCTGCTCACTTCGCTCCTGCCGCCTCCTCGCCGTCTCACTCGAGGGCCGTTGGCTCCGGGTCAGCGTTTGCATCTCCCACTGGTGGCTTTGACAGGGTGGACGCCAAACGCTGCTCCGTTCTCCTGTTTCTCCTCCGAAATCCACAGTTTTATGAGAAAGCTCAGTCTTTGTAACACAGGCTGACGCGTAATGCAATAAACCACCTTAAATCCACTTATTTTGCTCCTGGGGGCTCTCGGTTTTTATTTCTTTTTACATTATTATTGTGTTATTTTGTTTATTTCATATGGTTCCTCTTGGTGTTTTGTTGGCGATGCGTTGGTGCAAGAAGCGGCTCCACCTCTTTAATTTGACTTGCTAAATTTGGCAGCGGGAGTCGCCTGAAATCTCCAGCAGATTGTGTGGGCCGCGTTTGGAGGCAGGAACACATGCTGCCGCGCGTTCAACAGCTGTCCTCCTGAAAGTCCCTTTTAAATTAAATTTAATGCTCAAAAATAACAAATTGAAACAGCACCTCACATATTGTGAACAAATTAGTTTTCGGCTCTCTAATATTTCATGCTTTTCACGTAATTGCTTCCTTCTGTTGCCGTGATGGCGCCGCTGAACTACTGTGTTTTCTCCCCCCGTTCTCTGCTGTTTTGACCACCGCGCCGCTCCGCAGGAGCTGGGATGGTCGTGGACTGGGAGCAGGAGACCGGCCTCCTCATGACCTCCGGAGACGTCCGGATCATCCGGATCTGGGACACAGACAGAGAAATGAAGGTTCAGGTACTTGCACCGGCTCCCTCAACTCTTTCTGCTCACTTTTCTTTTCAATAAATCTGTTTTTTAGAGAAAACTATAAAACATAGAGCCACTCTCCACTTAAAGTAATAAAATTAACCCTATGAAGCCCACTACAAAAAAAAATAATCAATTTATTTTGGAATGAAGATGTTTTTGAATTTTGATCCATTGACTATTTGATAATTTTTTGTTCACAACAATGTTAGGTACAAAAATATTGACATTAATGTTCAGAAAAAAATTACCTAATTTACTAGAGATATAAGAAAATATCGATTCAGTCCACCATCGCGAGTATTTGCACTTTTATTGATTTAAAATGCTGCCAAGACAATATTTAATACATAATTTTGATACAATACGTATCGTGATACGTATTGTATAACGATACTTATTGTATCGTGATACGTATTGTCAAACTCTTGGCAATGCACTCCCCCATTATCTACACACCGTCTCAAATTTGATCCACACATTTTTAAAGTTAGAGAGTTCGTTATCAGCTAATTTTATTACAGTAAATAGTTATTTTAAAATGAATAACAATAGATGAGTTATTCTCAACCTGTAAACTTTTACGGCCATTTTGAAATGCCTTTCTACTGCCCCTAGTGGAATGACGATGAACTGCAGAGCAGAAAACATGTTTACCTAATGATCTTTTTAAGAAAAGTTTGGATCATATTATTGGGGTCTCAGGAATTTGAATGGTTAAATGGAGGCGGGGTCTATGTCAGGTCCCCTACCCCCGTTGAGAGGAACCTGGCTCCAGACGGGGACAGCGCTCGACATAATCGGCTAATCTGAACTTTTCAGAATTGTAGTAAAACTTTTACTAAAGCTTAAAATATTGAAAAAAATCTGAGTCACCCGTGATTTCTGGTTGTGGGCGTGGATGTCTGCAGCTGGGTCGTCTTGCCCCATTTGATGCTTGGTGTCAAGCTGGGATCACCGAGTTTGTTTTTAGAGACACATGTGGAGATGAAAGTACAAGTACTTTCACTGATGTAGTTTCTAGGAACATAATCATACTCCTGAGACTTCTTGGTTTTTGGTTACTTCTTACTTTTACTTTTGCATCTGCCGACCATCAATGCAGAAGTGTCCTCCAAAGAGAACATTTCTAAACCTGAATACCTTCCAACCACTGCAAACTACTGAGTAAACTCCTCTTGGTATCTAGAGGACTTTTGGAGCTTTTTAACAATATCAAATGTGAATGTTTGGTTGATTTAACTGTTTTTTTCTGGTAATCAGGAGGTTAAGTAGATTAATGATCAAAACAATCGACTTTTTATCGTATTTTGTGTCATTTTCGCTGTTTATTTTTGTTAAAAAATGTTTCCTGTAGCAGAGGCAAAATTAGCGAAAAAGCTAGCCCGTTGCTTAATTACTAGCGGAACTCCTTAAATAGCCTAAAAATCCTCAGTTAGCCTAAAAACCCCAGCAGATAACAATTAGCCATAAAATGTTAGTATATTGATCAAATATCAGCTAAATTCCAAATTAGCATAAAAATTTTAATTAGAGGCCAAATTAGCCAAAACAAAATAAGCTAGCTCGTTGCTAGCTGAACTCCTAAATAGCCCAAAATTCTTCTGTAAACTAAATTACTCAAAAGGTTAGCCTGTTTCTAAAATAGAAGCTAAATTTTAAATTATTAAAAAAAAAACTTCTATACATAAGAAATGAGCTGAAAATATCAGCACGTTGCTAAATTATTAGCAGAACCCCAAATTAGCATACAATTCTTAGTAAACTAAATTAGTCAAAAATGTTTGTTGCTAAACTCTAAACTAGCCTAAAAACCCTGGTAGATAAATTAGCCAAAAACGTTAGCATGTTGCTAAAATAATAGCTAATCTCCAATTTTTTTTAAGTTACTATTTAATTTTTCTTCATCCAGAGAGCCCCCGTGGAGAGATAAAAGAGCCACATGAGGCTCTGGAGCTGCAGGTTGCAGACCTCTGTTCTAGTCTGTGTAAAAGTTTCTGATCTGCAGCTAAAATCTGAGGCCTGAGCTGTTTTTCAACACATTAAAACTTAATGAGTACACCGAGCAAGCTCTGCTGCTGAGTTCCAGGCAGTTAGTGTGCTCTCTCCTCCTCTACCGCGTTCATGGGCCACGCTTTGCTAATCACTGTCATGATGGATGGACTTAATACAGGTGCAAATGGCCCCGACTCGCCTGTGGCTGCGTGTCGACGCCGAGTTCAACTTCAAATGAGCTGCACATGATGGATGGCTTCAGAGGAGGTTTAATGTGAAATCGGTGTACCTGTTCAAACCGTTACCCAGCATTTCTGTGCTTTTTTTTTGCGTCCCAGGACATCCCCACTGGGGCCGACAGCTGCGTGACCAGCCTGTCCTGCGACTCCCAGCGCTCGCTCATCGTGGCGGGCCTCGGCGACGGATCTGTGCGCGTCTTCGACCGCAGGATGGGTCCAAATGAGTGGTAAAACTCTTCATTTCCAATGGTTTCGACTTCACTGATACATTTTATAACAGGATTTCTTGAGAAACTATTTCTGCTTTGGAAAAAACAAAAATCTTAAAAGTTTTAATACATTTTTAGTCTCGTTGTGTCACACATGAGTTTAGAATTCACATCAGGAGGAATCAGAAGCTGCTGACTCAAAAAAAACCTTATTCATTTAAAGCCTGTCTCTTTTTCTCCCCTAACAGCTTCATTTGATGCTTTTCTTCACTCTGGTTGTGATGTTATGCTGCCACCCTGTGGCGACTCTCATGTATTACATCCAAAAATTGTCAGAAATATTAAGATTTTTTTTATTCATCTTTAAATGCTTGAAGTACGGCAAGTTAGCAGCATTAACTTTATACACCTAAGAAACAAAAGTCAATTTTCCTTATTTGATATAAAGAAAATCTGGATATTTTAACTGGGATTTCAGAACTAAATTTGTGTAACTTAGAGCAAGTTATAATTGTCTGAATTGATTAAACTTTGCTATAATGATTTTATTTTTGATTTAATAAATAGCTTTTATTTGTAAAATCTTAATTTAATTTGTGGGTATTTTTCAGATCACAAAAAATGAAAAAGAAATTAAAATAAATCATTTTATTTAGAACTTTTGAATTCTAGTTTAGTTCAGATCTTTTGAACTAAGCCCATTAAAAACAAATAAGTGGGTGATTTAAAAGAATAAAAACATACAAAATGTCAGTTTTTACGTTTTTTTGGACATGAATAAATATTGTTTCTAAAAAAAGATATTTTAAAAATATGTAGGATTCATTTAATATTCATTTTGAATAAACGTTATCTTCATCACTTCGATAAACATTTGTTTAGGGTTTTTTTTTCACAGAAAAAATAATTTTCTTGATCGATCCACATTGTGAAAATAAATATTATAGTTGTAGGATGTAATGAAAGAATCAAAACATTTTTGGGTTAAAATTTCCTGTGAGCAGATTTTCATTTTGATTTAAGAAAATAAAAGTTTCATTTCTAGCTTAGAAAAGTACAATAATTTTAGTATAGACTTAAGTTCCTGCTAAGAACAATAAACGTTTTAAACAGGAAGTCTTTTTAAAAGCTGGTTTACAGTGTTCCCTTGCTCATCGATGTAGTTATGTTCACAAAATAATCCTCGTTTGAAGTGTTCATCTTTACTTTTTACATGTTTGGGTGTAAAACAGTTCCCTCTATAAACTCTTCTCAAGCAGAAATGAAGATTTTCACACTTTTTTTATCTTGTTTTAACTCTCAAAGTTCCAACCTTCAAAGAAAACAAGTCAAATGTTATAGAATAAAAAACAAAGATCTGAAGATGTATTTCCACTTGGTTAATTGAAGGCATTTAGAACAAGAGAAATGTCACAGAAGAGATTGATTGACGAGGTCTACAGCCAATCAGAACACAATGAGCTGGGTAAATAATAGCAATTTGTAAAATTGCATTAAAAAAATCCAAGGAAGTAATATCAGAATTTAGATTTATGAGTTTCTCTGGATTCTAACCCTCACGCAGTCCCGGTTCTGGTCTGGTGTTTCATAAACGGTTTGTGTTTTGCAGCCGCGTGATGACGTACAGGGAGCACGGCGCCTGGGTGGTCAAAGCTCACCTGCAGAAGGAGGCGGACGGGAACATCATCAGCGTCAGGTACGCTCGCTCCTCGCTAACACACCTGTGCGTTCAGCCGGCTCTGACCGCGATGCCCCTCCCCCCCTCAGCGTGAACGGAGACGTTCGCTTCTTTGAGCCGCGGACGCCGGACTCCGTCAACGTGCTGCAGACCGTAAAGGGACTGACGGCGCTGGACATCCACCCGCAGGCCAACCTCTTCGCCTGGTGAGTCTGTGCGGACGCAGCGGCGCCTCCTGCAGACTATCGCGCCTCCTCACGCCTCACTCTCTCTCTGTCGCCCCTCAGCGGGTCGATGAACCAGTTCATCGCCGTCTACAACGCTAACGGTGATGTCATCAGCAACATCAAGTACTACGACGGCTTCATGGGACAGCGGATCGGCGCCATCAGCTGTTTAGCCTTCCATCCATACTGGGTATGAACACATTTCAAACCTCCTTCATCAAAGTTTGTCATTCAAAACGGTAGTTAGCTTGTTAGCTTGTTAGCCGCTAACAGACCTGATAAGTTAAGAAAAAAATCATTTTTCAAGCGACTATTGACACATCTCACTCCTTTTTTCTGCTCACATGAAACACATTCAGACTTTAATCACAAACATTGTTCTTAAGTTTATCATAAAGCAGCTGGTGCTGCTGCAGCCCCTCCCACATCCTGAAGCACAAGCAGGAGGTGCTTAACTCTGGCTTCAAATAGTTGTAACAGCTTTTCAGTCGTGGTTAGAGCAACTTTTACCTGAGATGTTGGTGAGACTGCGCTTGGAGTTCATGTGAAAAGCGTGCGCTCCTCACGGGGAGCCTCATTGTTGGAGATAAGGTAAAGTCTCCCCTCCCCCTCCGCTCACGCTTAGCTGTGCGCGACATGATGAGCGTTCAACACTCGTGCTGTAGAGGATTGGGATTCTGGATCAAAACTGTACGACTGCATTGATCTGATTTTGTTTATTTTTGTGCCGCTAGTGTTACCTTAAAGCTTTAAAGAGTCCCGCCCACAAACCAGAAATGTGTTTCTAATGAGCTCGTGTCGCCGTGCATAAAATATGGTTTAAAGAACCACAAAGATCATAATCATAATTAAAATATCAAGGAATGATTTACCAATAGAAAAAATATGGTCGTAGTGGAACTTGAACTCATTTTACAGGAGCTCCTCTTTAATGTTCATTAAAATCATGAACCCATGAGGCAGATCTTCTGCAGCTTCACTGATTTCCCTCCATAACTGCTGGTTTCTGGTGAAGTTTAATTGGAATTTCCTGTTAAAGCTGTGAGGATGACTCAGGAAATTCCTGCTGCTATTCTGATCCCTTCTTCTTCTTCTTTTCCTCCTTTCAGCCTCACTTGGCCGTCGGCAGCAACGACTACTACATGTCCATCTATTCAGCGGAGAAGAGGCTGAGATAACACACCAGCACCCCCCATTCACCCCCCACCCCCACCAACACACTTGACTTGAGCCTGGAGCGCCGGGATGTAAATGACATTTTTCCCTGTAAATACGCCGTTTCTGTTCCAGAGGGGCTGCTGACGAAAACTACTCTATGTACAGATATATAATATTATTCTATTGTCCTTGTTCCTTCATGTTCTTCTAATGAAGCTGATGATTGTAGACTTGGCTGTGCTGAGGGACGAGTGTACATTCAAGAAGAAGAGATGTTCTATTTTAAAGAGCCGGTACGTGCAGAGGAGCTCCTCCTCCTTCCTGTTCCAGAGGAGGGTGGAGACACTGACAAGCCCCACCCACCCTTAAATTCACACTTTATTGGCAAGTTCAGGTGATGATGGAAAGATCATGTTCCTGCTCTGGCTTTCTCACCTCAGTGTGCCAAACATATTTACCCACTCACTGGGGTGGCTTTATTCTACCAAGAGAAGCCCCCCGCCCCTCTCCCCATCACCTGCAGAAAGACACGGACGGTCCTGATGGGAGCTGGCGGTGGACAGCTCAGCTGTTCAGCCTGCAAAGCAATAAGAGCGCGGCGGTGTTTGGTGGGAGGCTGCGCCGCCACAGCAATACGAAACGCTGCACCGTCGTCCTCAGAACAGCAGGTGGCAGCACCGACTCCGCCTGGCGCTGGGCTCCAGGTCCGGTTTTGGGAATTCCTGCATGGAATCGGCAGCAGTCTCCCGTTCGGATCGGGAGCTGCTGCTTTTATTTCAGCACTCAGGTATCTGGAGAGCTTCCTCAGACTCTGATTCATCTGCGTTATCGTTGTTTTCTCTTTTCTGTTTGAGTTTTTTTTCCTCTGCATGTGCAGCATCACCAACGACGTGCCTCTTTTTCAGGGCTGCAGCTTTGCCTTTTTTAGACCTTTTACTATCATTGTTTGTCTTCTTTTTAAGTTATATTTTTAATTTCTGGAGCTTTTTCTCTGCCTTGGCCTCAGAGGGGGATCAAAGTGTGGACATGCCCCGCCCCCTCTGTGACGCGCACGCCCCCCCACAAGCTTTGCTTCGAGAACCGGACCTGGTCGCCCCCCCCCTGCAGTCAGCACACATCCTGATGCTTTGAGTTTTAACATTTTAGAAAAAAAGATTTAAAGACGTAGAAATGAAAACAATCATGTTTGTCTCTGTGACTGAAGGCCGCTCTGCTGACGGTGGTTATGAGAGGAGATGACATCAGTCAAATAAACCAAAAATGTCAAACACCTGCGTCTCTGAAGTGGTTTGTGTCAATGTTACCCACTAAAAATTAATGTTTTTACCTTAAAATGTGAAATTTATTAGTTTTTGTTGATAATTTGAAATCTTTTCAAGCCATACTAATCACTTTTTTCTTCAAAAAAAGTGAATTTTTGCACAAAATTGTTAAAATTGGAATATTCAAACTCAATCGCACAAGGGGCCAAAATCCAGAACACACCTTGGGTCGAACAGAAAAAACATTATTGAACACTGACACTCAATTTTTAAAACTTTAAACTTTAAAACCGTCAGTTTTTAACATAATTATGAACTAGATATATAGCATAACCTGCGCTAATACTAGTGTGAATGCTGTAAACTGAATTTGGCTGCTAAAGATGCTAGTGCTGATAGCTGAAGATGCAGAAATTGATAGCTAAAATCACTGCAGCTGATAGCTGAAAGCGCTGAAGCTGATAGCCAGCTAAAATATTAGCTAAATGCCAAACTGGCCTAAAAAAAGCAACAAAAAAAACGTAGATTAGCCAAAACAGCTAGCATGCAGCTGAAAAAAATAGCTAAACTTCAAAATAGCCTAATAAACTGAAAAGACATAAATTTGCCAAAACAGCTTGTGTGTAAATATTAGCTAAACTCCAAAACAGCTTTAAAAACCTTATTTAAAAAGCCTAAATTGGCCAAAACAGCTACCAAATAAAGCTAGCACTCCAAAAGAGCCTTAAAAATCCAGAATAAATGCAAAAATAGTGCAAAAAGTTAGCAGAATGCCAACTTTTAAAACTCTAAAACTGTAAGTTTTTAACAGAATAAATGCTAAAAAAGCAGGAATATTATTCCAGATTAAATAAACTTAAAAAACTTTTCAATATTTTACTCTCCATAAAAAGATATTTTGTCAAAATTATACAAGTTAGAAATAAGCACAAGATAACATCGAGCCTTTAATAACAATAAAATAAATGGATCTGCAGGCCGGATAGAATTTCCTGACGGGATCCGGCCCCCGAGCCTTGACTTTGACACACATGCACTACGGTCTCTGCAGTTCTCTAGCAGACTGTTCCACAGCAAATCAGTTAAATCAGAGGGCCCAAGACCACAAAAACATCTATAAAACATTAAAAGAATCAATCCTGAAATACATAGGGAATCAACACAGCGATGTAATGCGTTCTCACTCCCTGGTTCTCGTCAGAACTCATGCAGCTACTGAGTAATCGTAGATTTGAAAGAGACTTTTGGCGCAAACCAGAGAGCAAGGCATTTACAATAATCTAAACAACTAAAAATAAAAGCATGCATCAGTTCCTCTGTGCAGGCAAGAGAAGAACGGGCAATATTTTTGAGATGATAAAACCCTGTCTTCACAACGTTTCTGATGTGAGGAATAAAATTCACCTCAGAGTCAAAATGTACATTGAGAATGTTTAGCATTTCTGAGTCTCTTGTCTTCAGGACTGATAACTAGAACCTCAGTTTTGTCCTGGTTGAACTGTAAAAAGCTTTGCTAGTTGCTACATCTTGGCAGAGGAAGTGTGATGGTACGGGTCTCTGAAAATGCAAGATGTTGTATCTAGTCCCTTATGAAACAATATATTTCTTAATAAATGTAAATATAAATATATTTACAGTATATTCCATATATGCAAGCAATATTTATCAGTATGTTGAAATATATTGTAATACTCCAACTATTACTGTTTTCTTATAGTGGTATATACAGTTCTGATACGAATATATTCCTCTATGTACTGAAATATGCTATGTAATACATATATATATGTATAAGCAATGTATTCATATGAATATGGGTAAATGACTGACATATTGAGATATATTTCTTAATATATTGGCATTTTATCTATATATTTTTGTTTCATAAGGTGTTTCGTTTTTTTTTACTTAGATTTAAGGACCAAAGTCCCGTTTTCACACTGCTGCTAAACACTGACACAACTTTATAACTACCTGGAGAAATGTGGAGTTCAGTACCTCCCTCAAGGACACTTTCACATACGGGCAAAAACCAGAGGTCGACCACTGCACCATAGCTGCCAACAAGGTGTGGTTTTCAGTTAGGGTAAAGCAAAAAGAGCTAAAGAATGCCACTGTAGACACATTAAGAGGTTATTGGCTGGTTAGTTTGATCCTTTAATGTATAAATTTTTCATTTATTAATGTGTCCTGCTTTGCAGATTTCAATAATCACACTCCAAAACAAATATGAGCAAAAACAACAGATTTACCAGCGGTTTTTTTTCTAGAATATAGTTTTTCCTGTAAAAAAAATGATCTACCTACCACTATTTATAAGTCAATTTTAAATGATTTATTAGTTTAATAAAAATTGTCTTGAAATTCCAAAAATAATTCATTTTTGGACTATTTATTTTTTAGTATTCTAATAATTTTCCCTTAGATTCAGATGAGTTTTTATCTGATGGTTTTTTTTTCTGCTCCGCCCTCTTGTATCTACTCATGAAACTGACAGAGGGGAGTCCCCCTGGCACCTCCACGCCTCCTTTAGGAGCTCAGATTGAAACTGTTGTCAGGAAAGGCTCAAAGAATGCTCCTCTTTTCACCTGCGGAGGCCCGGGTCAGAGGTCAAAGGCCTGAGCGCTGCAGCCCGACTTTTCTGTGAGCGCCGTTCCGTACGCACAGCCTGCAGAGGAGGTCCGAAGAGAACATTCCACACCAGCACCGAGCCGGCCCGAACATCCTCAGGAAACAACACTCACTTCCTGTCAAATTAAGCCAAGCTGATGGCTGCTCGCTGTGATAACCGCCACGCTGGTGCCCGCTCCCGCCCTCCCATCCACACATAAACCCCCCCTCCACCAGGCAGCGTGTCACACAGTCGTCGCCCTCCAGGACAGCCAGCATCAGCTTTCCTCTGAGGATGGGTCTCCTGCTGCTGCTCGCCTCCACGCTGCTGTGCAGCTGTAAGCTCTGCTCCGCCTCCGAGGCCGATCGCTTCAGGAGCCGATTCATTTGACACTAACCTGCAGCTTCGTTTCTCTTCCCAATCAAAGGTATCCAGTCTGGGATTGTGGCGAGCCAAGATAGATGTAAGTACAGTCTGAGCTTCAGTCATTCTGAGGAGAGAGGAATCGATCTGTTATCATTCTCTCCTGGAAAAACGGCAGATAAAAGTGGTGGAAAGTTCTGATGGGAGGTGTTGGGAACGTGTTGAGGGTTAGAGTCGCACGCCTCCCCGACCGCTAATGGAAGGTGTGAGTCAGAGCCTCACTATGACTTCACAATTGGGTTTTTTTCTGTTAAAACCCAAAAAATAATATCAAACGTTAAAAATGTTTACATCTAAAAAGGAAAAAAATTGCAAAACCCTAAAAGTGCAATAGAAAAGTTTGAACAAATCAGTTTGGGAGCAAAGTTGTTTTTTTAAACAAACATAATTATTATTTAGAAATAAACAAAAAAATGTTACGTCTGACAGAGAAAACAATAGCATAACCCAGAGAAGTTTAAACAAATCGGTTTAGGAGCAAATTTAAAAAGAAGCAAAAAAAAAAAAATCGAATAAAAAAACATGAAAGTTTTGAACAAAACCTTAATACGTTACTAAGACATTACTACACTATTTCGTTTAAAAAAGTCCAGACTTTTAAGATAATTTAAATGTTATTTTACCTTTGGGGCAAAAAGAGCAAATTATAGTTGAATATAAATCAAAACATCACATTCCTTTTCTGACATTTTCTTAAAATGTTTGTTTTTAATTACAATAAGACAAAAGTTCTGATTGGATCCATGCAGCCCTTAGTAAAAATTACTACACCTGAAGTTTTTTAAGTATACTTGAGTATAACTATAGCAAGTATACTAACCAAATACTGCTTCACAATAAATTAGAACATTTTAAGTTTGCATAATCGATGGTAAATGAATAGTAACCTGAAGTTTAATGCCTCACTTTTATTATTATAGACTATCTATACTTGTAGTACACTAAAATAGACTACTTCTTGCTTAGAGACAGGATCCCGTAACACATAGTTTCCACAGATTCTGTTCTTATTCGTGAAATATTTTACTTTAATATTACAAAAACTTTAGAGTGTTCGAATGTAAAACTTTTTGCTTTTTGGAAAAACTAAACTTTAGAACAGGAACTCATTTAAATAAAATATACATTTTATTGCTTTATCAATCAGAAGTTTGTTTGAAACTGTAACTAAAATACAGATTTTATGAAAATATTACTTTTATAATAATTTTGTAAGCACATTTTTCAAATTGCAATAACAAATCTTTTAACTTCAACAACTTGTATCAAGTACTATACCTCAAATGAGGTCAAAACTGTTAATTATTATAGTTTCTTTAGATCACTGAATTGAAAATTAAGTTTAGTTTTTAAAATCTTCTAGAAAATCTGCGTCTGATTTGCCTCCATAAAGGGTCTGAAGCTTTAGCAGCAGCTCAGAGGAATTGCTGAGATGTTTTCTTTGAGGTCGACCTGAATCTGCTCGGACTTCTTGTGGAAGACGGTCCTCCTGAGCAGTTCGGGGCGGGGCCAGGCTAAACGCCGCCCCTACTTTGACCTGTTTGTCTGAAGAAGTGAGTCTCGCTGCTGTGAGGTGTTGACACTAACCTGCAGGGTTTGAGGGTTCTTCCCTGTGGATGAGGTCTTCACTCATAGGCTGGAAGTGAAATCCTGAAAGTGTTTTTTTTTTTTTTTTTTAAATAGACTTCAGCGGTTTTCTCCAGTCCGCCTATAGAAGAGTCTGTGATAATTAGACAGTGATATAAAGGAAGGAAAACCATCAGAGCTCATCCCTTAATGAAATATAGTTTAGATAAAGTACCCCAACAAACATTCATGTAGTCATTTTTGAGTCATTTATTTTACTTTTTAATGGAAAACTTTTAGTTAGCATATATAATTATATAATCAAGCTTCATTGGGAACAATATATACAACAATTTATAATCATAAAGTGTTGCATTTAGGCGCCATCCTTCTTATTTTACGGTGCTATACTTCAGTCGCGGGAAGCTCTCGGTTATTGAGGAAAACATAGAACATGCAGTTGTTTAAATGGATCGGACAATCATACCGGAGACAGAACTGTTAGGAAATGTTACCAGGAGCTAATCTACTTCAGATAGCTTGAAGACCTACCCTGATAAAATTGTGTGTTTTTGAGTTTTTAACATGTTCTGGTAATATTTTCTCATAATGGCAGATATATATATATATATATGTATGTATATATATAGTATATAAAAAAAAAGCTTAAAATTGCATTTTAAGAGAGTGCAAACAAAGGGATGATGGAAAATAAAGGAGGGCTTACTCAATGCAACTGAGGGGTCCACGGGGGTCGGCCCAGGACATACCGCGGGGGTTGGTCCAGGGCATACTACGGGGGTCGGTCCAGGGCATACCGCGGGGGTCGGATAGAGCATACCACGGGGGTCGGCCTAGGACATACCACGGGGGTCGGCCTAGGACATACCACGGGGGTCAGCCCAGGGCATACCGCGGGGGTCGGGCCAGGGCATACCGCGGGGTCGGCCTAGGACTTACCGCGGGGGTCGGGCCAGGACAAACTACGAGGGTTGGTGCCAGGACATACTACATTGTCAGTCCAGAACACACTGCATGGGTTGTGCTACTTGGCAGTGGTATCTTCCTACAGGACTTTTGTATGTTTGTTGATAAAAACAAGAGTATAAGTCAAATAAAAAACAAAAGATGTTTACACAATTAAACACTTGGTTTCCTTGAGGACCGTATAACACAACTTCAAATGTCAAATTAAAATCTGTCCAACTCAACAAGTTCTACCTCTGTCTCAAGGGATAAAAGATCAGTAACTTTTGGGTGTTTTCAACATGTAGGGGCGCTTTCACACTGAGCTGTTTTTCAGGAACCAGAGTCTGTTTACTCATGGAACTGGTTGGCATTTTTTTCTGTAAAAAAAACTAGTGATATCTATTGAAAACCAGGCAGGGTCCAACTTCACTTCCAAAATGAACCCTGATGCTGTTCTCTACAGTGTGAAAGCAAATGTGCTCTCCTCAGAATCAAAGAGGGGAAGTGAACCATGAAGAGGAAGTGATGTGCATTTTAAATAGGAAAGAAAAGTAGAGTAAAGTTAAAAAGAAGTAGACAGTCGTTTACCAGCCATTGGTTCAACACTCGACTAATCCAGTCATGTGTCAAAGTGGGCGTGTACATTGACAAGTGATTACCTTTGGACCAGTAAAACTGACCAAAACTGTTTAATTTCTGGTCAGTTTCCTTTTGGCAACTTTACATGATGTTTCCAGGCAGTTTGGTCTCCTCAATATGAAATCAAACCAAACTAAGCCTTGAAATCTTTGGCATTCCCCAACCAACTGAACTGAACCAGACAATCAAAGTGTAATAAAGCCTTCATAGTTATTTTTTTTTTAAAAAAAGGATGTCATTTGTAATTTTTTTGCAGTTTAAATACAATGATCTCCCCTTATCCTGACAAAAAGATTCATGTCTTACCACCCTGCAGCGTTCACCATCTCATCTGTCACCCTGACCATTGAGCCCAGAAACGAGGTTCCACGGAACACCAACGTGACTTTGAGGTGCCAAGCCAAAGTCCTCACCAAGGATAATTTTCCTTTAACTCGAAAATACATCATTTACAAAGAAGACAGAGCAGTCCACACCGAGACCACCGAGTCCTCTGATGATATCCTGTACCGGCTGCCTGAGGCCAGAGTCTCCAACAACGGCAAATACAGATGCAAGTTAACCATTGAGGGGAAAAACATGAGCAGTCAACCAATAAAGCTTGAAGTCACGGGTAGGTCTGTTTTCTCAGGTGTTCATTTTTACACCAAAAAGACTCCAAAAACAAAGCACAATTTCTAGCAACTGTTTTTACATTTGTGTCAAACCTGACTCCAGGTGTGTCGAAGCCGATTTTCCACCTTAACAAGAATAACCTCACGGAGGGAGATAGGGTAACGGCCACGTGTTCTGCGCCTGGGGAGTCCGGCGTCTTCGGGTTCTACTTCTATGATGACTCTGTGGAACTCACTGATGTTCAGACCAGGTCCAATAGTGCACAGTCCATGCTGCACTTCAGTACTTTGGGTCTCCACAGACTTCACTGTTTCTACACCGTCGATAATATGCCACTCGCCGTCAAATCCGAGGAAAGCAACAAAGTCACCGTCACAGTCAGAGGTAACCTGGTTTTTGTAGTTTCACACCTTCACAGAGTAATCCAAAATTGAAATCATCTTTTTTTTTGCATTTGCAGAGCTTTCCATCAGGCCAGTTCTGGAGATTTCCCCTGAGAACAACGTCTATGAAGGAGATCCTCTGATCATATCGTGCAGAGTCGAACCCTCAGAGCACATCTTTGGAAATATTGAGGTCTACCTGAGCCAGGACGGCAACTCCCGATGGCTCAGCATGGGGAAGATGGACACCGAATACAGCATGACCGCGACAAGCCCGCTGCTCACCTTTGAGTGCATGATGACTCTGGAGAATTTGAAAAAAAGTGAAAGAAAGAACGTGACCGTGATTGGTGAGTGGACCACGCTAACGCTACAGTCACAAACACAACTGCCACCTGTCATTTAAATTGTTGGCGTGGTCATGAATGTAGACAGTCAGTCAGGCAGGGATGACTCCATTACAAAATCGAGCAGCCACGGGGTGGTGGAATCTGGATCGCTGGTTGGCAGCAGCTCTGATTGGACAATGTGAAAATGTCTTCGGACGGTGATCGTCCATGTCAAGAACCACCAGCTGCTAGTTACCCAGTAGCTCGGGGGGTAGATAAACTGTCTAAGCAGTGTACTGTCCGAGCAACACTCTGCACTACAACTAATGAACCCTTTCTACATTACTTTAGACCAGCTTTTATCTTTTTGTATCCTTTATTTATTGTTTTAGCATGTATAGCTTTTTATATTTTGTCTAGTCAGTACTGTTTCTATCAGTATTGTTTTAACATTTATAGCTTTTTCTTTTTATCTTGTGTGGGGGATAAGCAGACCCAATCACTTTCTTCGAGATTTATTGACATCTGGTCATGGCCGAGCCCCCTGCCCATGTCAACAACCCTCGTAGAGTGACTGTGCTACCATACAATTTCTAACTTTTTTTAAAAACCTGCCACATTAGCTAAAAATTGAAAAATTGAATTTCCCTGAGGACCTCCAAAGGGATTAATAAAGTATTTTCTATTCTATTCTATTCTAAAAAAAACTTGCATTTAGATCACTGTACAGTGGCATTTTGGAATATGTGACTGTGTCTTTGAGCCCTGTAGACTCATGTCTTTGGTTTCGGATTCTTTCATTGTGATCCACAGAGCTGTTCTCCACGCCCATCCTCACAATGTCCCCAGCTGAAGTCTTTCAAAAAGAGCCCTTGACACTGACCTGCAAAAGTGAAATTGTCGCCTCGGAAAAGCTTAAGAGAGCAGATCTGAGCTACCACCTTTCTTCAAATGAAAGCTTTGTCTCCAGTGGAAGTGGAGTGTTTCATGTCACCGCCCTGGAAAAAGACTACACATGTATCGCTCAAGCAAGAGGCATCAGGAAAGCCAGTAAAACCCTCACCGTTCATCCTAAAGGTGAGCTGCTGGGATAAACTTTAGTCACAGAGACGGGGGGTTGAGTCATACAGGTTCTGCAGGTCTTTGGGTCATAGAGAAGAGCCTCTCCATCTTAAGGGGAGCACAGGTGCAATTCCCTTGAGGTTCATAAGGCCTCCTCAAAGAAATTTAACAAAAAAAATGTTTCCATTTTTCTTTTGTTTTACGTTACAACAAAGTCTTTCTGCTTACAAAGCTTGCAGCCATGTTGAATACTGAACCCTTACAGTCTGGGACCTCCTGACTGTTTGGAGTGCAGTGTCGGGCACCTGAAAGGGAAATCTGAAAGATGTTTTGTTTTCTTTCAGCCTGTAGTTGGTTCCTTTGGATAACACTATAAAAAGACATCCTCAGCTGAACTTGTGCTCATAAGTTTACATACCCTGGAATAAATAATGGTTTCTGTGTAGTGTAGTGTTCGGCCACCACAGAAACTCCAGACACTTTGAAACCATATTGGGCCTACTTGGCCTAGCTGGCTGGGTAATAAAAACAGAAACTTCCCAAATGACCCTGTTCAAAAGTTTACAAATCCTGATGATTTTGTTCTGAAAACATGTACACAGAAGGGTTTGAATGACAGCTAAAGGTAACCATCTTCACCTGTGACTCGTTTACCTGCAATCAATGTGTGTGCACAAAATGTCTTGGAGTTTCTAGGCTCCCGACAGACCCTTCCATCCTTCATCCAGTGCTGCACTGACACTTCTGGATCCTGAGTCATGGGGAAAGCTAAAGAGTTGTCAAAAGATCTACGGGAAAAGGTAACTGAACAGGGAAGGGATTAAAGAAGATATCCAAGGAACTGAGAATGCCAGTGTTTAAACTTTGATCAAGAAGTGGAAAGTTAGGAGGTTCTGTTGAAACCAGACCACTGTCAAAAAAAGTCTGCCACAACTGCCAGAAAAATTGTTGGAGATGCAAAGAGAAACCCACAAATAACTTCAACTATGATCCAGGACTCTCTGAAAAATTGATGTTTCAAGAAGTACAATAAGGAGGCACCTGAAGAAAAAATGGCTGTGTTGTTGCGTCGCCAGAAGAAAACCTTTTTTGCACAAATATCACAAAATAACTTGCTTGCAATTCGTTCAACAGCACAGAGACAAGCCTCCAAACTTCTGGACTGAAGTCATTTGGAGCGATGAGACCAAGATTGAACTGTTTGGCCACAAACGCTACATTTGGAGAGGAGTCAAGAATCCTCATTCATGTGTGATGAAAATGACACTATACTCACTGTTAAACACGGAGGTGGACTGTTGATGGTTTGGGGATGAGTGAGCTATAAGGGCACAGGAATCTTAGCATTGATGACAAGATGAATGTAGCACGTCATCAGAAGATACTGGAGGAAAACTTCACTCTTCAGCTCAGAGGCTGTGGAGAGGATGCTCTAGGACAGGGGAGTCCAAAGTCAGACCTCGAGGCCGGCCTCCTGCTGGTTTTCCAGAAATCTTGCCCTATCTGCTGCTGATTCCCTGGATCAGGTGTGTTTGACCAATAAGGAGCTTCAATGGCTGATTGGTTGGAGAGCATGTAGGACACCGGCCCTCGAGGCCTGACTGGACACTCTTGCTTTAAGACATTTCAACATGACACAAGGCCAAGTGTTGGCTTTGGTTCCAACAGAATAAGATGAAGGTCCTGGATTGGCCTTCTCAGTCTCCTGACCTCGATATTATTGAGACACTCTGAGGAGATCTCCAATGGACGGTCCAACCAAGACAGCCCAAGAATTTAAAGGAACTTAAGGTTTTCTGCCAAGAAGAATGGACTTCTTCACCATAAGAGAAAATAAAGAACCTCATCTACAATAACCAGGAAAGACTTCAAGCTGTTATTGATGAAATAGGAGGCAATACAAGGTATTAAGAACTAGGGTAAATAAACTTTTGAACATTTGGGAAGTTTCTGTTGTCATGATTTCAAAAGGATAAATATAATTTGTTGACAATAAATGGCTTCACCCAAACACTATAAGTGGGAAAAAGCTTTTTGTGCCACCATTCATATGTGGTGGAAAATGACCAAGAAATCAAAATTTCTTCCAGGGTGTGTAAACTTATGAGCAGAACTGTAAACGTATGTTAGTAAAAATTCTCAGCATCAGTTTATCTTCAAAATCCATTTTGCTTTGTTGCTTTTCTATTTACATGTATGAACTCATAACACACATGTTTTACTTTCCTGGTCTTTCAGTTGCTGTTTCACTTCCAAACATCTCCAACCAGAGCAAGCCGATCTTGGGACAGCTCTTTTACATCGTCTGTCGGTCGGACGTGGGCAGCCTCCCCATCACATACATTCTGTACAATCATTCTACAAAACTGGATACAAGGGTCATCCGCCTGCCCAATCAAACAGCTCTTTTCCCAGTCGTCATCTCCAGCGCCAAAGAACAGGGAAGATACAAATGTGAGGCGCAAAACGGCGGAAGGAGGATCCAGAGTGAAGAGCTGGTTATAAACGCCATAGGTACAATTTTCTCCTCCGTGTTTCTTTTTAATGTTAAATTTGAATCAAATCTCTGTTGGTAAATATTACATTTAGTTAAAAAAAGAACGCTCTTACGTTTGCACCACCAGAGAAACTGACTTTATTTTCTTCCCACACCGCAGTGCCTTTGAGCAGTCCGACTCTAACTACCGTCCCCGACCTGTCAGACATCTCAGAAGGAGGCCATCTTAACCTCATATGTGCGGTCAACGGCAGTCCTCCCGTCACCTTCAAGTGGTTCCGTGAGGGGGACTTACAACCCCTCAGTACCAATACCTCCACAAATCCATTCAAGGATTACGAGATCCCCGTGGTTTCCAATCAGCACAGCGGCTCGTACTACTGTGAGGCGTATAACCAGGCTGACAACAAAGTCGAAAGCAAATCCATTTACATCAACGGTGAGACGGCTTTTAGCTTTTCTCTTCTGACTTTTACCTTTTTAGCAGAAACTGTTTTAATGTACAAAGGGAAATATCCAAAAGTGTGACACCCCTGCAATGTGTCACCCTCCACCCGAGGCTGACTTCAGGCATCCATGCTGCTGTTTACCTTCAGAATTAACCAGTAATTCAGGACGATTGTGCCTTTCAGTAATCTAGTTACACAACTGCAGCAAAACAGGTTTGAACCATGATACTACCACCTCCGTGTTTTACAGGTTAAAGATAGTTCTTTTGCCACACCATAGTTTTTTCCCTCCAAATAATTTTAGACACTGACCATAACCTTACTACAAAAATGAGTAAATTTGTATTTTTTTATATTCCATATTGACGAATGAAAATATAAAATGGTAAGTTTTTAGACTAAAACCTTTAGGATGGATACATCTTTGTTGGTGGACCTTAAGAGGAACGAGAGGATGGTGCAGCTCTTCTTTCTGTTTTTCTTAGTATTTGAACTATTTATTTTTTTTGCTTTTCTAGTTTCCTCCTAAATTTTAGATTCTGTTCTTTCTTTTAACATTTTTTGTGAACTTGTAACTTAAAGTAGTGTTTTTCAGCCAGTGTGCCGCGGCACTAGTGTGCCGGGAGAGATGTCCAGGTGTGCCATGGGAAATTATTCATTTTAACTGATCTAAAAACATTTTCTATCACCAGGAGATCAGCTCTGTTTTCATCCAAACAGGGCCTGATAAAACACTGAATAGTTATGAATGTAGTCACCATTCATAACTCATATTTCATTTTAACAAATGTTCTTTATTGAGACAAAGGTAATATACAATAATTCAGATTTGGTTTAGAACAGCATAATGTAGGCCTTTTGAAGTATCTTTTACACAAATCTTAATAATAAATTAGTTTGATTAAAAACCCACTCCAATCATCTTTTGATTTATTTTCATAGAGTTGGTCTTAATTATGATTGTGCCATTTGTGGCCAAAATCAACAAACTTGTGTCGCTATTTTGGACGTGTAGTTTCTGCAAAGCAGCAGGAGTTCATCAGAAATTCGCCTCTGAGTTGTGGGCGGAACCGTTGGCGTGGGCAACCCCACCGCCTCTTCCCCTCGCATGGAGCTCGGAGCAGGGAGCTCACAAATGCAACCTTTTTCAAACTGCATTTTTTTTATATGCTCCTGATTTACATGATTTGAATAAAACATTGTAATTAATTTTCTCTTTACATGTCCTCCATCATCAGAAAAATGCCACAAGAACATGTTAAACACACTGAAAACCTGTTTTTTGTGTTACAAGTTTAAATGTTTTAATCCACTTTTGTTTGAACTGTTTCTTGATCAAATTCTACATTAATAGGTCAAATTGAATTCTCAAGATTCTGTGTGAAATTGGTTCAACTGGACAAAAGGTAGTCATCAGTTTACCATCCAGAAGGTAGATCCGTTTCGACTGACCTTTGGGCTGATCTGTTCTTGTTTTCAGTCCGCATGGCGCCGTGGAAGAAGGCCATGATCTGGGGGATCGTGTTTCTGGTCATCCTCCTGGTGCTGATCGCCAGCTGTGTGCTTCTGTACAGATCCAAGCGAGGTAGACAGACATACAGTCCTCCAGCAACTCAACCCTGTTATGACTGTGAATGACAGGGAAAAAAGGTGCTCCACCTTCTACACCTCCCTTTCTTCTCATTTTATCCTCTTTTAGGCAAACGAGAAAGAGCTCCTGAGTTGTCAGTGTGAGTTTATTTGCCTTTTGTAACTGTGATGTTGTAGTGATGGTGTGTTGATAAGACTTATTCAAAGAAACCAAAGAACTATACAGGTTCATTTGCTTGTTATTGCTAAAGTAGGTCAATTTATCGCAGTAATTTAGACAGATTTCCTTATTTTTATGCATAGGGACAGAGGTCAAATTTCAACCACGTTTCCACAAAAACGCACAATCTAAGTTTGAAATATACAATTTTTTCACCTCATTAAATTGAGGCTGATTGGAGACAAAACTAAGAATGAAAATTCTGAAACTGCAGAAGTTTTTGAATTTCAGGCACATTAATTTCACAGCTCATTCGTTTACTTTTTGTGCAACTCTAAATTAAAATTTGAGCTTCCTTGTTTTCAAATTGTCACAAACCGCCAGAAAAATTCTGCTATCTTTTTCATTCTTGTTTGTTTTTATACGGACGTGGCATTGATGCTATAAAAGAACTGGACTGAGTGACTCCTCCCCCCAAGCGTTCCAAACAGGAAGTTCCGCTGGCTCCAAAAAGTCAAAATCCCATGAACTTCTATAGAGAAATAAACAGCTGTCATTTTATAGGTCAGAATAACCAATTTTGCACTGATATCTTTTAAAATGTTCTTGATAATCCTCTTTTTTTACACTTACTCGGTCCAGTTTTCATATACCGTCAATGGGACGCAGCAGAAACGCCTGTTAAATCTGGATAAACTTATAACAACACTGCTGAAACGAATCCAGCAACATTTAAAATCATTCGAAAGGATGATCCCAACTTCTGTCATGATCTGTTTTAACTGGAATTGAGCTTCATGAGGTTTTGATTTGACTGATGTTAAGAAGTACTGAAAAAGTTGAAGTTGTAACTTGTGAATTTCAGATACTTCCTCGTGTTTTTTTTTTTAATAAACTATAATCCAAGCCTAATTTAATCTAAATTTACAGTAAAATCAATGCTGTCATTTGTTTAAAAAGCTCAGGTTTCATGGAAAACGTCTGTGAAGCGCTGAAGCTCCCTTTTGGGGTTTGGGGAAATAGTTTTTGCCCATTTGTTATAATCTTGTGGTGTGACTCAGCTTTGTCTTCTTATTAGCTTACACAATTCTCACATTTAGAGAAGAAGAGTTTTATGGTGTTTGGGGTAGTGAATCAGCTGTTGTTAAGAAAAACATTTGCTTAATTTCAAAATGATTGACCAGATGTTATAAATGTTTGGTTGTAAGAGTTGCTCATTCCTCACTTCTGCTTCCCATCAATCCAAGAATCTGTGAACCTAAAAAGGCATTAAGGTGTGATCAAGTTCCAGCTTCTCTGGTTAAAAAAGGCAGCTGCTCCTTTATCAAAAATATTGCTCCTATAGCAGAAACATGAAGTCGCACACAGGCGCTCAAAAATGTGGTTGTGTTGTATCTTCGTCTTCATTTTGGCAGGAATTGGGAAGCACCACTGCTATGTCGGCCACGTTAGCAACAATGTTTAGCTTCCATTGCTCTTTATCCACCAAATGTGTGAAAGTTCTGGGGTTGTTTGTGCTCTGTTGTTAGCTTCAAACGTCACTTTTGGTGTGTTGTGTCCAATACTAGATCAATGCTACAGTAGCTCCAGCTACAGAAAAATGAATGAACGCTCTAATCTGTCCACAAACTGCACTTTTCTGGTGTTTCTGTTGGTGCACGTCTGGCTCCAAGGTTTTTTGGTTACTACATCATCAATGCAAGCTTAAGCCTTATGCTACATATTCAATGGGTGTTCACACTCGATTGTTGCTACCCAATACTAGTGTGTGTACTCACAGTTAGAAGAGGCTTTGTGAGAAGGTTTGTGTTTTTTGTTTTTGTTAATTTATCATCCATGATTGATTTTCAAGTGGTTGGTACTTCCGTGAGTTAAAAAAGACGCCATCCTTACGTCACTACCAAATGTGAGCCCCTGATTGGTCAAAGTTCAACTGGTGTAGCGTTCAATATGCATTCAGTGTCTGCGTTTTGTACGCAGAACCCAAAAACAGGCTTAAGAACTTGTGTATCTTGATGTTGGACCTTAAGAGGAACCAGAGGGTGATGCATTTCTTCTCTTTGTGCTCGTTCTGTTTTTCTTCTTCAGTTGTTTAAATACAGATTGTTGTGGAAGATGTAATAGTAGCATAAGTCACAACTGCTCTTATGGGTGGAAAATGGTCAAACATGTACGTGACCTGGAGGAAATATTAAGGTGGACCGATTAGTGAACCTCTAGAGAGAAAATGGTCAAGTATATTTTTCTACGGTCAGCAAGTGGTAGTGAAGAGGTTTAGGGCGAAGTAGGTGAGACCAGGCGTGTCGTACAGATTCTTCATTTTTTTATAACCCCTCTCTAAATTCTGTGGAGTGTGAGAAGGGCTGTTCACATGAAAACTGTGCATTCCATGTTGGAAATTAAGAAATTGTCAGAGTGTAGTTTGTGTGGACGTCCTACAGGCGTCCTGCACGGACTTACCTATCACCTGCACAACCAGTGTGTGCGGCATTTGCGACCAGTACTTGCACCTTACCACTGTCATACACACCTGTTGGATCAATAACACAGCCAGATGTCTCATTTGGACGCTGCTCACCTCTCTGCTAGAATCTGGTGTTTTTTAGCTCTGTGTTTTGGTTACTGGTGTTACTGGTCATATAGACCATGTTTTTGTTACATTAGAAACAACACCCGCTGTCTGCATCTACTTTAGAAAAATACAGACACGGCTTGAACCTCATTGGTCGCAGCCGCTCTGCCATCCGCGCGCGTTTTCATCTTTCAGAGGAGTATGTGATGAGAGCTTGTGGTGAGACCCCTTCCCTTCCCTGCTATATGCAGAAATGCAGTGAATAAAGTGCTGCACCCACTAGGCATTTAGGCTAAAAACGTATCGGTC
Source organism: Oryzias melastigma (assembly GCF_002922805.2). Taxonomy (NCBI): domain Eukaryota; kingdom Metazoa; phylum Chordata; class Actinopteri; order Beloniformes; family Adrianichthyidae; genus Oryzias; species Oryzias melastigma. The sequence continues at coordinate 28,896,935 of NC_050512.1, forward strand.
CAAGAAAAAATTGATGACGGTTTTCCTATGGCAGGGGTCTCCAACCTGTGGCTCCCGAGCCACATCTGGCTCTTTACCCTTCCAGTGTGGCTCTTTGGTTAAAATGAAATGGTTTTAAATAATTTTAAATAGTAACTGTAAAGGAAAAAGTAAGGAGGTAGTAAAGTTAATTGGTAGATCCGATGGGGTGACCTGTCAAACTTTAGATATTTCAATTCTGCGCCGCTCAATTCACGCCTCAAATTCAGCTGCTGCCAGACCACTGCGCCGCCTCCACCGCCCAAATGAATGAGAGAGAGATATAGTATGTCCTTTCCATCAAACTCATTTTGACAGGTGGCCTTTGACCTCCACATTCCGATGTGATGACGTAACAATTTGATATCAATTTGTTACCTCATCACATCGGAATGTGGAGGTCAAAGGTCACCTGTCAAAATGAGTTTGATGTAAAGGACATACTATATCTCTCTAATGAGTGCACCTTAAGACACACCTGCGTTCGCTTTAAGATGCGGCCGCTCCTCTAAATGACTCTTCAGGGGCTCAGATAACGCAATCAGGAGACTCTACGACTCAACTCCTTAACATTGGTTCAGAATTGGTTCATGGTTTGCTGGAGCTGGACCTAAACCATACCGACCAAAAGTCTCAATCAAGTATATTTTGTGTCAGGGAAAGCTAGCATTTATCCATGTAAACAAGTACAGTGACAACATGCAAAACTACCTGTATAGTTAATAACATCCTTCAGAAATGATCCGATTCTTTAAAGTGACTTGATTTTTACTATTTCTCAGAAAGCCTTCAAGCCCTAAATCAGATGACTCTCTAACAGTGACTCTAACTCACGGCACAGAGGTTTATAAGTCAGGTAGCCGGTTTTACTTCTCTCCCATCAGTCACTAACACGATTTTTAACTTCTTTAATCTCTTCCTAGTTTTATTTCCCACCCTCTGGGGTAGTCACGGTATGTTTGGATTTATGGTAATTATTATTTTTTTTTCACTTTTGTTGGACATTTAGTTTTAACATAAATTTAAAAAATGCATTTTAATAAATCCTTTTGATTATAAATGTAAAAAATTCAAGCTGGATATCGTGACAACCCTGCTACTAACATAAGTAAAGTAGTCTTAAATGCATGCAGAGGTCCACCTGATCTCCCCTGACGCTCCTGTTTCTGAGCATGCATCGTTTGAGTCGCCCTAAAATGTTCTTCTCCACGCATGAGCTGTAGACACAGGACGCTGCGAGCTCACAGAGAATCTGAAGTTTTATGGTAGTTTCTGCCAACATGCTTAGAGCGGCCATTATCATCTTCTTGCAGACGCAGCGGCGTTCTTTGATGACAAGGAGGGGAGAGCGACCAATGGGGCGCGAGGTAGCTTGGCGTCGCTACCTGCTGACTTCAGCAACAGGAGCAGCTACAGCATTCCAGCGACAGTTTAAAGAGCAGACATTGGGAAGGGCGGTCACTTTCTGGTTTTTGTGGGAAAAGGAAGCTCTAAGAAAAGAGTTCTCAAGAGGACACAAACTGGTGATCATACAGAACACCGCAGACTTTTTGTTTTCCCAGTAAAAATGACCTTTTTGTTGGTTTTCACGAGCAGAGCCCACTGCTCCCTCTCCCCTCCACTCACAGGCTTTTCTTTACATTACAGCATGAGGATGTCTTCGTCATGTATTTGCTTTGTATGAAATCTCTATCTTCATAGTCCGTCTGCCGATCTTGATTTGTACATATCTTCACTGGAAATGTGTGTATATATTTGTGGAGTGATCAGAGCAGAGAATTCTAGAATAAAGATGCTGGTTTTATTTAGAGGTGTGTGCAGCGTTCATTTATCCCTCCGCCTCAAACGAGGTTTAATTTGTGTTCAAATAGGACTCCTAAATGGCACAGACTAAAGGAATAGGTACAACCATCTAAACTCAGCAAGACTTTGGTGTCGATTCATTTCCTGAAAAATGTAACCTACAAAAGAGACTTCCTTGAAAAGTTAAAACAATAGAGTCTGCCAGCGATTTCCTACAAAGGCAGGGAGCGTGTTGCACAAGGGCAGGGGGGCAGTTCTGATGGCGGTGCTGTGGAGGGTGGGGCTTATTTTGTTTCACTTTGAATGCATGCAGCAGGTGGAGGAAATTAATCACAAAAGCCTCGGTGGAACAGAGGGTGAGATTACATTCTCAACCGGGAAGTTGTTTTTGCCAGAATTTACTGTGCAGCCGCTGCTGCATTAACAACCCATTGTGCACAAGGCAGTGAAAGGCTCTGTGTGAACCAAACAAGGAAAAAATGAGCTTTAAAAATGCTGCAACTACAATAGAGAGTCACATATGAAAACATACTGTAATAAAATGTGATTATTTCACAAGATTTGAATCAAAATAGTCTCAAAACTGCACTGAAGAATTTATGTTTTACTTCTATTCTTCTGGATTAAAGACAAAAATATTCATGCAATTATAGAGGTTGTTGTACCCAAATTCACAGATGTCTCTGAACTTTTTCCTAACTCCATTCATCATTTGCCGTGATGCTGACAAAAAAAAAAAAATACCTGCATTAATTTACATCGTCTTATTTTAGTTTATTTTCTGATCCTGAAGGAAGTTTTATTTTAGAAAACTGCCGGATTCTGTTCACAAAGCAGTTACCTGCATTGCTACCTGAATTGCTAGCTAAAAAGCTAACAAAAACCAAACGATAAAACATATTTGGAAAGTTTCTTTGGTAAAAAGAGTCACTTAGGGAACTGAATAAGACTCTTTGATGCTGTTTACAGACAAAACCGGGAGTCTCTCTCCAAATGTGGAATTATTGAGAAAGTTGTTCTCACGTATCAGAAGCTGCTCTGCCTTACTAGAAACCAGGAAGTGGCTTAAGGGCGCCTTCATTCATATGTCATAAGTGGGTGCAACTTTCATTAGCCCTTCAAATACTTCCAAAATACGCTTTTTTACATGCACGACAATTTCTATTTTCATGATATTCCTGGACCCAACAACCCAGAAACTTAGTGTTTTTGTTCAGAAGGTGAATCCCACGCTGCATGTAGGCTACAATGACAGTTTGTCACAGACAGAAGCGCTGATGTGCTTTAGGCCTACCACGATTAATCGACTTATCAGCAACTAATAGTCAACGACTAATTTAATAGTTGATTAGTCGTTACTTTATATTATATTGAGACGGAGTGTAGTAAAGTTGAAAGTTATAATGGCATTATGCTAGCTTTTTGCAATATTTTAGAGTTTAGCTAATATTTCAGCTGCATGCTAGCTGTTTTAGCTAACAAGCTTTTTTCCGTTTTTTTAGGCTAATTTGGCATTTAACTAATATTTTAGCTGGATATCATGCAGTTTCAGCATTTTCAGCTATTAGCTTTAGAGATTTTAGCTATAAACTTCAGCATCTTCAGCTATCAGCACTAGCATCTTCTGCGGCCACCATTATCGCAGGTAATGCTATATGTCTAGTTTTTGTTTAGTTTAAAGCTAATGATGGTTAAGATGTGTGCTTTACATCCAGTTTCGGCATGACCCGATCAGTCGTTTAATCGGAAAAATAATCAGTGATTAGTCGGTTATGAAAATAATCATTTGTGGTAGCACTAATGTGTTTATTGCAAAGCTGCAACAACAGTTGCGTATCTGTGTTCCTTATGCTGAACAATGCAAACCAGTTCGATTTGCAGGCAGACTTTTACATTCAGCAGAAGCTTTTTATCCAAAGCGCCATACAAACACGATGGCTCAACACAATGTCAACAGGGATTGGTTGTTGTGTATGCCTCAGGTAGCTGTTTCCACCGTGATGTGATAACATGCTGGAGAGCTTAGCTTATGATCTTCTATGCAGCAAACACAGATCGCTGTTTTTTTGCAGACAACGGAGTTCAGCTGTTGTGTTCAACTGCTGGGTGCTTTGATATGGAAGCTACAGGAGCCCAGTGCAGACATCTGATCTTTTTTTTTTGTCATTATGAATGCAACTTGACTGTGCATGCTGGTACGTACATTACAATTGTTAACTTGATCATTGACACATTCCTGCAAAAAAAGGAAGATGCATAGATAAAATTCAAACATGGATGTTCCCAAGTGAGAAACGGACAATGATGCTGATATGTCAGAGAGAGCTTTGTGTCATCAGCGTAGAAATTGTTCAAACAATTAGTAAAGGTTGGTTACATCCCCTCAAGGTAGACCTGGTAAAATTGTATTTTTTTTTGTTAAAAAACAAACATATTCTCCAACACAAAGATACAATCAATAATTAGAGAGTATGGATTTTTGGATTTGATGTAATCGAAACATCTATAAACACGTTTTAGTAACAGGCTGATGACACTTTTTCAGGGATAATAAAAGTAAAAACATAAAGATCTTAAATATTATATAAGAAATAGGAAAATCTAAGTAAATGCCTCTCTAAATAAAAAAATCCATTAAACAAAGCCTTTAAACTTTTTTTTCTATGAGGCATAAATGTTTAAGTCATAGATCACTTGCACACATGTGAACTCTGACGCCTGGTCTTGGAATTTGGAAAAAATGTATTAAGCACGGTCAAGTTTATGTCATTTCCTACTGTTATTTTTTCCCGCTGGACAATGAGTCCTCAGTAATCGGCTTATGACCAACTTCCACTTGAAATGCAGACACAATTACATAAAGGAGAGTCCACGATGACTCCTCTGCAAGAGAAACTTCCTTTTCAACAACAATTCCTTTGATTAATATCCCAAATTGTGGAACAAAAAACTGTAAATATTCAGTAACTTTCGTTCTCATAGCTTTATCTGAATGTAGTTTGTTCTTGAAATTCTACTTTTGTTTGTATTATCTTGCCTACATTTTATCAAGACATTTTCTTGACATAAGGTTTGTGAGATGTTCCTGTTCTGTTGTTGTGCTACGTTCACACCTGGTATGCGATTGTGCCTCCAAGAACGCACTAAATGCGCATTCTTGAATAGAGTGTTCACAGGACAACCACGAAGGAGATTCTTCTTCTTTTTTCTCTTTTTCTACTGTTTACTAGTGTGTGTCCACCACTTACAGTTGGAGGAAGCTTGGTGTCAAATGTTGAAGCGTTGCAAATCTTGCTTATATGTCACTACCAAACTCCTCGATTGATCAAAGTTCGATCTGGTTTGACTTTCTATGCGTTCAGTGATGTTCAGCCCAAAAACAGTTTTGAATGCACATATACACGCGTTTACATTAAAAGTGTTCACTTGAACGTGTGTTGCCACGGGTGGTGTGAACGTAGCTTTAAAGGTATGTCTCTCCATCCCAGCTGGTGCATATTTTTAAGGCTTAGTGTCAATTTGGTTTGGGTGCTGGCTTTGAAACTGACGAGTCCCTGTGTGTTTTACAGTGAGGGTGAACAGGTCAGCAGTCAGTGTGTGGAGCGAGAGGAAACCTGAAGCAGGTAAGTTTCTCAAAGTCCGTTTACAGCTAACTCCTGGAATAATAATACTTTGTTCCATAACAAAATCTTACTAAAAGTGAAATTTGCAAATCAAGAGTTTAGGGTCTGCCAACCAGTATCTACTCAAAGTGTTCAGACACGACAAACACTGGGGTGACCGTGCGTTTTCTATTACTGGCGCCCAGTTCTGGAATATTATTTTTTCAAAGCTCCACATAATGACAGATCTAAATAGTTCGGAACCGTTGACGGTATATAGACAACTGGACTGAAGTATCCCCTGGTTCCAAGGATCCAAAATCCCACCGATTTTCTATTGAAAAATAAACAGCTATAACTCAGTCATTCTATTGGTCAGAATAACCATTCCTGCTCTGATACTTTTTATGACGTCGTCTTGATGACCCTCATTTTATATTTTCTCTAGTATGAGTTATTCAAGTTATAAACTAGCCAATCAGATGCGTTAACAAACGTATGTGGTCTCACGTCGAGCATTTGAACCGTTTGATTGACAGATTCTCCCAAGCCTCCTTTAAGTGGGTGTGGTCTTCGAACAATCTTACTTAGAGTGGTTGCCATAGATATTATGACACAGCCCAAGTTGGACCAATAAGCTTCTAGACTATTTCTGGTTCCAACATGGTGACATCGAAAAAAGTTAGAGGACCTGGTTGCAGACAACAAGATGGCGCCAACCTATCATTATCCGGAACAGGAAGTCCGAAACAGGAAGTTCACATCCCATCCCTCCATTCTCCATTTTGGTTGAAAAGTGCTCTTTTTTTAATCTAAAAAGACTCATTTAATGGGTCACTTCAACAGTTAGGAGTTTTTCCGTCTTTAGCGTTAAACCTTTAACACCGGACATGTCTCTGTCAAAACTATGCCTTTTGACATACCGTAACTCCCTACGTGGTCAGCGTGAATCAGCTGATCCACAGAGAAACGAGGCTTTGTACCGTTAAGCTACATTTTAAAGCGGCTTTTCACCAATGTGTATTAAATAACTAATATAAAGTGTTGCATAGTGTTGCAAATCCTAATTTTTCCACAATATAATAGACTGATTCATGTTGATCGTGTTAAGGGTTTCCGTTAAACATTGAAGCTAATACTCCAGAGTAAAAGGATCAACAGTTTTACAAATCAACAATAACTTTTTTTGTGTTTTTTTTTTTTTGCTCCATATTAAGTTAATATTGCAAACTAAACCATTTTAATAGAGTGCTATGATTCTGAAATCTTGTGGAATTTCCACGTCTGGCAAATGATGAGTGGCTGCCATCTTGTCTGCAACCAGGTCCCCCTCTGAAAAAATGGCAACTTTATTTGGTTACTGTCAGAAGTAAACCATCTTCTATGAGTGACATCACACTCACTAGCTCCAGTTCTCTATATACAGTCAATGGTCACCGTAAAATGGATGTATGTGGGAGTACAGGGGGAGGATGATGTTAACAATATGGAGGGCATAACTATAGAAAAACATAATTTTATTTCTTTGTTATGGTGAGATGGTTATGTTAATGTAGCATAAGTGAACTTAAATAACCTCGACTTCTCCAACAGCATAACCTGCTTTGTTAGAAATACCATTATTTTTTGTTGCTGTTTTTTTTTTTACTTTTATCATTTGCATAATGGAATAAATCAATTTTAAAAATCAGTTTTTTAAAAGTTGCATTGTTGATGCAGACAACGAGGAGGACCACAGCACCGTGTCCAATGAGCCAGATGTGGAGTACACAGAAGTGGTGCATCCTCGCTCAGCAGAAGCTGCCAGAGGTAACACTTGACAAGTTTTAAATGACAAATAGAAGGATCACCAATGTAGATCTCTGGGGTACCCCTAATTTGATAGAGGACAGGGGTCAATATTAGGTTTTTTCCAAGCAGCAGGAAAAGATTGTCATCTAAAGACATTTAACTTGTCAAAACAATAACTTTCACCCTTTTTATGTATATTTCATGTACACTGCAAAAATTGAATCTTAACAAAGTCAAACGACCATTCTTTCAAGAAAAAATGTTGTTTTCTGTTTTGCAAGAAAATTAATTTTATCAGGAAAGTTTTTTCAAAAGCAAAATAATTTTAATTTAGGAAAATGGTGATTAGATTTTTTTTATTAAAAGCAGAATTCTTGATTAAAAAAAACAATTTTTTTGCTGATTTTTCAGAGAAAATTTTAGGAATTTTAAGAGTTTTATTTATTATTTCTTGGGGGCCTGTTCTTAAGTGTAGCACAAAGGCTGCAAAAATATTTCTGTAGGTATCTACTGTGATTTTTTTTTTTTTTTTCTGATATTCACACATTCTTTCTCCTGGAAATCAAACCAAACGCAATTTGAGAGTAACTAACTATCAGGAGATTAAAAACAAAAAAAAACAGATTTTTGAGGAAGGTGCAATAAAATTCAGCGACACATGAACAACTTAGAGGACACAAAAAAAAAGAAAACTTCCAAATGTTTGCTATTAGTGGTCAAATTCGACCCAAAATTCTAGTTTTTCTACTTGTTTTCTAGTCTATCCCAGCTCATCCCAACCACTCTTCAGTGCTTCATTCACATTTATTTACAGTTGATAAGACGGACCAGCGCTTCCTGGGAGGGGCCTAATTACACTTAATTCATGCACTCACAGGTCACAGTAACTGAGGGAATAACGTCTGGAATTTCCAGCAGAGCCGTAGACCTAAACAGGAAGGGTTGAGCTAATTGCACGTCTGCTTTGATATAGTTGCTTCTTCTTCATAGTTTTCTGCTCAAGGCCCCACATGGGCAGGGGTGACCATTAGCGGTAGAACCTGACCCCTTTTCAGGACTGTGTTGATCTTACATCAAACAAACTGTAGATGAACACTTGTCGCTGTTTACATTGACAGCCCCGCTGAGAATTGGGACAGACACAGTTTACAGCGAGCTGCAAAACTCCACACATGGTGAGTTTGACGCCTTTACCGGTGAATATTTTCATGTGTAAATTAAGTTAACATTTGTTCATATTTTGGCTTTACTGCTTCCAGAGCTGGAACAGAGGACAAGAATTCCTGAATATTTTTCATTAAAACAGTTTTTAAAAAAAATAAAATGTATACTTATAGCCTTACTTGCCCTCACAGACCCATACACATATTAATTGATAAAAGTATCTGATTCATGATACTACGAGTTCATTTAAAAATGTTTCGGGTAAATATAAATCTGGAGCTTCACCTCTTAAAAAAGCAGCTTACAAGCTTAATTAAACGACAGCAGAATGCTTTAATTTGTAAAGCTTAAATCGCTTTATCTTTGTTCTGTTAAATCTGAGCAGGACTTCCTGTTATTACCAAACTCCTGGTTCCTATCAGACAGTCCATCTGAGCTTCCTGCTCAGAAGCAGAAGAATTGTGAGCTGCTGATGGACATCTGAACTACCATAGGTCAAAGTTAAAGTGTGCCCTCATTGTGTTTTAATTGAAAGACAATCATCAGAGGAAAATGAGAAAAAATAAAATAAAATGTACTGACAATAATATTGTGTCTTGTTTAAAATAAACAAAAAAAAGTTAAGTTTACATTTGAGTTTTTATTAATTTTAGGTTGTGATGTGACAAACAAAGCTTTATGTTTGTGTTTCCTAAGTTTCCTAAAGAAAATACCCAGATTTACTTGTATTAATTACCTGCTGATGCTTTTTTCCCAGGACCTCCTGGGGGCCACGACTACGTAAGTAGCATCAGCGACAGAGCACACCCGCTTGCTTCTCTGATCAGATTTTAGAAACTGTTAATGGCAATAATTTTATTTTCTTTCCATGTGAATCAATAGTTATACGACTTGTTTTTTTCTGAAATCCAAGTTTTTAACTATGTAAAGCCCACTACATCAACTAACTGACAGAAAATTCCAAATATTTTGGAAATTAAGCAGGTTTTTAATCAAACAACCCCCCAAAATTGCCAATTATTCTCACCATAATTAGCTCAACTTTTCCCGCCAAAAATTTAATGGAAGCAGCCATTTTGAAAAGCCCTTCTACTACCCCCAGTGGAAGGATGATGAACTGCAGGGCAGGAAACAGACCAAGTTCTCCACAATTTGGTTTTTAAGGAGAGATTTTCCAACATGCCGATAACAATTCAGCAAGAAAGCACAATTGAAAATAATTAAGGAAAAAATATTGAAATCACAACATTAACAAAATAATAGAAACATTTCTAACAAAATTTGGGCATAACAACATAGGGGTCTCAGAAATGCATGTTTGAAAATAAGATACCTGTGTTAACTTTATGACTCCAAACTGTTGGGTAAGATGCGAAGATTGTTCCTTTTCCACTAAGCATTTAGAGATGAAATTAAAATGTTTAGTTTTTTTTTTTGTTCACATGCTGTATTTTACATACAGTTTGTGAAGCAGAAATGTTTTTTACATCCTAAAGACTGACATTTAATTCAAGAGTTGCACCAATTTCAATGGTTTAAAGCTGCGTTTGTTAATAAAAATGCTGACATGATTCAAGGTGCAGAACAGTGACTACAGATTATAGCACTGTGATGAAGCAAATGACAAAATCTTGCATTTTTAATACTTTTTACATCTCCTCATTCTTGTTTTGTTTATGAAAGACTTCCCGAGTCCTCTTTTCTGCGGAGCACCAAGTCAGGGTGACCTGGGATGAGTTTCATTAAACTTACAGAGCAAATTAATTACTTTATTTCAATGAAAATAATACATTAATACAATGAAATTATTTATTAATTTAACTACAAGTGAAAAAATGGTTAATTCATTCTATTTTTTCAATAAATTAATCTAAAAACTTTTTATTCTCCCAAATTACAGTTAAAAACAGTAAAACATAAAACATTATTAAGCTTCTAAAACCAATTTGTCAGAACCAGGTGGTTTTGACAAATTAGAAATAGTTCTGCAGAATCAAATCAGTGGAGGATTTTTTTTAAGACTAAAAAGCTCACATATAAATTTCTTTCCATGCAAATTGAGTTTCCTCCATGTTAAAAACACTCCCTGGATCTGATTATAATCTGCAGTTTGAAACCCCAAGTGTGTGCCGCGGTCACTGAACCTCAGCAGGCCAGTAAACCAGAGCAAAGGGGGGAAACTGCCGTCAAGGTTTCCAGACTGGAACAAAGGCATCTGGGTTGGGGCTTCCTTCCCTATCGGTTGCTCTCATCAGTTCTGAGCTGAAGTCAAATGACCTCCAAGCCCATCTCAGTCTGCACACTGTCTCCCTGTAATCACAGCCGCCAGCCGCTGCTGTCTGAGCGCTGAGTTTTGGGCGGTTAATGGAGGGATTGAAAAACAAACTGATGTTCTGATAGGGTTCTGTCTATTTTTCATTCATTTAAAGGTTCTTTTGCAAAAGTGTGCTTAATATTTTGGGTAAAAACGTTTCTTTATTTGTGTCTTCCATAATCAGAAAATGCCAGAAGAACCTTCTAAAAACACAATTTCATTGGAGTGGGTCTTTAATCTGTCCAATTGTGTCACACCGATCTCACAAATCCAAACATTTTGCTTTGTTTTACAGCAGGTCGGGTTTATTTCTTTGGGTTTGTGTGTCTGCAGGGTTCAGTGGAGTACGCTGAGCTCAACGGAGAACAGCCAGAGATGGGTCAGAACCATTTAGATCCAAACAGGTACTCTGACCTGCCGGAGCCAGTGGATTAAACAAGACTTTAGTTTACTTTTTGCATGTTTTCTTATTTTTTTCGCACCAGAAACTGTCTTTACAGTCAAAACTCCTGACAATTCAACTGCTGTAAATATTGTTTACCTTAATAAAGGTTTGTCAGGCATGAACAATGTTGTTTTTTTTAATGAAAAATAAAACTTGATGCACAAAAAACGACTTTGATCTTTTTTTTTAACTATTCAAAAACTTTAGCTTCATCTTCCAATAAGTTTGAATTAAATAGATTTTATTTGACATATTAGGGATAAAAACTGAGGTCAACATTGTTTGTGCCAAACTGTATCAATTTATCATGCTTTTATAAAATGAAAAAATGCCAAAAAAACGACTTTTATCAAACTAAAATGTTTAAGTCTGTCCTAACAAATGCTAACAATGGCCATTTGATGTCATAAGGTTGAAGATCGGATTGTTTTGAAGTCAGATTTGACTCCAGGAGGTTTCCGGTGGTATTTGTGCTCCAGGAACAAAGACATTCCAGCTTCTGACAACAAACACAAAGCAGTTTAACTACAGTGATGGAGACTCCACATGACAATGGGAGGAAGAACAGGGAAAGCCAAACAAGGCTCTGAGCGACTGTTGCTTTTACAGGTGGTCGCCACCAGAGGGCGTCCTCGTTCCTGTCAACTACATTTTGGTTATTTCATCAAAAAAATTCATAAAACATATTTCTCACTAAAACACATCAAAGTTTTATTGTTTTTTTTTATTATTAAAAACCATGATTAAATCAAATCTGACCTTTTTTTGCTAACTTTTTAATCAGATACCTGAAAATAAAAAAAACTTGAACAACAGGTTCAAGAATTAACAACATTCTATAGTAAGTTAAATGTCAAAATTTTTGCTTTATATTTCATTTAAAGTGGTTGAATAATTCCTGAATTCCCCATATAGATGAATTACTATTTACTTTATGATTATGGATTCTTTTTTTAATTTTTATTTTCAGTCAATCTTGTTTTTTGACCTTCTAGCTATCACGTTTCATTATTCAGGGAAGGGTTATGTGTATTTTCTGAGTTTATCAGTAGAAATACTGCGTGCTTGTGGCGTATATATCACAGTTTTAATTTCTAAAGCAGTTTAGTCCAAACACGTGTAATGATAAGGTTTGCATAACGTCTGCAGCTGTTTGCATCAAAATATCTCCGTTAATCCTGCAGTTTGACCTGCACACCCACAGTGCATTCAAGACTTAACACCTTAGGATGGAGGGGGGGCGCCAAACGTTTGGCAGGTTTTTAAGAGAGCAGGTCATAAACATCATTTATAGGAAATTAAATTCATGCTCATGGAGAGGATTAGGAGTTATGTGATCTCTTCATCCTTTGTTTTTTACCTGAATGTGAGAAAGCTGACAAAAAATAAAGTTGAAAATAAAAATAAAGTTGAACAGATAATGTTGAAATGGAGCTGAAGGTTGGAGTGGCTCAACCAGAGAAGGCCAACATTGTAATTTCACTGATATTTCTGCAAGGCTGCAGATAATCAGTAGCAATGGCCATGACTCTGATCAACGCGTACATGATAAACCCAATCTTCTGGGATTAAACTCATGACCTTAAATCCACATAACAACCAAACTCAAGCCTTTTCCATCACTGAAAATCACTCTTTAGCCAGTAGCCCTGTGTGTTTTAAGTGAGGTCCAAAAATATCATGGCATTTGTGACTGCATTACTCATTAGAACCCCACGTCATCTTCAGGATCCCCTGGTAGCGAATGTCCTCGTCCGCATCATCAGCGTTGGCATGGCAACCCTACTCGGACCACTTTACTTTGGGAAATAAATCAATTCAAAGGTGAACGGTCATTTATGACTTCACCATCTTTATTAAAGCATCATTATGCTTCAGAGAATGTCCAAATGAGTCAGCGTCCTTCAATTATCTCCCATCCTGTTCTCCTCCACTGCAGCCATTCTGTTCATCACGGCACTTCCTGCCACACTCATAATAATTACACTTCTGCCTCTTCTGGGTTTGAGAAAATCCTTGCATATGTAGCTAAAGGAAACATCGTATGGGCTGGTTAGGGTTTGTTATGACCGTGTTCCTTAACTTGGGAACAAAAGAACTGTATTTTTAGACAAAGTAAAACTTTTATCACTGAACCAAAAGTTATTAAATATTTTTATTTAAATTTCATGATCCAAAGAGAGAGAATCAAACTTAAAATTGGGCAATATTGCTAGATTTTCATGCAAATGTTGATTGAAAAATAAAATGTTTATTCTCTTCACTTGTCCGTCTGTATCTTATAGTCAGAAACGGTGCAAACGTCAGATTTAAGTAGAGAGCAAGCGCTAAATAAAAACACAAAACTGCCCTTCAATGTTTTAATGAAAACTGTAAGAAAAAATTCTTTACTTTTAAATTCTCTCATATTTGTCCCTCCTCCACTAACAGTTTCAATCAGCTCTGCAGGAATTTCAGATATTTTTGGAAGTACTTCTATCATAAAAAAAGTTGCAACTGCTTGATTGCAACTAATGGAGATTTGTAATGAAAAAAAAAAACTTTTTTTTTCAAACACAAAATGAAAGCAAGCACAATAATTAAAAAATACAATTATAAGAATTAAAAAATACAAATATACAAGTATAGCAAACAATGTGTTTGAAGATGAGTGGGTAGAATAAATACTAATAATAATAAAAAGTAATAAATAGCCTGCTCTTTCATAACTACAACATACTCTTCCATGAAGAGGATCAGAACTTCTGAAGAATCTTCAAAATGTTGAGAAATTCTTGGTGACTTCCACATTAGTGATTAGATCAATCAGATAGATAGATATATAGATAGATAGATAGATAGATAATTTATTAATCCCAAGGGAAGTTATGGCAGTCTGTAGCTCCAGGTCATTAATACAGATTAGAAATAAATAAAAACAAGTAATAAATACATTTAAAGGGGGGGGGGGGTAAAAAAATTAGACAATTAGATCATTAAAAGCAATAAAATACAATAAAAACAGCAGTACAATCAGGGTCCCCTTCTCCCCCTCAGTGAGTGATAGATATTTATTTACAGACTCCAAGTCCAAATATAATCACAACAACCAATACAGTTAAAGTAGCATAAAAGTAAGGAAATACTAAGAACAAAAAAGCAAAAAAGTGCTAAAACATACAAAGTTCAACAGAGGAAACTTTAAAAAAGATGTCTGAACCAGTATTTCCAAATTGGGAACAGGCGTACACAGGTGCTGTGTCTTATTTTGGTGAGTGGTGGAATGATTTTATTTTGGGATACATTTAAAAGTTGAATAAAATCAGCAATTAAGAGTCTTAAAAGCGTGTAAAGAGTTTTAACTCCTGCACAAACATTTCTGCTTTGCACCATCTTTACCTAACAATTATATTTAATGCATGAATCCAGATGTCCGTCCCATGTTTTGATTTAAAACCAAACTCATCAGAAATAATAAAATTGTTCAATCTTTCTATTAAAATTATTTCTAAAACTTTAGAGAGTCTGCTGGCGAGTGCTGTGGGTCTGTAGTTCTCCATACTTCTTATAGTTTGGCACTTTTATCACAGTGGATTTAGTTTTCTACTAATAATTTTAAGCAAAGTTCCTTATAGTTTTCAAACTAAATTTAAGCAAATTTTTGAGTTTTTGTCAGTTTTGTTGCTACACATAAAACTTAATTAAACTATTTTTCTTTTTTAAAAAGGATATTCTGAAGATATAATGGAACTGAATCAATTTTGTTACATTTTCTCGACATATAAAACAAACTTTGCAAGAAAAGATTTGCATTTCTCATTATTTCCTTATCATTCATAAAAACAAACAGTTTAAAATGGTTTCGTGCTTCACTTGTAATTTGACTAAACATTAAACGGGATTTCTTTGGAATAATCAGATGCAGGATCTGGTTAAACCAGGTGCAACAATGACAGACGGGCCCAGCTGGCCTGCAGCTCTAACACCTCTGGCAAACGTATCGACTGTTTACTGCTCGGGGTTCAAACCCAACAAGGACAGGG
Organism: Oryzias melastigma; assembly: GCF_002922805.2. NCBI lineage: Eukaryota > Metazoa > Chordata > Actinopteri > Beloniformes > Adrianichthyidae > Oryzias > Oryzias melastigma. Next base: position 28,912,094 of record NC_050512.1, read on the forward strand.
AGGCCTGGTCTTTCTTTGTCCCCGCTGCAGAAGCAAACCATTTCCTGAATACTTTGTCCACAAGTGCTGAGGGTAAACATGTTGTTGATGGTCAGTTTACAGTCACTGCAAGTCGCATCAAGTTTCAAAACAGCTCCAAATACGCCGGAGAGGGAGAGGGAGGGAGGGGGGGGGTGATCTGAGACGAGAAAGAACAGGAAAACGCTCTGATGTCGATGCCTCACTTACAAAAAGCCTTGAATTTTTTAGTGATTTGAGTTTAATTTTGATGTTTTAAAGCTCTACGCGTGATTAAAATCAGCCAGTTGGCCTAATTCATCATCTTTGTTTTTCTCTTGGACTGAGGCAAAACCAGCAGGCTGAACTGGGAATACAGATCTAGCATTGTCTGGAAGGACAGAGCTGCTATTCGCAGTCGCTCAGACTGCAGAGCCGTGACAATGTTCATATTAAAACAACAACTTAACTGAATGAGCTGATTGTACTGACTGTTTTTATGCATCTGAATCAGAGGTCTGCAACCTGAGGCTCCTGAGCCACACGCAGCTCATTAGCTCCTCCATTGTGTCTCTTTGGCTTTGGAGAAAAATACTTGAATGAATAATGCATTTGTTGTTTATTTTGAAAAGCATTCATTGAGTTTTGTTATTTGTGTTCTCAACATGTAAGATAACGGAGCAAAATGATTTATGTCAGAGTGATTCTGCTGCACGATACTGTTTAGTTGCATGTATAGATTGTAAAAAGAATCAGATTGTACACCAATACTGTTGTTAATATTAGATTGTTTAATTGAATAAAATATGTAGTTTTAAAGTCATAATGATAGAAAATGCAATCTTTAACTTTCTTGCATTTTTAAATTTAGGAAAAGGTATTGTATTTTATTTTGAAAAGGAGCTTGTATCTTCTGCTCTTAAAATTAAAAAAAAATTCAGATCGTTTTACTGTGTATAGAAATTCATAAAATTGTTTTAATTTAATTATTGCATCTATTTAAGCTGAATGTTGTATTAGCTCAATGGCCACAAAAACAAAGAGTGAAATAATATGCATTTTTCTCAAGACTTTGTGGCTTTCATTGAGTTTAGACAGTAAAAAACTGGCCTAAATGGCTCTTTTAGTCCTTCAGGACACTGATGATTTCCTCATTTATTCCACATTTATTTTGCTCTCAAGTTTAGTACATTTAGAGTATGTTAAAATAAAGAAATCTGATCAAATTTGAATAAAAATGCATTGTGTTTTTGCATTCACTGATTTCCATGCATTTGTTTCAACCGTTTTTCTTTTTTCTTTTGTTGCGAAAGAGCCAGATGCAGTTTTGAAAGTCTAAACATGCAGTCAAACCAGCTCTGCAGAGTCCATGTTTGCAGAGTGCAAGTGAATTTAGGTTTCAAATGTTCCTAAAACACAGCGGCGCATAAAGTTGCACACATCAACCGAATCCTTGGTGAATATTGCTTTTGAGAAAATGTAAATTTTAAGCAAAAAGAAGTGTATGGCAACACATTAGTCAGAAATATTACAGAATTTTTAAGAAAAACCAACTTCTGCTTTCCATGCACTGGATTACTCACTGTTGCATCAGCTCTTCATTGAAATTTCCTTTCATGTTTGCTATTTAACAGCTTTTTGGAGTAAATTATGCATTTATGTAATTTATTTGATCATCTTTTTTATATTCTAAAACCTGTTTTGATTCCACAATATTTTATGTATTTATTTTTAGAACCAATAAAATAAAATGTGGAAAATGTATGTTTTAGTGTTGGATTTTTTTTTTTTTTAAATAAAAAAAACTGTATTTGGTAAAAGTGGCAAATTGGGGGTTTATTGATACTTTTGGAGGACTTTGCTCTGCAAAAACACAGAATTTCCACATTTCTGTGTGCTGCTCTGTTTCTCTTCTGCTCTGTGATGTGGAGGCATGGCGTCGGGAGCGCGCACGCAGCCCGTGTGTTTCACTTCCAGGTGCAGGCTGCTGCGGTCCAGTCACATTTCAACACGAACAGCTTTCTGCCTCATAAAGGCGCATGCGCGCTAGGGCTGACCCCTCCGGTTCTGCGTGCACTGCCACGTTAGTAGCGGTAGACACAAAATACCAGCTACTCTCCCAGCCTTTAACAAGAAGGGCAACAAAAGAACCACAAACCGAGACGGTTTTCTTAGTAAATTCGCTACAGGTCGTCTCTGCAACTATTCGTTTCCCCTGTCAGGAAAGAAACCGGCTCGACTGTAACTATGCTGAAGTTTTTGATGCTTTGCACCCTGGCCGTGGCCAGCAGGGCTGAGATCGCGGAGGAAGAAGATGTCTTGGTGCTGAAGAAAAGTAATTTCGACGAAGCTCTGCAAGCTCACCCCAACATTCTGGTCGAGTTCTGTGAGTATTATTTGCTGTTTCTTGTCGGCTAACGTTAGCGGCGCTCTGCGGGCGCCTGGACGCGGAGCTAGCTAGCTAAACCAAGCCGGTGCTCGGTGTTAGCTTTCAACTTTGTCGCTTGAAACAAGTTATTTTACTCACAGGGAATACATGCATATTTTGTCGTGAAACACAAATTTTAGTTTCCACTTCATGAGATGCACTTATGAAAATTGTGTTTTCTTCGTTTTAATTCAGCGTCAAATTTAGCTTAATCAGAGTTTAGCTGCACGCGGGGTTTTATCACTACTATGAAATATAAAATTAATTGGAAATGCTTATATTAAAGGGGGTATTTTGTTAAATATTTTTCTTACAAAACATTGTTTGGGGCGTTGCAGTAAATTGATGAGTTGCTTACTTTTTTGTCATGAGCTAACTCGGTGAAAGTAGCGCGTGGGAGTCTAAAGTTTCGTATTGCGGCTGTGGTTTCCTACAAGATTCTTCAGGTTTCGCTTTCACCGTCATTCTAACTTTTAAAACCGAAATTTTCCAATTAACGGGACACCAATGAGTCACCGATTGCATCCCTTGGACTTGAGGGACGCTGTGTTGACCTGTTGAGTGACGTCTGATTGGACGAATCAGAAGTAGCTGCGGGGGTGACTGACCAATGACCTGCGGGTGGGCGGGACAACCTACCCATCGCTCAGAGGGGCGGGATCTCAGTCGGTTTGTGCAGCTAGGTTGACGTGTACTTTACCAAAGAACAACGTTTATGTGGACTCAACTTTGACGAGGAAGTTTAGTTCATCCGCAAGTGATAGAAGGGTGGGGGGGTCATATGCTACGTGTCACTACTTATAAATTGTCATCAGTTAGGAATGTGTCTTTTTTTTCTTATCGAAGTCCACATGCATACATTTTAACCTATAATATTAAGATTATAAGATACTCTTTTTCATGTATTTTTTTCTTTTATATTTGTACTTTTATGCATTGAATTAGTCAATTGTCATTAAAACATTTGTCTTAAATAAACAAAAATATATTTTTTAGATGGAGCATTCAAGAAATGACAAATCTAAAACATTAACATTATTTTGTCAGTTTTCTGGAAATGACTTGAAATGTTTATGTACTTTTTATTTATATTCATAATCAATTTAGTTTATATTTGAAGTCTTTTTCTTTAAATAATTTCCGAACTTTAGTTAAATTTGTGAATTCCTTTCATATTTAAAGAAAAATCACATTTAATTTGATGTATACTGAAGATTTTCCCTGTTCTTAATCTAATTTGTTTATGTACTTTAAAAAATATATATATTTGTCGATTGAGTATATTGACCATTTTGGTGGCATCCAGATGACCCCAGCCTTACATTGAGGTGATCCCTCCCAAAGGTGGAGAGTATTTTGTCTTCACGTACACTGGTGAATATTTTAAAAAAAAGAAAAATCCTTGGAGAAAGTTCATCGTGCTGTCTTGTGGGGTCCAGATGACCCCACTTTTAATGTAAACATGCCTAGGGTAGCACAAGGCTTACAAACCTCTGAATGTGCTTCACAGATGCACCATGGTGCGGCCACTGCAAGGCCCTGGCTCCAGAGTACGCCAAAGCTGCCGGCCTGCTGAAGGCCGAGGGCTCAGAAATCCGCCTGGGTAAGGTAGACGCCACAGAGGAGACCGAGCTGGCCCAAGAGTTCGGCGTCCGAGGATATCCCACCATCAAGTTCTTCAAAGGAGGAGATAAAGAATCTCCTAAAGAGTACTCAGGTGAGTTTGTTTTATGCATGTTTTTTCAGATAGTTTTGGATCAAACATTTAATAGCACTTTGACAAAGACGAGGATGAATTTTTGAAATGGAAAAAAACTTCAAGGATGCAGTTTTGCAAACCTCTTGTCCCCATTTTAAGTCTAAACACCGAGTCTGCCTTCTCAAATTTCACAATAAAAGCCCTATTCTATGAATTTCCTTAACTCTGAGAAAACATCAAGCTTCTTGAATTACATTTGTTAAGCTTGACAGGTTCTTGGGTAAAAAATAAACTTCCACTTTAGAAGTTCAAACCCCAACATGCCTGAGGAAAATGCTAAAAGGTGGTTTCTCTTTTTTTAGACATGTTTTTAAATTTTTTAAATGGAATGTAACGTTTCTTTTTGGCAGAGCATATTCAATTTCAGTGAAACAAGTTGGTGGTTGCAGTGACAAACGGGAAAGATGCCCTACACCAGGAACTGTTCTTAAATCTCTTTTCAAAAGGGCTTCTTTGTTCCTGCCTGCAACCTGAAGTTTTATTTACACTGCAGCAGGAGTTTGTTTTTCCTCCTAAGCTGATGTAATCTGCTGTAGTACCACAGAGTGAGTGGAATCACATAAAACGTTAACATGCATTTTACATGGCAGAAAGAATCGGGTCAAACTAGCGACAGCGAGGCCCACCAGCTCCCTTCATTTTTTTGTAATTCGATCTAAATGGCGAACCAGCCAATCGCCGTCCAGCAGCACGCAGACATGAGGCAGAGTATGGGCCGGGCCTCCCACTCACGTTCCTCCCATGCTGACTCCGAGCTGAGGCAGACATATGTGCCTTTCCTCACGTCTCCCCCGCTCAGCTGGCCCGTGCCCAGATCCATTCAGAATGGGTTTGGAGAGAAAGTTTGGAAGAAGTGCTTTTGTGGACATGACTGCTATAATTTCAACGAGCCTCATCATCAGGCCACCACAGAAAATACTAGCTTACATCTTACCTCAGGTGTGGTTTTGTTTAAAGACTCATTGTAACAAACTCCGAACAACATTCCCATTTCGAATACATTTACAGTTTCATTAGTTGTTCTGAAATTGTTCTCCATATTTGACCCGTGCCTTGGGGGCGCGGTGAGCTGCAGACACAGCCGCAAATGGGAACCATTTGGTGGTTAATCTCCTGATCTGACCTGTTATTGCTTAATGTCAAACAGGGAGTCTTTAGTATGACTGGATTTGAACTCAGTCTCAGGGCGGACACTCTACCATAAGATCACTAAGCTGATTTACTGAATAAAGTCTGGTGTTTTAAAATAAGTGTCCACACCTGTAAATCTCCACAAATATTAGCTGTAACATCCTTGATTTTTATTTTTGTTTTTTTTTTAACCACATTTCACACATTTAAATCGTTTTTGCTTCATCGGTTTGACGCCCGTCTTCCCCACGCTCAAATGCTTGACCTATTGTGTTTTGTTGCAGCTGGCAGGCAGGCTGATGACATCGTCAGCTGGTTGAAGAAGCGCACAGGACCTGCTGTCACCCCCCTGGCCGAGGTCACTGATGCAGAGTCTCTGATCGCTGACAATGAGGTGGCAATCATCGGCTTTTTCAAGGTGCGACTCTGATCTCTCCCATCTTTAAGACACCTTAATATTTTAATAAACTGGTTTTGCATTTTGAATAGGTATAATTATCATTTTAAACAATTAAAATTAGACATCTATGCAGCTTAAAATGTTTTTTTTCTCTGTAGGATGCTAACTCGGATGATGCCAAAGCCTATGAAAAAGCAGCTGAGGCCATGGATGACGTTCCCTTCGCCATTACTTCCAGCGATGCTGTTTACTCCAAGTTTGAGGTCTCCAAAGACAGCGTTGTCCTCTTCAAGAAGGTTAGTTTAAAGTTTTGTCTTTTAAATTCTACTTTTGGTCCTTTTGAATGGGAAGCCAGGAGTGGTGATGTAGTTGAGCTGCTGAAAGCGCCCCGCCGTTTTTATGATTTACACCTTTTTTGTAAGCCGATACCGCAGCCTTCTCCCCAACCGAGCCACTTGCTAATCCTGGCCTCCCCGTGGTCCGTTAACATTTTAGATATTCTCTGACCTTTGGGCCAACACCACAACCTGATCAGTAAGTTACATAAGTGCTTGAGTTACGGCTGAACGATCAAAATGCGAATAAAGCTATGTATCAAAAGTAGCCCCCCGAAGGCTGACCTAAAATCCAAAAATGGACTCTGCCTTATTCATTGATACTCGCATGTGGTGCTGGTCTGTAATCCCAGCTGGTGGGTGTGCATGAACAGAAATACTGGACCCTTGATCTTACCACTGACCCAGTATATCCTTAATACCCTAACACACTTCATGCCTGATTTATCTTTTCTTAACTTAAATAAAATTATGGCATCTAGGTAAAATTTTAAAACATCTCTTAGGAATAATAGGCATTTTTTTAAAAGATATTCAAGAGTGAATATAAATAAAAGTATAAAGCCTTTAACTGTTCAAATATGGACAAAATTTGAGCGTAAAATTATTTTGTATTGGGTCCAGTATAACTTCTTGTTTGGTTTATGTTATTTATGTACTGAATTTTAGTCATTTAGACATCCATGTTTGGTTTGACCCACTGGACCACATTCTGTATTCATGATTTTTTATTTTTCCCCCTTTTAAGTCAACCAAACCTTTCCAGCAGATTAAGGTCTTAGTCTGCACCGTAAACGTGTAAGATGAGCAAAAATATGTATCTAGTTTTCCCTGAAAATCTTTTAGGGTATAAAAGGAAGCTTCTTAAATGTGAAAATATCCAGGGTTCCTGTTTAAACATTGAAAATTGAGTCCTAAGAATAGATCTAACGACTCATTAAAGAAAGCAGCTCTGCTGGCGGTTTCTGCCAAGAGCGTTTCCATATCTGCTGAGACACTCGGAACTTGACAAAATCACCTGACGCTTCTCCTAAATGCAGCTAGCTGCAGGTTTAGAGATCATTCTGATGCTGAAAAGGGTCTGTTTTTTGTGATGTTTGATTGGCTGCACTTTCACCTCAATCTGGAGGAGATGGTGAGTCAAAAACCCCTGACAGCGTGGAAAGATTACAGCTGATAAACGTGATGATCATGTAGAAACACTCGACATGTTGGACTTGAAGGTCTGCACTGCGAGGTCACTGCTGTTTCCTTATCTGAACCAGGTTAAAGTCCAGAATGAGAGTGGAAGCTGAATGGATTAAAGATGAACTTTAAAGTTTTTCCGGTGCATCATTTTACCTCACACTTGGACTTGGTCCTGGTCTAGGTCGCGTCACACTGCCGCTGCATGGATAAAAATTTGTCGTGTGAATATACGTGGCAAAAGTGAGAAAGGTTGTGGACTTTTACGCAAAATTTTCATAGATGTATCACAAATGAACCACATTAAAAACCACAAAAGAAATAAGAATAAACCATAGAACCATAATCGTAGAATAATTTATAGACCATGGAGTAGGCCTGGGTTGATAAAAATAAATTTTCCAATTTTGAATTGAAGCTTTAAAGATCAATAATCAACTCGTCAAAAATATAAATCGATTTAGCACATAAAGCTTGATGCTAACGTTTAATGGAATTTTCCATAGGACGGCTAATGCTAACGCTCGATCGACTTAAACATAAATTACTGACTAAATGAACATCTTTATAAACTCACAGGCATGGATTTTCCAAACTCCTTTAAGGAATTTTTTTTTTAAGTAACCATTTGTGGTCTAAAGCATTGTTTTTTTGCTCATTCATTCTTCTTCTGTTATAAGGTGTAATGCTATAGTGTGATCGCCACCTAGTGGCCAAACTGAAACGTCCTCCAGGTGAAGCAGAACAATGTTTACAATGTTAATGATCTGAACATTTTTGTTAGAACTTTAGAGAAACCATGTAACACTGTATGATATTAATATTCTCATTATTTCACTGATGCATTTTACAGTAAATAAACTGTATAGATTAATATATTTAAATCATATAGTAGATTATTAATGTATTTTTAAACAAATGTGTAAACTCAAAATTGAATTGAATACGAAAAAAAAAATCAAAATCAAATCATTTCAGGAAATTATAATCGAGGTCCTAAATACGATAGATTTGTGTGTCAGCTATGTAATATATTTAGTGTGATGTGTGCCGAATACGCAACATAAATTATACATCGGTGGTGGATGCGTGAAAAGTCTGTTAGACATATGTGGAACTGTTGTGGAAAACCACAAAGGCATCTTTCAAAAAATCTTGCACAATTGCGCAAAATTTGCTTATAATTTACATATTATATGCATAAACTGCTATTCTTATACAACCGAAAATTTTTGACCGCTCAGAACAGACCCTCGGCGGACATCTGCGCACATCGACGAACGCAAGAAACTCTTCTGAAATTCAGGCATGTTTCACGACAATGCACAGATTATATGTAGCGGCGGTGTGACACCACCTTAAATAGCTGCAGCCCATGCAGATAAAACTGGGGTGGTTCTGATGCACAGTCACCTTCATAGATGGTGTGTCACTGCGAATGGAAAGGCCAAGTTGCCTCAGCATGAAGCAGCTTTTAATATCCCGACCCTTTAAGATGATCCTCCTTCATGTCGGCTCCTGCAGCCCGGCTCTAACTGCCATTGTCGGGTCTCCGGTTCAGACTGGTATCTCCTCCTGCTTATAAATGGCGCTGACATGTGGCCTGCAGTTATGCGGCATCGTGTGAGAGCAGGTGTTCGCTTAATAAACAGAATGGTTTCTCAGATTTGTTTAGTTTCGTACCCCACCCAAAGCCTGGCGATGTGCCATCACCCCCCCCCCCCATTTCGTGTTTCCCAGTAAGAGGATTTTTGGCACAGCTAACGGCCAATCTTTAGATTCGTCTAGTAAATCTATTTTGGTTGTTCTCAGGCAGATTAAAGCAGATCAGCGGTTGATGATGGCTCTTTGCTCCACAGTTCGATGAAGGGCGAAACACCTTTGATGGAGAGCTGACCAAAGACAACCTCCTCGCTTTTGTCAAAGCCAACCAGCTGCCTCTGGTCATCGAGTTCACCGAGCAGGTAACTACCATCATTTCGCAGTGACGAACAAAACAGCTTTCACTGCAATGTGGTTAAATCTCTTGTTTTTGTGCAGACCGCTCCTAAAATCTTCGGTGGAGAAATCAAGTCCCACATCCTCATGTTTTTGCCCAAAGCTGCTTCAGACTTCCAGGAGAAGATGGACCAGTTTAAGAAAGCTGCAGCAGGATTCAAGGGTCAGGTGGGGAAACGGTCTCTGCTCCATTAAGACGTTTTGCAGCCAAGTCGGACGCTGACCACCTTCCTGCCTCTCTGTCCAGATTCTGTTCATTTTCATCGACAGCGACGTTGACGACAACCAGCGCATCCTGGAGTTCTTCGGCTTGAAGAAGGAAGAGTGCCCCGCCATCCGCCTCATCACCCTGGAGGACGAAATGACCAAATACAAACCAGAGAGCAAAGACATCACCGCAGAGAGCATCACGGCGTTCTGCACCCAGTTTGTTGAAGGCAAACTTAAGGTGAAAACATGTATAAAGCACCACTGCGATCATCTTTTGAACCATTTTAACAGCATTCCCAACATTATTTTTAATTATGCAGTTTTTGGCCAAAATCAGAAAAAACATGTCATTTTCTAGGACGCAGGAGTTCACTAGAAGTTTGCTGGAATTGTTGGCAACCAGCAACTAAGCTAGTAAAGTCCGTTAGCTTGATGCTAACGTTTAAAGGAATTTCCCATAGTAAGGCTAACGCTCAGTCAACCTAAACATACATTGTTGACTAAATTAACATCTTTATAAACTTGTAGGTATGAATTTTTCAAACTCTTAAGGAAATATTTTCCAAATTTACTATTTGTGGTCTAAGACATTGGGGTTTTTTCCCCCTCATACTCTGTTCTTTTTCTGGAATAAGGTGTAATGCTATAGCGTGATCACCACCTAGTGGTCAAACTGAAACGTCCTCCAGGAGAAGCAGAACAATGTTTACAATGTTAATGATCTGAGCATTTTTGTTAGAACTTCTCCTTTAGAGAATCCATGTAACACTGTATGATATTAACAATCTCATTATTTCACTTATTTTACAGTATGTGAACTGGATCATTAATATAAATATATTTAAATCATATGGTAGATGATCAATGTATTTCTAAACAAATGTGTAAGCTCAAAATTGAATTAATTGAAGAATAGAAAAAAACGGAATAGAATAATTTCTGTAAATTATAATCGATACCCAGCCCTAAAATAAATGTCCTCATCTGTAAAACACCAATAATTACACTTTAAAAACACAATTTTTATCAGTCTTTTCATTTATGGTGTAAATATGCATCAATTCCATGTAGTAACGTATTCTTTTTATTTTCCTACAGCCTCACCTCATGAGCCAGGACATCCCTGAAGACTGGGACAAAAACCCCGTCAGGGTTTTGGTCGGCAAGAACTTTGAGGAGGTTGCTTTTGACCCCAAAAAGAACGTCTTCATTGAATTTTGTAAGCACGTCTCCTTTTCTATCAGTTTGAGGTCTAGTTTTCAGCTCTGCACTGAGGCAAAGCCTCCATCATGGGTGTGAAAGTCGGCTATCCGCCACGTTGTTTTCAAATATTGACGGGGCAGGTTGTCAAAGCATCTGATGACCTCCCAACTCGCAGCTCAGCAAATTAAACGGCTACCAGACACTGACCCTGAAAAGACGAGGGTTATATTTAAGCGCAAGGCAATATTCACAGCCAAATGCTGACTATTTTTGGAGAAATTTTCCACGTCTGGTTGGTAAAAACAGCTTATGGTTTAAGCATTACAGGGAAAGCGGATATTCCCTGATGGGTAAAAGGTGGGTGGGTGGGGAGTTCCTAGACATTCAAGTTGGAGCAAAGCCACGAGGTTTAGATTATAGCCTGGATAGATGGAGCAATTGTTACAGTTTGTGATGCAAAGATTTGCTTAATAATTTGTGCAAAAATAAGATTAACTTAGTGTTCCCCTTTCTTTCCAGATGCGCCCTGGTGTGGACACTGCAAACAGCTGGCTCCCATTTGGGACAAACTGGGAGAGAAATACAAGGACAGTTCTGACATCATTGTGGCTAAGATGGACTCCACAGCCAATGAGATCGAAGCTGTCAAAGTCCACAGCTTCCCCACTCTGAAGTTCTTCCCTGCAGGAGAAGACCGCCAGGTGAGCTGCTCGCCATTCACATTTTAACTGCTCCTTCTTCTAAACCTGAAAAGAACCAAGCTGATAAAGGTCAATAAATATAATCCTCTGGTATATTTTTGACCAAGTGACCTTATGTCAGCCATAACTGAGCTCTGGGGTCAATGAGGCCGTTTATATGGCCAAAAAAAAATAGAAATATGGAAGCATTTTGATCGGAAAGTCTTGGGCTGCATGTTTTACTTATCTGACACATGTCTTTAAATTTTCTGTTACTTGAAAAATAATGACCAGTCTCCTTTTCATAAATGTCATAAAGTTTGCTGTTGTCCTCTGGTCTCCAAACGGCGGTTACCTTGGATACGCAGTGCTACCCTGGGTCTCGGATCCTAAATTACTTTCGGTTTCCTGCTTTATCTGCAGGCATAAAACCGTAACATTTTTATAGATTAATGTGGGTAGACACATGGAATCATCAGCTAGATATCTGATTACCAGATCATTGCTACTGTTGGGGAAAAAGTTATTAAATTGTCCTACCAACTCAGTGGCCTTGTGATAGTATCTCTTCCCTGACAGAGTTCAAATCCATGGTCTTACCAAATACTCTAAAAACGGGACCCAATTTGTGGACACTATAAACCCTTGTGCTATCTTATGGGGTCCAGATGACCCCACCCTTATATTGATGTGGGATTCCTCCCATGACAAAGGTGGACAGGATTTTATGTCTGCCACAGACACCAGTGAAGATTAAAAAAAAATCCTTGAGGGGGTAAAAAGTTCAGCACGTTGTCTTGTGGGGTCCAGATGACCCAAGTTTTAATGTAAACATGGATATCACAAGCGTTATGGGGTTTGGATTGGGGTTAGATGACCAGATTGTTCCAGAGTGGAGTTGTGACTGCACCTTACCACCCAAGCTAGGTGTGTGACAACTAGTTCCACATGTGATGCTACGTAGATGACAGAAATGAGGTTTTTGAACACGCTTTTAGCGTCCGGTGTTCACACTCGCGCCTGTACTCGCAGTTAAAAGAGGCTTGGTGCAAATCTCATGAATCTTGCTCCAGTTTTTTTCTTCTACAGCTCTATTCTGTTACTAAAGACTTGGTGTCAGAGAATTCTGGTCGGGCACAAACTGCAATCATTGATTTTTCTTTTTCATGATTGATTTTGAACTGGTTGGCACTTCTGTGAATTAAAAAGGACGCTACACATACGTCACTACCAAACGAGAGTCCCTGATTGGTCAAAGTCTGACTGGTTTAATGTACACATTTGCCACATGTTTTGCACATAGAATCTTAAAATGCGTATATAGATGCATCTACATCACGTCTCAAAGTCGAGGCCCGGGGGCCGAATCCGGCCCTCCAGATCATTTAATTTTATTGTTATGACCTGATGTTATCTTGCGCTTATTTCAAACTTTTGTCTAAATTTGTTTTTACGGTGAGTAAAATATTGAAAGTTTAATCTGGAATAATATTCCTGCCTTTTTTATTCATAGTAATGTTAAAAAGTTACATTTTTGAAGTTTAGTTTTAGAGTGTTTAATAAATGTTTATCCTATTCGGCCCGCAACCTAAGGTGTGTTTTGGATTTTGGCCCCCTGTGCGATTGGGTTTGACACCCCTGGTCTACATACTCTTTATTGAAACATTTTATTGCTCACGTATTTCCGAGTCCGCTGTGAACACGGCACTTAGAGTTCTTCAGAAAAACCTGCTGTAGACTTGGAGATAAATTGTCTTTTACGTGTTAGAACCATTTGACTCCAGTGTTCCTTAAAAACAAACTTATTGACTAAGATAAAAAATATCTGAATTAAAATGATTAAGAAAAAGTTATTTTTCCCCTTTAGGTGATCGACTACAATGGAGAGCGAACGCTGGAGGGCTTTACAAAGTTCCTGGAGAGTGGAGGGAAAGAAGGCGGAGCTCCTGCTGGAGACGATGACGATGATGGGGAATCACAGGTGAGGTTATCCAATGGGAAGCAGCGTGGACTCGACCTTGATGAATGTTTTAAAACAACTATTTAGTAAAACAGAAATTTGTGTAGATATTTAGAAGTCTGAGGAGCGTTTTTCTGCAGGAAGTCCTCGGTTTTATGACAATCCTGCTTCACTGCAGACACCAAAGCATTTTCTCTGAAGTCTAATTGCGGCGCAGTGACTTCAGACCTGTAATGCCTCCTGCAGCTGTCGCAGCTGTTATGGATTTGCAGGGAGACCTGAGCCTCCTGACAAAAGCGGCACGTGCATGTCTGTCTTCTGGCTAACAGGGAAGCGTTAGTTCTGCAGGATGAAAACGCCAGCCGCTTGAAAACCTTAACGTTCAAGAATTCAGAGTTTCTCTCTTGCGGTTTCCCGCTCACTGAGACTCCTGTGCTTCCCAGGATTTGGACGATGCGGACGACCTTTCTGACCTGGAGGATGGAGGCGACGACGGACACGACGAGTTGTAAACATCGGAGGAGATGAAAGGAGAGAGCGAGAGGAGACGAGTCCCACCCCGACCCTTTCAACCAGTCACCATCACCACTTTCACTTCTTTGTGGACTCTCCCAGTTCTGTGAACATTAATTCCCCGGGTTTTTCATTTTTTTTTTTATCTGGTCAGCTCAGCTCTGGGCTGATGGGACAGTCTTTCTTTTCTCAGATCTTCAACCTAGCAACTTCTGACCACAATGGTCTCGTCCTTGCAGGTGGGGGGGACTCTTTGGACCAGCGCTCCACCTCTGTGGGAGACCTCAATGCCTTGTCTACAGAGCTCCATATCAGCAGTTTGCCTTGTATATTTCTAAACTAAACGTCAAAAAAAGGCATTGAGATCTAGTTTTGGAAATGTTTGCTCCCCCCCTCTTGAAATGGCTCACTGTGGGTTTAAGTTCGTCGATGAGGTGGGGGCTGCCCGTCGTCCTCCTCCTGACAGAATTTCAGACGCCCGGAGGTTGTGAAGGGGTTGTGAGGACCGATCTCTCAGGGGAAAAGGGGCCATTTATGTAAATGTCTTTAGTAGAAGCCACAGTTTGTCCAGTGTAGCACAAAGAGCCCCCGCCCTCGTTTGTAGCCGTGACCAATAGTTTTCATTTCAATAGTTTTGTTCACCTCCGTCATTTCAGCATTTCTACTGGATCATTTTTTTTTTGTCAAACTAATAACATTTGGGGAAACTATTATTTAATGTCACAGTATTTTTGTTTGTTTTTGTCGAGACTGTCATTTGTACCGCACCATTGTGCCCGCTCGTTTTCGGTTGGGGCGGAGTTGGCCCGAGGACGCCTCCCCTCAGACCCGGGGCCGTCGCTGAAGCGGTCCTGATGGCTCGCACTGCATTTATGCCTAATCAGAGATTCACCGGCGTTTCTGAAGCGGACAGATTGGAGTTTACTGGCCAGTTGGGTCTGAGGGAGGATCCTGTTTTATTTCTGAGGTGGGGAGTAACGGTCGCACGCCCCGCCCCTCGTCCATACTGTTAACTTCCTACATCCCTTTAGCGCTTGTGTGTGCGTGTTTGTGTGTGTGCGTGCTGTGACGAATGTGTGGTTGGAGTGAATGCACTGTGTGATTGGCAGGAGGATGGGGGGGATCTGTAAGTAGAGCAGGTTAATGGATGTTAGTGGAGCGGGGGGGGACTAACAAAGCATTCCATCATATCCAAATTACTGTGGAAACGTGAAATGGTGGCCAATAAACAATAATACATAAACTGTTTTCTTGTTTGTTTTTTTTCTTGTTTGTCGACGGTTTCCTCCTTTATGTAAATGTCTTGAAGTTGACTCAACTTTAAGACGATGCCCATTGGATAATGAGTGGTTAATTCTTAATTGTAACCTAGTCTTTACAAAGAGAATTTTTAACTTTTGGAGCAGATTACTGAAGATAACCGAAGAGTGGGCTAGAGTTGGTTAAGTTTGTCTAGAACTCCTGATGCTTTTCCAGGTTTTGCTTACTCCAAATTAGGAAAATACAGTTTTAATCACATTAAACAAACTTTTTTTTTTAAACCCAATAGCAATTATTTGTGGTGTACCACAGGGCTCTGTACTTGGCCCATTGCTTATATTGTTGGTGCTTCTGGTTAAACATCGTCAGATGGCAAAACTCTACTTTATTTTTTTAACTGTTCAATCTAAATGGCTTAAAGTCAAGTCACATGACTCAACTTTAGACTTTTAATCTGAAATAAACCAAAGACCTCCACCGTTAGCTGACCTTTTCATTTGCTCACCAACGCCTCACCAGCCTGAAAATTTAAATCTGCTTGTGACAGAAATATTCAAATTCCAAAAATGTTATTTTACGATTTTCATCAATTCTCTTTTTTTTGTGTTTGAAAATGTGAAACTTAGATTTCAATGCCACTTTTTTTTTTTTTTTTTTTTTAGAAAAAGCATGAACTGGTTTCCTTTGCTTGGTCTTTATTGTAACTTAGTCTTTTCAAATAAGTTTTTTTTTTATGATTTTTAACTTTAGGAGCCGATTGCTAAAGATACTTGGAATATTTGAGTGGGTTTTGCCGTGACACGGCTGTTTTGTGGTGAAACCTGAGATTTGCCAATGTTGGACGTTTTCCCACAATATGGGAAAAAGAAACTTGTTCAAGCAATTTTCACGCCTATCAAGTGAGTTTGGATCAAAGGTTTGTGTTGAGGTTGGTGAGCGGTTCTAATAAATCACTTGTTTCTACTTTATACTGACTCGTATAGGAGCATTTATAATGACACTTGTTAAAAACGACCTACCATTTTACTTGTTTTTGTTTATTTTGAAGATCACTCAGCAGTTTGACTCTTTAATGAAAGATAACTATTATTGTTACAATTTCAATTAAAACTTAGTTGGTTGTGCAGCAAAAAAACACCTGTTTATTTGACTGTCGCAAAAGTGTTTGGTAACAAACGGTCTGCAACCTGAAGCTCCAGATCCACATCTTTTATTTCTCCATGGAGGCTCTTTGGTCAAACATAAAATATGTCATGGAGACTGCTGACCCAGACATGTCGACCGTCAGAGTCAGCAGCTTCCTGCTACTGGCTGCCTAACCAAAAATACCTAAAGAAAACAAAGCTGTAAACTGAGACTGCCAAGGTCCAACTCAAAACTAAAATAACAAAAAACAGCAGTGCAAGACTGCTGATGACAAAGAGGGAAAAAAGAAAAAAGAATTTTTTATGATAAACTATGTAGGTTTTTGCATCCCTGTTGACCTGAAGACATCTTGTTTACTCAACTCTACCTCCAAAATGAACAGATTTTATATGCTTTACTAAAAAGTTTGATCTTTAATGA
>NC_050512.1:28928848-28931745 GCF_002922805.2 Oryzias melastigma
TGCATCCCTGTTGACCTGAAGACGTCTTGTTTACTCAACTCTACCTCCAAAATGAACAGATTTTATATGCTTTACTAAAAAGTTGGATCTTTAATGAGTTAAAAGCACATATTATGCTGCAAAACATTGTTTACAAGCTCATCATCTTTTATTTTGAAAATCACATTTCGAAAGATTCTTGGTTCTTTTTAGATTTTTGTTCCAAGAAAGTAACATAATTCTTATTTATTATTAAAAAAGAAGGTCATGAATGCAAATCGAAATTTCATAATGACTAAATGGCTCCTTGTAGGTTTTGATCAGTAGAAAACGAGCCCAAATGCTTCTTTTACTGTTAAAGGTTGCCGACCTCTGATCTAGAACCATTGTCTGGATGTCCTGCTCTCATATTGACAAACCTCCAATTTAAATGATACTGTTAAATATGACCAACTTTTCTACAAATATACTCTGCATCATTTCCCAGCATCCATTTGGAAAGTGACACAAAAGTGTTGAATAGAAATGATCATTTCCACCTTGACAAATGTTTAGTATGACCAACAGTTTTTCTTGACTGTTTATGTCAGTCCAGTCAGCCCTCCCATATGAGCGCTTGGCATCCACACACTGCAGCAGTAAACCACTTCCATCCTGCCTGGTGTTTACCAGAAGCCTCCAGCTTCCACCCCCACCCCTACGCCAGCTGGAGGGGTGTCCCTCATGACTTTGAGATATCTGTGTGTGACACGTAGGTGCAGGTTACTGACTGATACCCCTGGAGATGTGAGCTGCCTTCAAGGCTTGTGACTGGTTAGCAGGCGGGCGGGCTCTGGGCCGATGGGCTACTCATCTTCCAAATCTCGCCATTGGGTGTGGGGGACGTTACGTCCTAAAATAGCCCGGCAGAGAATATAAGAGACGTCAGGGAGGCTGGGCTTTCAGGAGAACAGATCTGCAAGCAGGAGCTGCTCTGAAAAGAACCAACCGGCCTTTTTTCTTTGACCCTTAAGGGAAGCCCAGCTATCTAGAAGACACTACAAGATTTGAAGATCAAGATGAAATACTACGAATGCCCTGTTTCCCAGTCTGTGGGAATGACCAGGTACACCCAGAAGTGTGGCGTTCCACTCTCCTGCAAGGGGGCGGCCTCCTTGAAGCCAGCCCGGAGCGTCCACTTCCCCAACGACATCGTTTTCCAGGACTATGTACGACAAGGTGAGCTGGAGAGGATCGGACGCTTCATCAGAGCTGGAAGAGTGAGCCTGGGCACCATTTACCACTCGGGTAAGATTGAAGCTCGCCATTGAAAGCATTTTCATTCATCGAACGCCGCTGACCGCCTGCTCTCCATCCATACACAGGCATGGCGGCCATCCATGAGGCTGTGCTGTCTGGAAACCTGGAGTGTGTGAAACTGCTGGTGCATTATGGGGCAGATATCCATCAGAGGGACGAGGAGGGATGGACCCCGCTGCACATGGCCTGCAGTGATGGCTTCCCACACATTGCACGGTGAGCATCCGGCTTTTTTTTCCTCCATCTTCAGAGCAGAAGAAGTCAGACGATCTGATCTTTGTGGGTTTTTCCTTCCAGATACCTGCTCTCTTTGGGCGCAGACCCCGAGCTGGAGAACGACTGCGGGGAGAAGCCAGCCGACCTCATCGACCTGGACAACAGGGAGCTGCTGGAGCTCTTCGGGTTGGCAGCGAACGACTGAGAGCGCCCGGCATCTGGGATTTTTTACTCATCTAAAAGCTGCTGCAAAGCTCTGCAGAAACAGGCGGGAAAGAAAGGTCTGTCGTGGACTCCGATGTTCAGAGCTGCCTCGGCTCTCGTGGAGCTGCGAACGAGAGAAAGAAGGAGGTGACCTGACCTCCTCGAAGTTAACGAACGGAGCTGCAAGCTGATTCTTATCTGCTGATTTTTTTATACATGTTTTTTTAAGCTGAATTTGTTAGTACTTTTAACTATTTTCATAGAACAAGCTTGTGTTAAAAGCTTTATTAATACATTTTTTACAGCTTTTAAACCTATTTTTTCATCATTTTGAGTTTATTGTATCTTTTTATACTTTGTTTAAATAAACTGAAAAACTGTCTTACATTTCAATCTCTCGTTCTCATTTTGTTCAAATTAAACATATTTAATAAACATAAAAAGGCTGAAAACATGTGAACTTTAAAGCAATATTTTATTAGCATTCCTTTTCTGACAACTTTCTTTCACGCATTTACAAAATATAACTGTCACGTTATGCAATAGTAGTTTCTTTTTTGCAGAGATTTCATTTTGAACGTCTGAAACTGTGGGAAACATTTTTCTCAGAGTTACAGGCACAAACAAATCGACCAGCTCAGCACCTAAAGGCACGAATCCTCGCCTTTTCCTGTGAAAACACGCCACTTTCAGATTCTGTCCTCGTCAGCCGGTAATCCGTCATCGTCCGAGCAGTTTTGGCTGGGATCAGAGAGTTTTCTTTCGTTTTGGGATCTGAAGCGCGGCACGTCACTCTTTGAACTTCCACTCCTGGCGACACATGGGACACTGCTGCTGCACCTGCTGGGAGTTCAGCCACTTCAGGATGCAGTGCATGTGGAAGCAGTGGGAGCACTGACCCCACACCAGCGGGCAGTCGTCTCCGGGAACCTTACCTGCAGATCAGGATGGAGACGTACAGATGATGACAAACATGGATTAACTAAAGCTGGAGTGTGTTGATAGATATGAAGGGAAAGTTATATTGGGCATGTTACATCACTATTTTATAAATAAGAATCAGAATTCCTGTAAGTGATGATGTTTACCTCCACCTCCAGACTCATTTCATCCTCAAAAACAAACGTGTCATGAATCTATTTAGGAATCTCTTTATATAAATGAAAGTTTACAGGAAATTTAAGTGGTTATTTTAGCTC
>NC_050512.1:28931770-29010122 GCF_002922805.2 Oryzias melastigma
TCTTCTGAACTTGGAAAAAAAATTCTGTTTGTTTTTACTAATAAGCCATCTTCACAATTATATCTAAAATAATCCCTGGATTTTATCGACAAAGCATTGTATTCATAAAACCAAATTTAGCGATAAAAATCCAAGTTTGTTTGAATTAATTACTGAAATCAGACAGTATTTATTTTTTCACCCAGTACCAACAAAAAGCAATTAAAACCCAACATCTTTTTCATGTTTACAGAATAATAATAATAATACTTTTGTCTTTATTGTTTTACTGCAGTAACCTCCAAGACATTTTTTAAGAAGATGTACTGTATACTGTTTTTTGTTCTGTACTGTATGTCAAAAACTGCAGTTTTTTATGCTAAAACAAATGCCGACTTCCTGTAGAAGAATGGAAGAAGCAGCCAACCCCCCTTTTAGGCCGTTTTCGGCTTCCGTACTGTTTGACAACTCAACTTTGACAAACAAGGAAATCGTTTTAAAAACTGTTTTAAACGCCATTCATAGCTTTATTGCTTTTGTGTTATGTGGGGAAACAATACATAATAATACGTTGGGAGGGATTCTTCCATCTAGTTCGTTTGCACGCGGCGCGTTTACTCACAATCCGGGCAGCAGCCGTTAAAGGGCATCCTGCAGATGCCACAGTTTTCGTCGTTGGCCACCCACAGCCAGGACGCCACTCCGTTCCACTGCTTGATCTTCACCTTCATCCTCAGCAGCACACGAAGCTCGGCGGCAAATTGGGGCACGCAGGCCAACGGTGACCTGGTGGAAACGAGCTGCCTTAAACTACGGAACAACAGCAGGGGTCTAATTATAGTCTAACTTAACCTATGTGTCCGCAAACCAACGCAAAAATCATATATAGTAGCCGGCATTTCAAAAAGCACTGCAACTTTCTTCTTCCGGTGTTATCAAAGTGTGTTAACTGCGTTGGAGTTGAACGTCGCCCTCTATCGGTAAGAAGTGGTAAGATAATTACAACACGTTTTTTGATTCTTTCAAAAATAAAACTATTTGAGAATAAAGTAAACAATCAATAAATCACTTTAGACATTCTTGTTACAAAAAAATATTTATATAAGAGAAAATTGTCAGGAAAGTTTAACTTTAATAAATGATTTTAAAGAATCATGTTTAAAAATTTATGTGTTGCCTCAGTAGAAAACCTATAAGTTGTGAATGATTAAAAATAGCTAATTTTACCACTATTACTTACTTCTATTTTATTATTTTTTTTAATTTTATTGTGTAAAATAATTTGCAATAATATTTTAAAATAAAATAATAAAAAAGTAATCATTTTGTGAAAATCTTCAAAAAATACAAAAGATATTAGTTTTTATAAAGCTATTAAAATTGTCTTAGTTTTTTGTATTTGTTTTAAGGAGTTTTTAAAAGATCACTGACTATTCCTGGATTTAAATCTCCTGTTCATTGTAGAATAAGAATATGTATATAAAAAAGAATAAAACCTGTCTGTTTTTCAGAGAATTATTCAATTGAAGTCTGAATTATCTTTGTGACGGTAAGTTTTACAATATTTTAGAGCAATGCAATATTTTACAAGCATCTGATATATACATGTTGTGAGAAAAACACAATAAACTGAAAAAAATTAATTGAATTTCAATAAAAAATGAAAGCATAACCATATAAACATGTTTTAATAACAAGATAAGAGATTTTTTTCAAATTATTATTCAAATATTGTTGTGTTAAATGTTTTATATCCCATATATTTCAAAAGAACATTGACACCAGCTCTTTCTTCTGCAATCTGGAAATCTGGAAACTGCGACACATTTCTTTTGGACCTCATAAACATTTTGGACTGGTATACTAAACTTGTTGGAAAAAAACATTCTTCACAATGTTTCTTTCTGTTATAAGCCTTTTATTTTTTTGAAGAAATAGAAAACAACAATGTCCATTTATTCAATGTATTTGTTCTTTTTGCCAAATTCCATATAGATAAATGTAAATATAACCACAAGAAACAATTTTTTCCTCTTTTCATTTGTGAAATTAAAGCAATGAATCTCAAAAATTCAAACAATCTGAAATCTATGTAAACTTGGAATTTATTTCAAGGGTTTAATCTGGATGGCTGTTCCATTCCTCCATTTTCATTATGCTGTCTTTTACTCAGATGTGCTCTGTAATAATTTTCTTTCTCGTCTAATTTCTTTTTGCCCCCTTGTTCATTGTCTGTGTTCTTCTGGTGAAAATAAAAATGTTGTATATTAAGTTTTGCTAATAAAGTTTGTTTTAAAAAACGGACATAAATAAATAAAACACAAATGTGATTAAATCTATAAAATATAAATTATTCTGTTAATAACCATAAAAACAAAAACATAAAAACAAAAAAGTGGACCATTTTTGGTTGGTGTCACTTCATCCTCCGACCAGAAGGTGGCGGTACTAAAACCTAGTTGTGTCTATCCGCCTTGGTCGTCCGGGTTAGTTTCAGATGCTCGTTAACTATTACAGTTTGTTATCGGTGGCAAGAGTAAATCCTTTACATCGATATAATTTCTTTGCGTTGCAGTTCTGGAGGTTTTCCTCCTCCGGAGAGTGGATTTGATCACCGAAGTTAGAAGGTAATCTAACAGCGGCTTGTCTTTATGGGGTTTTGCTAAGTTTGTTGCACGGAAACAGACTTTTTGTTGAACTAGCTAGATAATAATTACACCAAATTTAAAATGTGCATCTTCTAGTTTGATTAGAAAGTCTATTAAATGGAAGATTGTGGAATTTCTGGTGTTCTGTTTAGTTTAGCGGTGGCTAGCTCGCTAGCCGCCATGTGCTAGCTGCTCTGCTGCTGGCCTTCTGGGAGCTCGGCGGCTAACGGCCGCGGGTCAAGAAGACCCAAACACGCACGATACATATGTGTTGTTTTAACGCACATGCTATTCAGAGGTGGAATCTGAGATAAGGAATAATAAAAGAAATGTAGTTTAGTTATAAACTCACCTCGATGATTAAATTAAATGGGATGAACACATCTCTCATTGAAAGTTCTGTGTTCCCAATAGACAGAATTTATTAATTTTATAATGGAGTCACAATTAGTGATCAAAAGTATGTATTTATGTATAAATATATGTTTGTCTGATTGCTTAAAACAAACTATTTCTTAATAGAAGAAGAAATATCCCAGTTTTATTGGTTCATTTAGTTTTATCCTTCAGGCATCAGTTCTTTTCAGAATTAAAATACAAATTATTAGGTAAGTGGGGATGCAGCAACAGATTACATTCTTAGACTGAAGTCAATGTGGGGTTTTCTAATTAATTTGTGTAATCTAAAGTATTGTTGTTTTTCAAATCTAATCTTCAAACCAGACTATCCTAATATAGCGACAGAGTCATTAAAGTCCCGCTCCAACCATCTGTTGACCTATTTTAAATCGTTCTGAGTGGTATTGTAATTGTTATTAAATTGGTGTCCTTTTCTAGGACATAGTTTCTGCAGGGCGACAGTAATCTGCCTCTGAATTGTGGGCGGACCGTTGGTCAAAAGTAGCCCCGCCCCCTTTCCCACAAGCAGGGACCTATTTTGTTTGTCATAGCTACGATCTTTTTTAAACGGTATATTTTTTTTGTCTGCTCTTGATTCACATTGGAGAAATGGAATTTTAAGTTTAATTTACTTCAATTGTCCTGAATTGCGATTTAGAGTCAGATGTCAACTCAGACGAAGAAAATTAAGCCGGTAATGGGGCTCTTTGGTTGCAAGTGAATGCATTCGAAATGGAGCGGAGAAGGGAGATTTTGGCTTGGCTATGGCAGTTGCTGCGACACGAACTGCAGGTTTTCCTCTGGTCCTGATCCATAAGGATTTGAGTAAAGAAATACTCAGAAAAGTAGTTTTATTCGCAAATTCTATCATATATTTGTCCTCTATCATGAGAAAAAATGCTACAATAACACATTAAAAACACCCAAAACTAGATTTTTTTTGTAGTTGGTCTTTAACACCAGAAGCAACTTGTTCTTTGTCGTACTGTATTTTCTCGTCCGTTCACGCAGTTGGTGTAAATCTGCCGCTTTACTCTTCAACAAAATCAGCTGATTCGCACATAAACTTTTCACTGCTGTAAAACTTTGCATATCATCATGGTTTTCTTCGCTTTAAATTTCACTGGAAATCTGTTGATTGGCCAAACGGTTGAAGAGTTACAGTAGTTCTAAGAACGGTTTAAACGGGTTTAAAATATTCTTCTAGAGAACTTTTTGCTGCTACTTTGATTTCCTTTTTAGTTCTGGTTATTTCTTGGATGACCAGCGAAAAGTCTTCTAGATGAACATTTTTAAACTCTTACAAAGCAAGCTCCGATTTTTAAAAAAAATATTTATGTTTATATCTTTTCTGTATTTTATTTGTTTTATTTTGTACACTGTATTTAATCTGTGTTTTATAATTGTATGTGTAGTGTTTATCTCTTAAATTCTGTTTTATTTCTTTTAACATCAACCTGCTAAGGGACTCCAGATGGAAATTAGCCTGAGGCTATAATCTGGCATATTTACGTTTGTTTTAATGTTCATTAATATGCACTGTCCCTTTCTCAATAAAAAGTTATTAAAAATCTTCAGAGATTTAAGCCCACTGTCTAGAAGCTGTAGTTTGATTCGGCTTTTTTCTTTTTTGAAGCTTTGCATTTGTTCCAGGAGGATGTACTCGAGCAGCTCCGAGTCCAGTCACAGATGGCAGAACTCTGAGCGAAGTTCTCGGCAGTGGGATGAGCCCAACAAAAGGAGGGAGAAATGGCCTGAATCTCATTGGGATTCCCATCACCAATATCACAGAGAAGAACCCAGAAGCTCTGAGAGGACGAGCAGAAACCTGGAGGGCGACGACTCGCCGCAGAGGCGCTACAGCAGAGACTCTCTGAGCAGAGACTGGGACAGAGGGAGCCCCGTGAGGAGGCGCGTCTCCTCACCAGTCTGGGACGGCTATGAGACAAAGAGGCGGAGGTACACGGCTGATTATACCGACCACAAATACAGACAAAGACACGATTCTCCACGCAGGCTGTCGCCAGACAGTTTCTCAAACAATCAAAAAGGTACTGACTTTAAATATTCAGCATCACATGATGATGAGAACTTTAGGTACAGGAGATCCCCTCCCGACTCCTGGCACCGGCATCCACAGGACGCTTACAGGAAGAGATCGGACGATTTAAGCGACAGGAGTTTTCCTGGTTCTTACAAAGACAGAGATGATCAGAATCGGAGGCAGAATTCTTCTCAGGAGAGGAGATGGTCTCCAGATCGCTCCACAAAGGTTGGTCCAGATGAACAGTATCTGTGTGTCTGTTTGAGTTTATAATAATCTAAATGTTTCTTCTTATGAAACAGATTCAATTCAAGGACAAAGAGCATAAGGACAGCCCCCCCGCGGCAGAATGTAGACAACAAAAACATCGAGCGGGGTTCTCCACGAACAGATCCAGCGGGCAGGTGAATTTTTCAGCTTCTACTTTGAAACATCAAGTCCACTCCACTTTTTTAGTGAGCATTAACCTTTTAAAGTCAGAGTTTTAGCCGAGTGTTGACATTCTTTCCAGTCCTGTAACTCTTAAAACTGTTTATGAAGCGGAGAGAAACGAGCAATACTATTACAGTAGGGAAGTGTTTACGTAACTTCTGCTTAGTTATGGAATCACCTGAGAAAGTAGCTAGAGAAAAATCTCTGTGGATCCAGTTCTGTCTGTATCACCCTTCAAGATTTTTCCAGCCATAAGTTTGAAAATAAACCAAATAAGAACAAAAATTTGTATTTATCTTGGACTGCAAGGACCAGTTTTCACATTGTTCTCACTGGAGCTTCAGAGAAATTAAGAATCTCAGTTTATAACTAAAATATTGTCTTCAAAAGGCTTTAGACGACTATAGAAACTATTATTTTAGAGCTTTGGTACTGTATAAATGGAAAATAATGAATTTACGACTGCTGCTTCTTTGTTTCCCATCAGGCTTTGCAGGCTGATGACGCCACGAAGAGCAATGAGCTGAAGTCCTCCACAGGCTTCCAGCGTTTTCTGGAGGTTCTGAACAAGGGCGTGAATGTTGACGTTCTCACCAAGATTGTGACTCAAAATCCGGATCAACAGGTTTCCCCCAACCATTGTGGGAACACCGTGGATCGAGCTGGAAAGAAACAGAATCAAGAACGAAGAGGTTGGGGGCAAAGATCTCGCACGCTCGTTGCTGTAAAGCCTCAGCAGAGGACGCTCAGTCCAAGCAGGAGCCCTGTGGAGAAGTCTCTTCCAAAGACTGACGGCTCGACGGAGAACGTGTCCAAGCCCTCTGTGGTGGAGAAGGTCCTAACGCCTGAGGAGGAGCAGAAGCAGAGACAAATGCAGGGCGTTCTCCAAGCTATAGGTTTAGATCTGGGGTTTGAAGAACTCGGTCAAATGTCCAGTCGAATCCAGGAGCGTCTCTACGGCAAGAAGGACGAAGATGTGACTAATGAGAGGAGCACGAGACCAACGTTTGCTTCAAAACGCCAAAGTAGATCGTGGTCCTCCAGCCGCTCCAGTTTTAGCCCCACGAGTCGCAGCTCGGACACGAAAAGAGACTTGAGTTCTCAAAGGGACGAAGTCGAGCAACATCCTCCGCAGCATCCTCTGCAGCATCCTTCACAACGTCGTTCCCAGCATCCTCCGCAGCACCCTCCCCCACAGCATCCTTCGCAGCATCCTCCCCAGCATCCTCCTCCACCGCAGCATCCTCCTCAGCACCCTCTCCAGCATCCTGTGCAACAAACCACAGATTATGGCAAATTTAGATACGAGGACGCCAGGTCCAACTGTCACAGAAGTCCCGCTGTTCTGCACATTTCTTCTCCAAATTCCTCATACGCTGTGACTCAGCCGCCGCCAGCGTCTCAGCCGCCCCCAGCGTCTCCCATCCTAACATACCCACCCAAGAACTGGTCAGAGTTTTTATACCCACCCCCTTCTTTAGTTCCACCTCCAGTCCCACCTCCTGTCCCGCCTCCAGTCCCGCCTCCAATCACGCCGTCTGTCAGACCGGCTCTTTTCCTGCCTCCTTTCACTGGCGTTCCCGCCGGTCTTCCCGTGGCTCCCCCGAGCATCTTTCCCCCTCCACTTGACCAGACGGGACGCTTTTTCCCGCCACCCATAAACTTTCCGCCTTTCCCTCCGCCTGCCCTAAATACATTCCAAACCCTGAACAAAACCCCGAACATTAAAGCTAAGCCGCAGGCCAGGCCGCGCTGCCTGCAGGTGATCAAATGAGTGGATGAAGGGACGAGGGTCAGGTGACCCGCACGAATCCCTTTTTCTGCACTTTTGGTTGATTTCTTAGAAAAATGACTAAAACATTCTATCATATGGTTTCATGATAACACTGTATCTGTTTGTTGGTGAAATAATAAATCCTTCGCTACTATCAATGGAAACTAGCTGCTTCAGTCGTTGAGCAAGGCAGCTACAGGACAGACAGAGATGCTAACACAAACAAGCAGCGGCCATTTAATATCGCTTCTCCGTTGAGGCCGGACATGAAGCAGGTGGGCGTCTCAGGAGCTCCAAAACTTCCAGATTTTATCCAGAAAATTCCTTCTTACTGATTTTGAAGGTGAGGAGACTCCTGAGGAGGAAGAGGGAGCTGGACCTGGACGGGAACACGGTGAGAGCTCCGCGGTCAGGTTAAAACTTTTACAACAGCAAAAAGAAATGGTCTTTCAATGTCTGTTTTTGTGTTTGTTGAAGGTTCAAACTCCAGTTTGACTCAGTTCTTTGAGTAAGACTTGACCTCACAGTTCTCAGTTGTAAATAAAGCTGTAAGTCTTTGGTTCCACTTCTTACTGAATGTAAATAGAGTGGTTTTGTTTTATAAAAGATGCTTTTCAAAAGTGTCTCCATGCTTCTCTCCTCTAGTGTTGAAACCAAAATGTTAAATTATTGCATTTTGGTTATTTTACTGCTATAACTCACTCTTTATTTTGAAATATAAAACAGATCTATCAAATGCATTTCATAAATTGAGGAATAAATGTATGGTGTCCTTAGGAGCATCAAAAAGTACAGAAATTGTAAAAGGAACAAAAATCCATCTTCAATTAGAAAAGTTCTGTCTTGTTTCTCCTTTTACTTTTTTTTTTTAAATAATTTTGCAGTGGAAAAAAACTTTCCCTGTTCTTTAATTTTTATAATTATTTTTACCTTTGTTATGCTGGAAAAAGGGCAAATTTAATAAGTGTTTTTTATGTATATCTTGCTCTAATTCAAAACAAACTATATTTTATTTTTACTGAGTAATTATAACTGTACTTTAATACCAGAGGAAATGAATGAATGAATGAATGAATGAATGAATGAATGATGCCTTTATTACTCCCACAGACTGCGCCTGAGAGGGGAGGGAGATTGCAGGAATGCTGAGGTCAAGGAGGGATGAGCAGCAGTCTCTGTCCCAACACACAGCTGCCTTTCACAGTGTAGAAGCAAACTTGTTTTGATGAGCTTGGGGGTCCGATCAGATAAGACCAGTGGATCAGATCCATTTCAAATCTGCCAAGAACAAAACATCTTACTGTGGAGTTTTCCTTGATTTAATTTATTTTTACAAATGTCATAAAATTAAGTGGAAACAAAACTTTTTTTCTATATTTTTATTTCTTTTCCTGTCTGCAAAAGCTTTTATATCTTGTGGTTTTCAACACATGAATACAATCTTTATAAGTAGTGCTGTTTACCTTAGGTTAGTTGGACATGTTTAAAATTTGAATACCAGTAAAACCAGATATGACAGATTAAAGATACACAATTCAAGACAAACATTTTGACTTGTGATGCTTTTTGTTTGTCTTAGATTTGACTCAATTTAAAATACTTTAAATCCGAGGAAATATAAAGTATTTTATGATTAATTATTTTTAATTTATTTATTTTATGATAATTTTAAAAGATTAAAAAAAACTTTTAGGAATATGTATATATATTAATTTGTATTGAACAATGAAAACATTACAAGACATGGCTTGATATAATAATTCAGACAAAATCTTTGAGAGATTACTAACAGGGAATAAGCGCAGAGTGAAACGACAAAAATAAAGATAAAACTGAGTCGAGAGGTAATTATAGGTCAAAATTCACATGTGTGTGTGTGTTGAAACCATAAGGATGTTTTCAAAATATCTTGTTTTTATTAATTGTATTATTTGGTTCTTTAAGTAGTTTCAGTGATTCCAGGTATAGTTTGGATTTTAAAATATTCTCAGGAATTGGAATTGGTCCTCCGTCCAGCAGGGGTCGCCTGTGTACCTCAACGACGTTTGGTCGAAGTGATCTTCCGGCCTGTAGGGGGCGCTGTTAAACCCGTTCACAGAGGGAAGGGGTTATCCGGGGTTCAGCCTTCGGGCTCTCCTTTTTTTAAAAACAGGCATTTTTTGGCTCTCTAGTGCTAAATAAATATTTAATCTTTATTGTGGAACTTCCTTAGTTCTGTTGGAAACAAACAGCGATCCTCGTCGGTGCAATAGACTCTTCTGACCCGTTGAAGTAGGTGAGATGTTAGCTGTTATGCTAGGCTGCTTGCAAGCCTTAACGACTCTGCGTTTGTTATAGTACTTATTTATGCCGGAAAAAAAATCATGTAAAGTTTAAACGTTTTGTGTTTAATTAGTTTTTTTGTGTAGTTAGGAAACAATACACAGAAATATAGTTTTATGTTTTTTAGTGTAACTATAAACAAAAATAAGAATTATAGTTGTATCATTAATTTGTGTATATATTTTTTCTTTGTTTCAGTGTTATTAAGAAATTTGAGAATCTGGCAATGAATCCTCATGACTGGAGCTACTCTGTCCAGAGGCTGCATCCATTCTCAGAGGCTCATCGCCTCAGAGATGCTGGCAATTCTGAAAACGTCCTAAGGAGTAAAACTGAGCTGGACCTTCACCATGAGCGCTTATTTTTTCCCAATATCCAACCTCCCCCCAGCAGCGGGTCGGATCGGAGGAAACCAAGTCTTCCCATCCAGAACCGCGAGGAGTTTGAACCAGGGTACTCAGAGGGGCAACCGATGGTCCTGGAAGGGGAAGACGCAGAGCTGCTGAGACGGAAAAAAGAGCTTCAGGAGATAGAGGAAAGAATTATGTACAAAAAGGCATTTATTGCTGTTAAAACAATTGGACTGCTTGAAAAAAAATCCTCGGATAAACAATTGGATACAAACCAAGATGAAACTCTTAAAGAGAGGGTAAAGGCCATTTTACAGCGACATCCTTATAGCTTAATCCATAAGGTAAAGACAAATCATCTCTCAGACAACAATGCTGCAAAAATGACCGAATAATAAAGCTTGGATTATCTTTTAATGTCTAGATCCAACAGCCTAGAGAGAGATTAAAGTCATCTCTGCTCAGTGAAGGCCATCCGCTGCACGAACAACATCCTCTGAAACTCAGAGTAAAGATGCTCATGAAGCACAGACGCCATCAACCTGTTGTTCTCCCAGCAAGCATAGAAAAGGTAAGCACAATGATGATGTCCTCTTTAATTTAATCTCAGGTTAAATGTTCAAATGTTCATCTTGTCTAGATGTAATATTTTAAGGTAAAATAAAAAAGGTTTTTGTAAGTAAGAAGGCTGTTTCTACATGGTTAAGACGTTTATTCTTTAAATATAAATTATTTTTTACACTTTAAATAGCATTCTTTCTATGTTTTTGTTACTAAACATACTTTTTATTGCCGCTTCATTTTTAAAAATGTAATATTTTTCATTTTTAAAGATCTTCTCCGATCATCTTTTGATCTCTTTTAAAAGAGGTCTTTTTAACCCTTGTGCTATCTTATGGGGTCCAGATGACCCTCATGAGGAAAAAAAGTTCAGATGACCCACTTTCGATGTAATTAGGTTAATTAGGGTTAATTAGGATTATGCTGTTTTTAGCCCAAAAAAACCCTGTGTTGTTTACTAGGACTTAATGTCGGCAAGAATTTACTTGAAATTACCCTCTTATTTGGCACAAAGACAGAAAATCCGCCCTCTTCACCTCCATGTTACTGAGAGCTCTCTGTTTATGTCTCTCCTGCTAGCTTTTAGGCCCAACTTAACATTCCCGGTGTAACAAAAATGTTGTAGCTATTAATCCGTACAGATTTGCCAGCTCAGACGAGGAATGGATGCATCAGAATAGAGCGCAGCAGGGAGCTTGTGGCTTGCCCAGCATATGTTCTATGTAACAAATACAATCTTTTTCAAACGTCTGTTCTTGATTCACAAAAATTTGAAAAAAGAAATGCACATTTTAAGCTTAATTTCCTTTGTATATTTCCTTCATCGTGAGAAAAATGCCATAAGTGCTTAGAACACCTAAAACATGATTTTAATAGAGTTGGTCTTTAAACTTAAGAAAGAATTTGATTGATTAATGCTATTTTTTCTAGAAACACTAACTTATAGCATCTTCAAAAAACCTCATTGCCCACCCTTGAAGACTTTTCCCACAATTTATATTTGTTTATATATTTCTCATTGTGTTGGTTACTACAGTATGATTGTTATCAGTATGTGTTTTAAATTGTTATTCTGTGCATTTGACACTTTATTTTTAAGACTCCAGACGTCCCACTTCCTCGTCACCCTCTCCCAGCAGATGGGAACAAGAAGGTGGAGAGGGGCTTCGATCGCTTCCTTGAGGTGCTTAACAAAGGGACGGACGCCAACTTGAAAGAAATAGTACGTGTTGTAAACTCCACTCACCCGAACAGCAAATTTCTATCAAAGGAAATTGATAATTTATCATTTTAGTTAAAGGATTAACCTTTCATTGCAGAGACAAACTACAGCATGAAAAATGTCAGCGATAATATTTCATCACCTTTTTAAGATCCATTTTTTAAATCCTGGTTTGGATGATGAAAAATGACCAGATAGATCACCCTAAAAACATTTAAGTGATTTATTCTTCTGGTGTTTTCGTAGCTCTCCTCTGCACCGCTGCCATCTGCAGCACTGCCGTCTGCACCGTTGCCGTCTGCACCGCTGCCGTCTGCAGCACTGCCGTCTGCACCGCTGCCATCTGCAGCACTGCCGTCTGCACCGTTGCCGCCTGCACCGCTGCCATCTGCCAGCCGCAGCGTTACTCCACCGGCTAAAGGAGCGAGCAGATCTGACGAGGCCTTTGAGCGCTTTCTCAAGCTGCTGAACAAAGGCACAAATGTCACCTTTAATGAGATGGTAAGAGCTCTACATATGTCTATGGAAGAAGTGCATTATGGGAAACATCTTCATGCAGAAATAATGGTTGTAGATCTTTTTCACCTTAAAGTTAAAAGTAAAGAATTATTATGTATGTATTATTAAAGTTGATTTTTGTTGAAAACTTCATTGCAGACTAGTAAATCCAAGATTGTTTGCTCTGTTACTAGTTTAAAAATAACCTTTAAAATATTTTAAGCATCATAACTACACCAATATAAGACATTAACCCAGTTTGAATCCAGTCCATAAACTTGGTCAGTTTATAGCTTTAATAACTTACGATGAAGAAAAAATATCGTGGAAAAAAATTAGGATTAGAAAAAGGTGTGAAGAAAAAGTTATCTGAGCAAGAATGTTTATTTGGACCAATTTTGGCTTCTTGAAAGTAGCAGTCGGATACAACACTTGCTGCTTTGGTACTGAACCAAAGCTCAGTGGTTCAGAGAGTAGTTCCTCGTACCAGACCAGGGTCCATTTGTTTTCAGGCTGAAATGTGTTGTAGACTATCGGGGAAGCGAACTGTGGTTTACGTTAGACAAACCAAATGTGTCCAGTCTGAATAAACACTTAAATTCTATTGGTATTTTCCAATTCAGTCCACAAAATTCAATAACACCAAATAGTCTCAATTGTGTGATAATAATAGTTTATATTAGTGAGCAGAAGATTACATGAATAGAAGTCCTTCATTAGAAAAGTATGAACAAACCTCCAGCAGATCCAGATTCTGTGAGGAGGACCGTCTGCTGTTGAAGGTTAGACTGTAAGGGACAGAAAAGTGACAAAAACACTGGAATTTCTGTTTAAAAACTAAAGATAGAGATGAGGAACTGCAGCCGGACACATTTACAGAGGAGAACAGACAGAAGAAGCTGGACACTCAGAGCGACACTCGGCAAAGGTTTTTATCCTGCCTGACCTTCAAGACTCATCACAAAGCAGTGTGAGATCTAACCTTGAAGACAGACAGTTTCTGCCTCCCAGACTAAATAGAGGAATACTCAGTGGCTGAGACCTCTGCTCTTATTTTAGCATTAGAAATGTTCCCAGAACAAATTGTTCATTTTGGAAAATATGAAGCTGAAAGCTCTTTGAGATAAGATGGAGAAAAACTTTTATGTTTTAGTAAAATGTTTTTATTCTGCTGTAAAAAGGCAACCAATGAAGAAAAGTCAAAACTGAGGAAATTAGATTATTTTTTAGAGAAGTTTAAGAATAAGCCCGATAGTAGTGACGATTTTGCATTTTAGATTTATTTTCTGGGCTACACAGTGGATACCATACAAACAAACCCACCCGGGATTGGAACCATCGCTGTGAGCCTTTTTTGACAGGTGATGGGCAGTGAATTCGTTGCGCAACGAAAGAGGGGTGAGACACGCAAATTTGTCGCACGAAATGCATTCGGAGTGAATGCAACTTTAGAGCCTTCTCTGTTTGAGAATCCATGTAACACTATTTGGTGAAGTGCTGCCACAAACGATTATTTTAATAATTGACTAATCACCGATTATTTTTCAGATTAGTCAACTATTCGGGTAATGCACAAAGTAGATGTAAAGCAAACATCTTAACCATCATTAGCTTTAAACTTAACTAAAAACTACATATATAGCATTACCTGTGATAATGCTAATATGAATGCTGTAAACTGAATTTGGGTGCTGACGATGCTAGTGCTAATAGCTGAAGATGCTGAAATTGATAGCTAAAAATACTGAAGCTAAAATATTAGTTAAATGTCAAATTAGCCCAAAAAACTGAAAAAAATCCTAAATTAGCCAAAACAGCTAGCATATTTTAATAGTTGGTTAGTCAACTAATCATGGCAAGCTCTAGTTTGGTGTTAACAATTTCATTATAATTTCTCTAATACATTTTACAGTATATGAACTGTATCAGATTAATATGAATATCTTTAATGAATGTGTCATCTAAACAAATGTATCTGAGTCTGTAAACTCAAAATTGAATTGAATCAAACGTAATTGAGTGGATCGAAAGAATAAAAAAAAAAATAAAAAAAATCAAAATTGAATCGATCCAGGCTCTGGTGAATCGAACCGAATAGATTCTGGAAATTATTGGGGATACCCAGCCCTACTCTTCAACCAACAGTAGCTGGGTTTAGCAACCCCATGACCCCAAAAGGGATTTAGCAGGCTCTGAAAATGGATGGATGGAATGCATTTTCTTCTGACGGCATTTGTCCGACATTTTCCAGGTCTCCAGTGTTCCACCACCTTTTTCCCACCTGGCTCCCACTTCACCTGCAGACAGTGGGAAGTGTGACCGCCCTGCCAGGAACCTCAACAACGCAGTGGATTCAACCGTCATGCATCAGGAGGTACATCCTGAGTGAGAACAAATTTAGATGTTAGGAGCCTTTATGTCACGTGTCAAACTTTCAGCTACATGTTAGCTGTTTTGGCTAATTTTGGCTTTTTTCAAGTGTTTTTTTGTGTGTCCATTTTGGAGTTTAGCTATTTTTTCAGCTACATGTTAGCTGTTATGGCTAATTTAGACTTTTCAGTTTTTTCTGCTATTTTGAGTTAGCTATTTAGCTATTTTGTAGTTATTTTTCAGCTACATGCTAGCTCTTTTGGCTAACCTATGTTTTTGTTTTACGTTTTTTAGGCTAATTTGGCATTTAGCTAATATTTTAGCTGGCTATCAGGTTCAGCATTTTCATCTATCAACTTCTGCGTTTTTAACTATCAATTTCAGCATCTTTAGCTATTAGCACTGGCATCTTAAAGGGGCCCTACAGTGATTTTCTTAAGCCTTTCAGAGTGAACTATATCTATATATAAGATCATATATTACCTTCAGACCACTAAAAATTTAATTATTTATGAAATATTTGTTATATTTCGTGAGTTTTTCCCCTACCCAGAACTAAAACGGCTCGATTCCTGAAGCTCCGCCTGCCTCTGAGTGTGGCTGCAGTCAGCCCCATGACGTCATCCTAGATTCTGTGGCAGTATGTCTGTATTTCTCCTGCGAAAATATTCCAAACTTCTTCAAAGATGGATGTACATACAATGTATCTTCCTTTAGTTGGCCTGGTCATCCCTTCACTGGTTCACAACACACACGTGGCTCCTTCACAGGGATTGGGGGAGGGTCTTAAAGGAGCACCGCGGAAAAAGTAACAAACACCTATTTGGGCTGAAATTTATTGAAGACAGGAGACAGGAGATCGAAATGCCGCTTTGGGTTTCTTTATAGTGCGGAATGAACAGCAAAATCCATTTAAAATCTCAAAAAGTAGAATTTTCATGGTAGGGCCCCTTTAAGCAGCCAAATTCAGCTTAGGGCATTCACGCTAGCATTATGTGCTTTAGGGAAACTAGATTTTTCTTCCAATTGTTAATCAGGTGAAATGTTGAAAAAAATAAAGATAGAACTTTGTAAAAGTTACTTCAATTAATATGTTTCTGTGCTTCAAAGTAATCGATTTTAAGTAAAAAATAAAGTAGTTAACTAACATTTCAGCGACAAATCCAAACATGTGTTTCAACTTTTATAGGCTCCTGCTCTCCAGACTCTTCCCAGACAAAGTTCTTCTTCCACGAATGAGGAGAGCAAAGTGGAGAAAGGTTTTGAACGCTTCCTCAGCGTACTGAACAAAGGAGTGGACATCAACCTTCTCAGTAAGATTGTAATGGATAATAAAGAGGAACCTTCCACCACTTCTGCTGAGAAGAACAAGAGTGAGGAGCCTCTCGGGAGGAAGAGCTCCTGTTCAAACAGTGGAGCTCCTCTGTCAAGCTGCATCAAGACCAGCAGTGCCAAGACAAAGACGGACAAACCCAGTCCACAGCAGTCGCTACTCAAAACCGCAGAGACACAGAAGGATGAAGGACTCAAAAAACAAGTAGGTTTCTACGGCTCCGTGTCTACTGACCCTCAGTGCGGATCGAAAGCCGTGACCGGGAGTCCCATCCTTCCCGTGACTGGAGTACAGACTGGATCGCTCTGCGGGTCTCGAAAACTAAAGCTCGTTAAAGGCATCCCTCATTTCCTAGTGCCCATTAATACTTTTAGCACACCTGCCTCAAAAAACACTAAACGTAAAAAACGTAGAAAAAAGAAAAAAAAAGGCGTTAAAAAGACGGTCGTGAAAGCCAAACCTCAGCTGAAAAAGACGGTCGTGAAAGCCAAACCTCAGCTGAAACCACTTTCTGTATTGAACGCTACAACCTTCACATTGACCACGGCTCCGCTGTCGAAGGCTCCGCTGCAGAAGGCTCCGTCAACGGTGACTTCCCCGGCAGGGACTTCACAGGCAGGCCAGGACGCTCCGAAGAAGGAGCCGGATGAGCCGAAACCGGTGCTGCTGACAGAGGAGGACATAAAGGCAAACCTGAGGAAAAAGGTGGGAGATTCCCGTCTGCTTTCAATCCAGAAAGTCTAGAACGTCTGTGAACAAAAGTCCACAAATAATTAAATTTAACAGTCGACTAATCACCCATTATTTTTTCCTAATAGTTCACTAATCAAGTTATGTGCAAAGTGGATGTAAAGTATTAACCATAATTAGCTTTAAACTAACTAAAAATAAAGACAGTTAGGATAATGGTTTATTAAATTTTTAATGAATCTTTTTGGCATTAAAAAAAGACGAAATCAAATGAGGTCTGCATCTGAAACGAGGAACTATTTTTCGCTAAAGATAAAATTTGTTCTCACTGACTCGAATATAAATAATACATTTTTTTGGCGCTGAACGCTCAGAACTTTGTTCAACTTTACTACAGTCTGAATCCATATAATATAAAGTAACGACTACTTACTTACCTACTACTTATTAAATTAGTAATCGATTATTTTAATAGCAGCCCAACAAGAAAATACATATGAATACATACATATAAATTTTATTAAATTAATTTAAAATATTTCTAACAAAATTCATCCGCTCTGAGTTTGGTTAAATCATTTTACATTCAGTAAATAACATTTAAACAGTTTAACAAAAGCAGCATTTATTCAAGTTTGATCGTTTTTTCATCATAACAATGACATTTTATTTGGAAATTTTAATTATGTTTCAACTCCTCATTATTTCCTAAAGGTTTATGAGTTACTATGGAGTATAAGTCGTACTTTTGGGAAAGCAATAAAACGTAACTAAAAAATAAATAAAATCAAGAATACTAATTTATGTGAATAAAAAAATATATAGAGCAAAACAATTAGATTCTCTTCCAAATTTGTTTTCGACGACACTTCTGCCTCTGTCAGCAGCAAAAACATATACTCAGAAACAGTGCCCTCTAGTGGTTGCTAGCGAAAACAACCACTAAAGAATAACAGGTGTTTACTGGAAAAATAACAAATATATGAGCTTATATGTGTCTAAAAAAATCAAACACATAAAATAAAAAATGAAAAAACAACAAAAACAAAAAAGTCACACCCCTGAAAAAAACTGCCACTTATACTCCGGAAAGTACAGTACTTGTAATTGTGTTTATGAGCAAACTCCCATCCGCTTTGCGGGTTTCATGCATAGTAGAAGTATTAAGTGTTGCTGTTCTTTCAAGTATTGCTGAGGGAGTCATTTGTATGTGTATTTTTTAATTAAATGTTTTATCTGTCCTTTTTTCTTAATTTTTGATTGTTTTTCCTGTGCGTAAGCGTCAAACGTTAGTTTGTTTTGTTATCGTTTTATAAAATAGCTGAGGCGGTCAGATCCATAGATATAATATTACCTCTATGAGCAAATCAAACTCCAGTAAACAGGCCCCTCCCACTTTAGATTGCACAAAATTCAAGGAATTAAGTCAGATATTTGTTAGGTTGTGCCTCTGAAAATAAAATGTAAATAAAATCTTTAACATGCTGTAACTTTTCAACCGTTAACACAATCATTCCAGTAGATCTAAATCTACTGGAATGATTGTGTTAACGGTTGAAAAGTTACAGTAAATCTAAGAACAAATAGTAGAGCTCCGTTTTTAAAGAGATTGTTACAGTCAGAATGTGTTTTTGTCACTAAAAAAGTCACTAAAAGTGTATTTTTTTTTTTTTTAGCTTCAAGAATTCAATGAGAAGGCAAAGCAGGCAAAGCTGGTGCACCGTCCCTCACTGCCAGACAACTCCCTGAGCCTGGAGTTGAGCTAACGTGAGTGAAAATGATTTTCTCTTCTGCATTTGCTGTTTAAATCGTAACAAATTTACACTCTTTTGAATTGATAAGACTAGAGATTGAGCAGAGACATTGTGAATGTAGTATGGGTCTATATAGTGCCTTGGATTTTAAAGGCAATTCGAACACGAAACACCAAAAATGACATCACCAATTTCAAAAAGACAAAACTGAATTGATGCAAAGATTTTACGATGTTTATTTATGACTCCACTGTGTTCTGATGGTGAAAATGTGGATGGTTTATTTAAAAAAAAATAATTTAAACACGTTTTTTTTTATTGAAATTGTTCGACCGTAATCCATTGGGGTCTATAATCGCTAATCTAGTGAGCATCAATGCATTCTAGTTTTTCGCAAAGACTTCTGGGAAATTTCTAGTACACTTGATTTATGAATTAGTAGATTCGGACAGCACAAGAAAATGGCGAATCCGGAAATGACATTTTCTCATGATAACAGACTTCAACCTTTACTTTTACACTAACAAGGGTTCCATCAAAGGAGAACTTTGTGCCTTCTGACCTAAATTGTTTCTCTGCTGAAATTAAAACAGAGATTTTCTCTCTTCCTTCCAGAACCGGTGGTTTGAAGAAACAGTTCTGAGGCCGGTCCTGGTGGATCTCAGACCCACACATTTATTCATTTCTGTTGGTCCTTTTCCGTTCACCGTCGCACCAGGCGATTGAATAATTTCACAGCTAAACTCAAGACAATACCCGTTCCACATTTTGTTACATTTATTTTCTTTGAGTGTGCTTTTATTTTGATTTTTTTTATATATATCTTTCTGTTGTAAATTCTTTTTAATTATTATAAAATAAAATGTCTTGTTTTGATTTACAAGTTGAGTAAAGATGCTCTGAAACCCACATTTGTTAGAGTTTTGGGTGTTTTTTCCACACCTTTCCTGCTTCTCACCTTCATTGATTTAGCATTTTCCGGTTTGTATGGATTCATTGTGTTGGCCTTAACTTGTACAATAAAACAATAAATATCCAGTTATTAATGAGTATTTCTGAGAGATAATCAGATTTAAATGTGCTCATTTTAATTGAGTTTTCTGTAAATGTGCAGAACAATGTACCATAGAAGGATTTATCAGTGGGGATGTAAGAAAATATCAATTTAGTGAAATACTTATCAATTTAAATTACTCTCAAGCCAGTCTCATTAATTATTTAAAAGCAAACTTGTAGTTCAAGTCTTATTTTTGTTTTCCACTTGAACATTTTCTAAATTACCAAAATAAAAACTATGAATTTCATTTGGTAAAGATAACTTGTTTATGATGTACAGTTGCACTGCTTAATGTTCTGATCATTAAATATGTATTTTAGAATATTACTTTTGCAACAAATGTATTAATTTTTAGCTATTTCTTAAGTCATGATGGAAAAAAAAGAGAACTATTGTCTAGTACTGTCTTTTGATATATCAGGATATATATTGTGACACGTGTATCGTGATACGTATTGTATCGCCAGACTCTTGCCAATACACACCTATATTTATCAGGACTCTGTCTCTTTAGGTCTGCATGTGCACCTGAAGAGGAAACACCTGTGCAGGTGTATGAGGTGATTTCAAACTTACTTTTAAAGACGGAAAACGTTTAGGCAAATTACAGCTGTAAATCTTTTTTTTAAACTAGTTTTCAGACAAAATTAAATAGAAATGCAAACGCACAAATTTTGCATTTGCTTCATCTTTTATTTTTACAAACACTCACAATCTGTTTAAAAAACTTTATTTAATGAATTAATCAAAAAATGTTCTTAAAATTAGATTTTTTTATTTTTTGCTGTAATGTTTGAATTAGTCAAATATTTTTAAAGTATATGTATTAATAGGATAACATTAGATGACCCAAAATATTTGGAACATTCACCTCAATGATGAATTTGTCTTTTAATGGAAGTTTAAGAAAAACAGACGATGCCACAAAGAAACTTAAAACAAAACAACATCAAGAAGTTTCTAATAAATTACTCCAGCTGCTTTTATGAGACTTCAGTTCACTGGAAATATGCTGATTCCTGTTTTTATAAATAGGTTAGAGTTCATCTTTCTCCTCTCCGGGGCAGAGGCACGCTGCCCTCTGGCTGTTCATGTAGGGTTTGCAGCCCAGAGTCCACACTGTGTTGAACAAGGTGTCTGCTACAGTTTCACAGGCTGGAGATGAGAAGAGCACAGAGAAGGAGGTCAAGTTTGTGGGAAGGGACTATCGGATTAATCTAGATCGGATGAATGCATAATTATTTATCAAATGTGAGAGTCTGAAAGAGGAACTCGCCTTCAACTTTTGAGACGAAGCCGAGGCTCTTCTTGAGGTCGGAGCAGATGCTGTGGAGGCACCAGCGGAACTTGGAGTCGCAGCGGTATTTGTTGGAGCCGCAGGTGTCGTAACAGATGTCCAGCTGGTTGCAGCATTTGGTCATGGCAGGAATGCCCACGTCGATCTGACTCAAAGAGGAGGACAGGTGAGTATTTCATCAAATTACATTTCAAATCCTGCAGGATGAAAATGAAAGCTCATTTTTTTTGTTCTCGATTTTGCATGATTTAGGTGACTAA
Organism: Oryzias melastigma; assembly: GCF_002922805.2. Classification (NCBI taxonomy): domain Eukaryota; kingdom Metazoa; phylum Chordata; class Actinopteri; order Beloniformes; family Adrianichthyidae; genus Oryzias; species Oryzias melastigma. Next base: position 28,952,761 of record NC_050512.1, read on the forward strand.
TTTCACTAAACCAGTGAGAGCAGCAAGTTTTAATCTTAGTTTAAATTTTAATTTTCTTCCTTTGAAATTATTCTGTCTTAAAACTACAACTTTTTAAAAACAAAAATACTTTTATTTATCTGTTTTTATCAAATTGGCTCCAATTTTAACCCAAACACAATATAAGTGGATTTTTTTTACAGATTTAGACACTGCATACTGGCATTCTTTGAGTTTCAAAGTAAAATAAAACAAAATAAAAGCCTAATAAGACTTTTTTTACCTGGAGAAAAGAAAACTACACTTTGTGGTGATTTATGGAAAATTCTGATTTAAAACAAGAAAATCTTATTGAATTATTTTGAAAATGACTTAAAACTGACTTAACTACAGGAAGCTTTTATTTTCCTCATTTTAGTTGCAAGAAAACATGTCGAGAATTATTCTTAATGACTACATTTATTATTTTTTTGTATTTTCTAAATTCAAATCTCAATATAATAGGAGTTTTGTTGTTATTCCAAAGATCAGGTAGATTCACAGATCAAAGATTTTTACTATATTTAAAGACACTTAAGTCTTTCTCCTGCTTAAAGTTTTCATGGCAGATTTTTGGGATAAAAATAATTAAGTCTAATTTGTAAAATTAGCTTAAAGCCATCTTGGCACAGGGTAGTTTGAAAGTGTTCTGAACAAACACCAATCCAGTTTTGCTTTTCGATTAGTATCTTATTAAAGTCCTTAAAGAAAATTAGTTTTTCTGAAAACATGGAGAAAAACCACACCAATTCAAAACAGGAAATAGTCTTTATTTCATACTTTAATCCCCAATTATGCTTTAAAGAACTGTAAGTAATTGTTTGCTTTCAGCAAAAATAAATTTGCCTTTTTAGTTTGCAAAAAAAAAAAAACGTATTTTATCTAATAAAGAAATGTGATCCTTTTAATTTTTACAGATTGTGTTTTGAAGGTTTTTAGCTGAGGGTTCAAGACGAGGAGAGATTCAATTTAAAGCTAAGTTATGAAAACACTGAGCGGCCCCTTTATCAAACCATCATCAGTTTGATGTAAACCAGCTTTAAAAAAATATTTTAGTATTTAGTATTTTCTCTGGTCGGACAGGAGGAACTTACCCCCTCTGGAACGGGAAGGCCAAAGAAGTAGGAGCTGCATCCGTCAGGCTCGGGCATCTTGAAGCCGGGTCGAGGGAGAGGAGCTTTACCTGAAAGATCCAGATTCTGGTCAGGCCAGCTGGACTTTAGCAACCATGTCAGTTTCAAAGCAGAAACTCTGCGTTTGTGGAAATACTGGCTTCTCGTTGGGTTCAAACCCTTTTCCATGCGTGTTTCAGCGGCTGCACGTCACCTTTCCTATCACCCTGAGGCCACAGTCCGTTTGCCTGGGCCAGATAATAACGAGAGTGGAAGATCTACAGGATGAATCCTATTGATCACAACAGGATTTAAGAGAGGAGCAAATGGATTTTTAGATCTTTTTTTGTTTTTAGTTTGACTAACAAATATAAAAATTTAAGATTTTTCATTTAATTTCTAGAAAATCTAGAATCTCTAGAGGTTTGAACAGTCAGGTCACCACCATATATTTTCTTTTTTGCCAAATTTGTAGAATTTTATCCTCAAAACATGCATAGAAAGGCCACAGAAGCCAAAGAAATCACTGACACCTGAATTCACCTGTCCATATAAAGTAGAATCACACCTCTGTGTTAAGTATCTGAATCATTATAATCTTTTGTAGACGTACCAAATCTACAGCGATACTGGCACACGCCATCTCGTCCACCCATGAACTCCAGCATGGAGTCAAAGTAACCGCTGACGGCCTCAAAACCGCCTCTGAGGGAGTTCAGTCCCCAGCTCTCGTCATCCTCCTCCTGCGTCCTGTCAGAGGCTTCTCCGGACGGAGGTGGGGGCTGTGCCGTCCCTGCTGCAGGATCTCCAGCCTCCTGACCGAGTGCACTGTGGATGGAGAGGCCCAGCAGGAGCAGGACGGGAGCGAGAAGGGCCCAGCGGCTCATCCTGTGGATCAGACAGCGCAGTGTGAGGACAAACACCAATGCACTCACACAGGCAATCCTCCAGCTGTCTGCATGCTCTGAACTTTGAGCCAAACTCAGGGGTGGCCTCGCATGTGGAGGAACAAAGTCCAGCTTCTATCTCACCTTTTTCACAGATCAGAACTTTTATCATTGTGGCTGATTGATGAATGTCCTCATTTGGACACAACAAATCACGTCATTTCCATTCGTTTGTTCAGGATGAATCTGTCATGGCAGCAAATGCATTGAAACTGAATAAATAAAAGCATGTCAAATGAAGCACATTGGGGTAAAATTAGTACATTTTGTTTCTTTCTTACACAATAAATAAAACCACAAATATCTACCGCTAGTGGTAACTTACATGGAGCCCCCCCAAAAGTTGTTAATAATTACAAGAATATCTTTAAAAAATATTCAGACAGAAATGTCTGTACATGAGCAGGATGTGTTTGTTCAGAACATTTAATACTGTTTATGTTTCTGTCAGAATTTGTTTTTGTTAACTTCACTATAATGTAAAGACAGTAACATCCTGGGAAAATATGAATCAATTTAACACGTTTCATAAATGTATTGACTGAGAAACATTGTACTAATGTGGAAATATCAATTAGATGGGCGGAACGTGGTTAAATCTCTAAAAGTACACAAAAACGGGCCAATTTTTATTCAAACACAGAAGGGTAAAAAGTATCAAAAGCAGGACGCACCCACAACATTCTCTGGAATCTAACGTTTTTTCTATTATTAGAAAATTATAGCACATATTTAAAAATAAATTCAATATATTTGTTCCTCTAAAAACTTTAATTTATTTCTAAACAACAATAAGTGGACAAAATGAACCCCCCTTTCCTGTAACTTGGTAGAGTCCAAGGAAGTGACGTAGGTCAAAACACGGAAGAAAACCGCGGGGACATGCAGCTAACGTGAACTTGATTTTATTACTCTAAATTACTTGAAAATGAATATAAATCAAGTAGACAGTCAAATACATTAATGTAAAACGAAAATATGCCGTTTTTTCTTCACACAAAAGTGTGTTTTAGTCCATGTTTACAGCATTAGCTTCCCTCCATGTGCGAAATCCGATTCATGGAAGAAACTGTTTATTCTGATTAGAATATGGCTTTCGCAAACCTGTTCTCGAGCCTTCCTTGTCTCAACGAAGCTGCTAAGGCTCCCCGTCAAGTAGACTCAACAAACCGGTACTAAAAGTTCATTTAATTCAGATGGAAATGCGGTTTGTTGAAGTTTCCCATCATTGTTTGTATTTGACTTTAGATGCGGTGCAGAGGGAGGAGGAAGAAAGAGGAAAACACAGAGTAATAATACTGGCTCCCACGTGAAGGTGAGTTCAAGTAAAGTTAGTTTAATGTCCTGCAAGTTCACTTTCTCCTTACTCGTTATTTTAAGAGTCACATTTAATGAAATTAGCAGTTTTAAGTCACCATGCTTTTATTCTGTTAAGCCTACCACCGAGCTGCCAAAATAAAAGCATTTTTCTTTTTATTCCTTTAATTCAAAATGTTAGTACAATCTTTGGAAATACATATGATGCTGTAAATCTTAAATTTAATAGTATTTTCTCTGTGTGTGACGTCTAAGCCACAGAGAAATATCAGCTCCAGGCCCACAGTTTGAGTTGAAAACAATCATTACAAACTTTGCCGCCTCCACTGAGATCTCAGAACACCAGCAGGGGCTCTGTCAATGACTTCTGGCTCACAACATGGGACGGGGAAGTGCTAATTTCACACGGTCTGGTTGGAGAAATTGTTCATTGTTGTTTGACAGCAGTGGAGGGGGACGTGTGTGAGGCCTTTTACTCAAATGGGCTTGAAATTAGGCATCAAATTCAGTTAAAATAATTGTTAAAATTTGAATTCTAATTTTTGTCAGCACGCAGAAGCTCTAAATCTTTTAATTTGACCATATAAAGTAAATTCATGAAAAGATTAGGAATGTAAATGTTTATATTGCGCTTTGTTAATCCACTTTATCAAATTAAACTTTATTTATAAAACACTTTTTTATACAACAGTAATGCAAATGCTTTACATACTTAAGTGATATAAAATACACAGAATTCCCCCCTTGTTTCCTCATACAAGATCATGAAACATGAATAAAACTTGAAACAGGAATGGAAACAAAGAGAAAACCTGTCTTGACGCCTATGTGAGGAATTCATATTTTGGGGACTGACCCAGAGGACATCATCATGGGAACCCCCTGATCAAAGCAAGCACCTAGACCCGGGAGGTTCCACTGCAAGGACCCCGTTCCACAAGAAGGGTTGGTCTCTAAGATCCCACCATTCTTGAATTTAAAACTAAATCTAAAGAATAAAATACACAAAAATAGTGGCAGAGATTAATAGTCAAATGAATTGTCCTTAATGGAAAGGTAAAAATCCAAAGTAGATGGTTACTTAAAATTTACCATGAATAAAATATTTAATATAAAAGAGTTTCTTTGATCAGATTTACAGTATTTGTGAATTTTCTGTTTTGTAGAAAAGACGTTTCCAGACCAACGCATCTGGTGATGCCTTCAAAGAAAGTCACGTCCACAAGAGGGAAAGGGGACATGATCAACATGGTAAACCCCAAAACCGTGGCGGCCGGCATCACAAAGGTCAACAATATAGAAACAATTCCAACAGTTCAAAGAACAAACAGCAAAGACAGACGAGGAGCATGGGCAGAGGGAGAAACGATTACAGGGATGGAAGAAAACCTATGCCAAGAAAATGGGAAAGAGGCGTAAACAACATCGCTCAGGTGAGACAGAACAAAGTCAGTGTTTCTGCTTTGTTGCAAACATCATTAATATGTTCTTTTCCGCCGATATTTTGTGATCTGCAGGAAGAAACGAGATATATGAGTCAGGAGTTCAAGGAGCAGAATGCTTTGGAGGTGGACGGACGCTTGCTGTGTCGACATTTCATCATGGGGCGATGCATCAAGGCACAAAAATGACCAGCGATTGATTCCTCTACATCTCTTTCTCCACATTTGCGGTCCTTCATTACGATGCTCTCTTTTCTGCAGGCCGACACCTGCCAGCTGGAGCACGTCCAGGCTTACAACGACCTCATTAAAGCCGGGTGCAAATATTATTTCATAGGAGTCTGCATGAAAGGAGACAGCTGTCCATACATGCACAATATCCTTCTCTTTCTACAGCACAAAACTGTGTTTTTGTTGGGCAGGTGCGCTGAACTACAGACTAGTGCTGCCACAAACCATTATTTTAATAGTCGACTAATCAGGTAATGGAGAAACTGGATGTAAAGCACACATCTTAACCATCATTAGCTTTATGCTAACTAAAAACTAGATGTTCAGTTCAATTTTATTTATATAGATTATCACAAAGAAACATTGCCTAATTGGGCTTCATGCCAGTAATTTTGCAGATGCAGAAAATTTGTCATAAAATATGAACAATAGCTAAAAACAGACTAAATAAAACTGGTTATCCCTGCCCTTAGACCCTCCCTCCCAATAAGGAAAAACTCCTATCTAATTCTAGATTGAATGCTGTGAGCTGAATTTGGCCGCTGAAGATGCTAGTGCTGATAGCTAAAGATGCTGAAATTTATAGCTAAAAATACTGAAGCCAGCTAAAATATTAAATGCCAAATTAGCCTAATAAACTGAAAAGATCACTAATTACACAAAAGAGCTGAAATATTAGATAAACTCCTAATTAGCCCCCCCCAAAAAACTGAAAAAAAATCTTGAATTAGCCAAAATGGCTAGCGTGTCTGAAATATTAGCTAAACTCCAAATTAAAATTTAAAAAATTTAAAAATCCTAAATTGGCCAAAATAGCATGTTGCTGAAATATTAACTAAACTACAAAATAACCTAAAACAAAAAAGCCTAAATTAGCCTAAATAGCTAGAATGTAGCTTACATATTAGCTAAACTACAAATTAGCCTAAAACAAGAAAGCCTAAATTAGCTGAAATAGCTAGCATGTTGCTGAAATATTAGCTAAACTCCAAATTAGCCTAAAACAAAAAAAAAGCCAAAATTAGCCAAAATAGCTAGCATGTAGCTGAAATATTAGCTGAACTCCAAAATAGCCTAAAAAATCTTGATAAATGCCAAAATGGTCCAAAAAGTTAGCATAATGCCATTATAGCTTTTAACTTTACTACACTCTGACTCCATATAATATAAAGTAACGACTAATTGACTATTAAATTGGTCGTCAACTATTTTAATAGTCGACTAATCGTGGCAGCACTACTACAGACTCTTAGATATTTCCTAAGCTCTGCTGCACAGTCATTCCCTTGCAAGTTCTTCCATCGAAGAGGAAAGTGCTCCCAGCAAGAAAACTGCAGGTTTTCACACGAGCCGCTCACAGACGTCACAGAGAAGCTGCTGGACGAGGTTTGTAAAGGTCAAACTGTGGGAAAGGTTGCCGACTGAATGCTCAACCTGCTTCTCGCTGCAGGCGATAAAACGGGACATCGAATTCTACGAACAGAAAAAGAAATCTGAACAGGAGTCTTTGGGAGAGCCGGTGAACGAGTCTGAAGCTCCTCCAGCAATCGAGAATCCTGATATTCCCGTTGAGCTTCTCAGGTATGCAAATCCAAACTCTCAACTTTTCATCAATTAGGACAAACTTTCACCTGATTTTTCTTTTAAAAAAAATCTTTTTAGGCCGAGTTTTTACAACAGTGCAGACGTGGAGGAGCAAACATCAGTTCATCAGAATGAAGATGTTGGGTCAGATGCTGATCCGCCTCAAGGTCCCACTTTATCCAGTCCGGACCAGAAGGAGCCAGTCTGTTACTCTGTGGAAGCGGTTCTTGGGCCTCAGCTTTCCAGGCCGCTATTTAGCTTCTTTACAAAACCCGAAAGTCAAGAACCTCCCTCTGTCCCTCCGTCTTCTTCAGAGACGTCCTCCAGCTCCGTAAATCCGAACGAAGCTCCGTATTCTGTGGATGCTTTCCTCCGGTCCTTTAAATCAGTTGAAAGTTCAGAATTTGCTGACAACACAAAAACTGTCCCAACATACTCTAATAAAATCACAGATCAAAACCAACATTTAAAGGAAAATTCTAAGATTGAGATGAAAAGATCAGAGAATATGTTGTCTTCTCTTCCACGTGGAGATGGAAACAATCACCTTCCGAAAGTATCTTCACGCTCTGAAAGTTCTCCCAAACATCCTTCAATGTTCAAACCTCATGTTTCAGTTCTGACACCTGACTTTCCATCTTTAACAAAACCCTCCGTTGGAGTCAAAGGATTCAAAAGTTCTGTCCAGAACTCACAATCAGACCTAAAACTTGACCCCTCCTCTGAGGGATTTTCACAACAAAGTTCTTTTTCTGGTGTTTCTCTGAGTTTGGCTGACGGTGCAATGCCTAAACCCGCCTGTGGCCTGCTGGGTTTTAACAAACCCAGACAGTCGTCAGAAACAAAAGGAAACAGAACATCTAACACGTCCTTTCTCAGTCTCTTTGCATCTCCACTGGGTGGGACAACCGCCCCGCCCTCACAGTCTGCGGCAGCGCGCTCCAGCCCCCCTCCCTGCAGACTGCAGCCCGCCGGGGGCGCCCCGTCCATCAGACGGGAGAAAGCCTCCGATGTGGCGGCGCCTTTGCCTCATTGGGTCACCACTGATGAAAGGCCAACTCTCCGGAGGATGGTGTCTCCCAGAGGCTCCTCTAGTTCTGAGACCGAGTCTGCATGTCGGACTCAGCAGGGGGTGCCTCATGCATCGCCCCCCAGAGGTGAGAACGGGCTGCTGCACTTTTTAAGCTGTTGAAGTGTCATAACGAACTCTCTTCTGTGCAGTGAAGTCTGAAGGTTCAGTTCTGAAAACCCTGTTTGTGAGTCTGGGTCCATACCAGGAGGACACTAAGAGACAGAACCGCGCTCTGAACACGAACCCTGAAGGTCAGCTGATTGTTCTGGACCAACCAGATTGTTTTCACAATTTTTCTTTCTTACTGCACCCTTAAGTGAAAATATCACCGTCAAAACAAACAAATGGAGCCAAAACCTCTTATAGCAGAGGTCCACAGGTCCGTGGGTTCACTTGCTACAGAAAAAAAGAAATACATGCACCAACTTTAGTTTAATTTCTGATCCTGAAGGAAGTTTTATTTTGAAAAACGTCCGGATTCTGTTCACAACATCCCTCTTGGTCACATGACTTAATTTAGCTTAACAGCATGACCTTAGGAAGAAGCTGCCATCTTGAATTTTCCTAAAAATCTACTTTAGTACCCTCCACAAATGTAGACTCATTGGGATTTTGATCCACTACATTCTAACTCTTGTGACATAATTGGGAAAAAAATCTTTATATTAAAGTTTGTCGATTTTGAATAGCGTTAGCATGGACTGTTCGGAAGGTTCCACATCTGGATGGTTGTGAAAATGTAATACATGAATTATCTGACATGAATGAAAATATTAAGAAGGTAGTGTGGTTAAAATAAAAACCAGTTGCTAAGGGAATAAAAAAAAAAAATACTTTTGCAATTCCTCCCAAAAATCACTTGGACCTGTTCGTCATCCCTGGGTGACCAAAAAATAAAATGGTTACTATGGAGATAAAACCAATCGCCGCTTTTCATTTTCTTTTTTCTAATCTTTAAATACATTTAAATTTATATTTATTTCCCAAAATGTATATCTAATATCAGTAACACGTATTCCCATTTCTGCTGCTTGATTTTGTATTTCAGGGGTGAACACAGAAAAGAGCAGCGCAGAATGTAGTTCAACAGCGCAAAAGCGGAAAAGGAAAAACAGACAGTGGAAGAACAATAAGGTTTGTGTTTGATTACCAAGAAATTCAGATCATTAATCATTGACATGGTGACTGTTTAAATGTAAAAGGTGCATTAATAAAACCCTGCTTTGGTTTTTCGGTATAGAGGAAACAGTTATTCCAGAAACTATCATATACGGAGCTTTATAGGCAGAATTGCATGTAACTGGATGATATTTTGGTGTTTAAATACCATTACATGAAGCTGTGATTGTTTAAGGTTTGAATGGAGGGCTTTCCATACAAAACATGGAGTTGAAATGTTTTCTTTCTGATCACCAGACTCCAGCTTCCTATAACCAGACTTCAGATAAACCAGCAGAGCAGCAGACAGACACAACAGGCCCTTCAAACCCCTACAGTCCAGGTACGACCGCCGTTCAGGTGGGAGAGTCCGGCATACTCACGGTCCCGTCAGAACCAGCGGCGCCGCTGATGCAGCGTCACACTCAGCGATCGTCAGAGGAAGGCGATGGGATCAGTGGGAGTGCGGCTTTGGGCTTGTTCAAGGAGCTCTTTAGGACTTTAAACAGCTCTGCTTTTGACTGAAATCACAGGAACCGACCCAAACGCAGGAACCCAATCGCGATTTACCCCTCTGTTTGTTTTCAAAACAATAACAAAAATGAATAAAAGTAACAAACCCCTCAGATTTCTTCTCATTTTGAAACCATCTTCTTTTTAAAACTAGATCCTTTAAACAACTTATATTTAATCTTTTTTTTTTTTGTTTTAGCTAGTTCTTTGTTTTTTACTTTTTTTTAAATGACATAAATTGGTCACTTAAATGTGTAATACATCACTTTTTTGTTTTTCTGTTTAAAACTTTGGTCCCAAAAACAGAATATTGAATGACGACATATATGATGTTTCTCCACCGCACTTTAAATAAAATTTTGAAAAAAAAATTTGACGTAATCATTTACAGTTACACCAATATTAATAGGTATTTTACTAAACAAAAAAGAATATTTTTTTAAATCAAGAATGATTGTTGTAGGTAGGAAGAAATAATTTTTAATGTTTTTATTTAGGCAAGATTTTTTTTACATTTATTATGACCTATAATAAACCTTAAAATTGGTGCATAAAAGAAGAAAAAACTTGAGAAAATTCAGCTGCATTTATGGAAATGTAATCAGTATCGGACAAAAAAAAATGCAGTTTGAAGAAGAGCGTATTTGTAATGCAGAAAATACACTGAGCGGCCAAAATCTTCATGCTCCAAACTCTCACCAATGCAGGGGAAGAGGGAGGGGATGCTTTCCACCAAAAATACCTCCCACAACTCAAAGGCAAATTCCGAATGAACTTCTGCCACTCCGCAGAAACTATGTCCTAGAATAAAGCTTTTTTTTATTTTTGATATAAACAGCATAATCCTTATGAAAAACAATGCTTTTACAGTTGGTCTAAAGATAATCAGTGGTTCTTTAGGTCTAAGTACAATGTTAGTATAACATTTTTACACCAGCCTGCAGAAAATACAATTTTTATTCATCAAACAAATTTACTATTAAAAACATTTTTTCCAGACACAGCAAAAAATATGTTAATTGTTTAATCTTGTTCTATATGCTTTCAGTCAAGTAAAATTACATGTAAAAATATTTTCCATGTTTTTATTAATGAAAGTCAGAAGTGTAACAGAAAATATTAATAAAACCTTTGAACAAAAGACACTAAAATCAGTTCCCTCAAAGTAATGGAACCAATGATTACAAGATTGAACAGATATTTAACTGAGATATACAGACATAGATAAACTTCAATTTTCACATGCACACATCTAAACATGCAATTTTTAAGAAAAAGCAATTAATGCTTAGAATTGGCTTTATATGACGTTTGCCTCGTCTGGTTGAGGATCTCCGTTGTTCTCCCAAAGACACTGTTCGTTGAGAACTTATTTAGAAACCGTTCCACCGATGAGACCATTAGTGGGTTGTTTTGGGGTCTTAGAGAAGGCTATTCCTTTCACGCGCTCATCCAGTGACAGGTTTTTCCTCGTGAAGTAGCTCAGCTTGTAACAGACATGAAAAACATCATAAGATCAAACAGCAAAACCATATTTGCAGTCTTTTGGTAATGTGGTCAACATACAGCTCCAAAAATGAAGTTATAGGTCAGTTTCAAAGAGTTAGTGTTGGTGTTTTCATGCAAAATCAATAATTTGCTGAGGTTCACTGTGACACTGTTATTCTTTTAGAACGTTTGGTCTTTGTAGTACCCTAAAAAGTTGAATCTGTGAGAAGATTGCACTCATTTATCCACCCCACAAGGAATAAATGAGTAATTAGTGTCCAAATTCAAAAGAAGAATAATCTACATTTAAAATATATGGTGAAATGGTAGCTATCTTTATTGGCGGAGTCACTCATTTCACACATATTGTACATTTTTTTTACAAGCACCATATTAGGCATGGATGTACCTTAGGATCCTCTCCTTCAGAAAAGCATGTCAGCCACAAGAAAAATCCAAAATGTCGGCCATTTTTAAATATTTACAAATATATTCAATATCTATTTGATTACTTAAACAACCGACTCTACTATATAGCTCTTTTCTATATTGCTCTAAAAACCTACTCCAATGAAATGAGCATTTTTTTGCATGATATAAATAATTTAGGATTAAAACTACATCGCTGAGTACTTTTATTTTTATCAAATTCATATCATGATGGATCAGGAGCAGATGAAAACCCACTGTTGGGATGCAGCAACTACCGTAGGTGAGCTAAAGTCTCCTTTCTCTGCTCCAGTTCGTATGCATCCACTTGGATGCCTTCGTTTTCCTCGTCTTAGCTCCCATCTGGCAGAAAATTGTACGGCTGGATAGCTTTAATAATTGTTTAATGTTTATTTATTTTTTTGCTATGCTAATGTTAGTTTGGAAATTTGGGAAGCTGTAAGCTAACAGGGGAGAGGCATGTTGGGATTTTAACGTAGGACTACCTCTGCACCGACAGTCCTGCCTTGACTGTTATCTACAGGGAAATCTTTTTTTATATATATTTTCATTAGGAATGGATAACAGTCAAGTAAGGCAAAAAACACTTTTTGGCGAAGTTATACAATGTAAACAGAATTCACTGGAAAATTCTACTGGAAAATCTTACTTTACATAAGATGAGCTTTATTATGATGAGAAGCAGCAATCCTGCTCCAGCTCCAGTTCCAATGATCAGCCACTGGTTGGGGAGAACGATGATCTCAACTCGAACTTCGCTCTGTTTGGGACATAAAATGCAAGTTGTGAACAATTGTTCTCTGTATTCTCTGTGTCCGTTTGGATGTTTTCGTCGTACCCATTTCGCTGTTTGATCATTTTCAGTGACTTGGCCATTCTTCAAAAGTTTGATCTTCGAGCTTTTCTGTGATCAATAAAAAAAATTGCATTTGAGAAATGAATGGACACAGGATCTTTGAGGGTTCGTCAACCTTCCTTGTACCTCATTGTTGGAAGCTAGCACATATCGGCTTCTGTCGGTATCGACGCGTATCAAACTCTTGAATCTGATCTCTGTTCTTCCTCCAGTAAAGGGAGAAAATTCCTGTCAAATAAAAGAATGCCAGTTAAGAACAGTGTCTTTGTTTTTCCTGTTTCCAATTGTTGTGGTACAAACCTTGACATAACGATGAATGTCTCTAAAATGCACATCTGCCTGTAGCGTGAAGGCAGCAGAAGAGTGTTTTTTCAGACTGAAACTGTTGCACTGTGTGACGATGCATTCCTTTTTCTGTGTGCAGTCCTGTAACAAAGCAAACTGATGTTACTGAAGGATTTGGAAGGTTTAGTATATTCCACTGCAGTTTTACTCGCCTCAGATTTTGGATCAAGAGTGCTAGAGCACTGGGTTTTGTTCTGAAAAAAAATTGTCACAAATTATGCTGTGGCCATAAAAACAATCATGAGAATGGTTTTTATTTAATATTTGTCAGCATACCTTTTGAACGAAAACTTGATAGTTGATTAATTCAAAGTTTTCTTGAACTTGTTTTGGGAAATATAGCGACACATTGACCGGAAAATCCTTGAAGCCAGTATTATCTATCTGTAAACAATGAGAGCTCTGTCAGTTTATACACGCATTGATTTTCTGTCTGAGGGAAGGATGCTGCAGACGTCTCACCTGGTAAGTGATGACCATTTTTTTGGGTTTGTTATTCTCTGTTGTAAAGTTCAGATAGGTGACACTGTCCTCTTTCCTATGAAAGAAGATTCAGTCTGACTAATTTCTTGTGTAAACATTCAATAACATACAGAATCTGTATTTGTGAAATTAATTGAAATATTCAAACACTTGATTAGAAAGGGAAAACTTACACTGTGACTGCCATCCTGATTTCATATTGTACCTTTATGGTTTTGGTCACAGAACCAATCCTGCTGGAGTTTGTGTTGTCACTGTGGACAAACAAGTATTTCCATTACAGAGAACGTTTTGGAAATAAACAAACTTATTAGATCATATGCATACCTTTGTCCAAATACGGTCATAGTCATTGTGTCATTCCAGTCAATATCCTTAATGACATGGAAAGATAAGTGGAATGTTGCCTTGATAGAAACAAGAGATGAGATTAGGCTGATAAGTTGCCACGTTTGACTTGTTTCTGGAATGGTGGCACAGTTCATTTCTTGCCAAATGTTGGGACTCACTGAGGAACCACTGCGGTACACGGGATGGCTGATGCCACACTGAATTCCGTCACCCTCTTCCTTCAGATCATAGCACTTGTATAGAGTTTGTCTTGTGGCCTTTTAAGAGAAAAAACTTGTTGAATTTAAACACATTCAGAGTTGTGATGGTTGTTTCAACAAATATGTGTTGGTGCTTTGTTGCACTAAGATACACAACAGTGAAAAATGTCTGAAGGGGAAAACATTTGGTGTGGATTGAAAGAATATCTCCCTGGGTCTAGTGGAGGCGGGGTTGGGTGGTCTGTTGGTCAGCCCTCGTTATGGCTGGGGGTGGGATGGGGATGTTCTTACGGGAGGTACTCAGTGATACACTCATGGGTTGTTCCGACTGGTGCCTTGAGCTTTTTGGGTCCAGACCATAGCTTTTGCTTTGGCAAAGTTCTTAAGTGTGTGGGTTTGTTGGTTGGATATGTCCCTGGAGCTTGTTCCTATTTTGTTTCCCTCTATTTCTGTGTAATGGGGAGTTTTGCGATGTGCCATCTTGGCTGGGGAGGCCAGGGGCCCAGTGATTTGGTGCTGGGCAACAGGTGCTTCCAGATAAAATTGGGGTCAGTCAAAAATCTGGCCGCTAACTCCTTCCTTATGTGACAGTTCATTTGGGTGTTATGGGAGGGGAAGGGGCATTTGTGGCGTACTTTGGGGGTTGGGCTACTTGTAAATGGCGTATACTTGTATAGCGCTTTCTATCCTCCTTCGAGGGCCCAAAGCGCTTCACAGTCATAGACCCATTCACCCATTCACACATCCACACACCGGTAGTGGCTCCGCTGCCGAACACTGGCGCCAACCTCCCACCAGAGGCAATTCGGGGTTCAGTGTCTTGCCCAAGGACACTTCGACACATGGGCGGGCAAGGCGGGAGTCGAACCCGCTCACTTCTAATCAGGAGTCGACCGCCCTGCCACTGCACCACGGCCGCCCTTGGAAGTGGTTCCTTCCTACTTGGATACAGATCAGCTTCCACCGACTTGGTTTTAATTGCATATTATCGTGGGGTGGGGGCGTGGGAACTTGAACATACTTGCCAATAAACAGGAGGTGTCCCCATGATGCTCCACACACCAATTTTAACTACATCTTTCTCTAAACAAACATGTTACACAAAGAGAATGGTGGTCATTGATCTTGTCCCCTTCCCCATCCTTGGTGGAGGGTGCCAGACGCTCGACAGTGGTGGTCGGGTCCCTTAAGCATTGGCTTCCTTGGACTGGTGGTTCTCTCTCCATGCAGGGAGGGGGATCTCTGAGATCTCCGGTTGTGCCATGAGCCGAGACTCGCTCTCATCAGAGCCTCGGGGTGTCCATGTCCCTATCATGCTAGTTCAGGTTCTCACCTTCAAGTTACGACCCTCTTTACCAACAACTGAGAGTTTGGTCAGTCCACACTTCCGATCATTTACAGGTATCGGATATCTCTTGCTGGCACCCTCCTCCTGAGCAGGAAGAATTGCTTTGGCTTTCTGCTGGACTGTTCATTTCTTTACATCATTTTTATGGGCTTTTGTGTGTAGAATGTTAAGGACACAAATTAATTTTATCTATTCAGAAACAAGGCTGTAACATAAAACAATGTGGAAGAAGTGAAGCACTGTAACTACATTCCAGATGCATTGTGGAAACGATACCAAACTAACACTAGGGTTTTTGGTGTGAAAAAATGGTTAAGAGGGATAGTGTGTGCCCTGACAGATTGTGATTTTGGTTCTGCTGTTTGCTCATCCCTTATGCTCTTAAGAATGACCTTGTTTGCAGACAGATAAAGTTTGAATCACCTTTGTAACACTTATACTGGAAAAGGAAAGGCCGGGAGAGTGGAGCACGGTCAAGCTGGTGTTGTACGAGTCGTCCCCATTATTGACCAGTAGCATGGAAACGTTGAAGTAACTCTGCTCAGACACCAACAGCTTTGGCGTCCTTGTAGATTCAAAGTACATCAAGTCAGAGACATAAATTCTGTTATAGCGTGGATGCTCTGTGTATGTCAGATATGCTTACATGAAGTTGAAATCTACGTCCAGTTCAGCAATGCACGTGTTGTTCCTTTTGCATCGTTTCTCAAATGAAATCTGCTTAGAAAAAATAAATATTTCTACATTTGTTGCCATTAAGAAAACACAAGTGCAGCTTTAGCTCCCTGTAAGAAAGATTAATGTATCACTTAGACATAGATTGTTCAAAATCACATATTTTTTTTATGTTGCACAACAATTGAGAGTGACAGTGTTTAGATTTTCTCGTTTACATTGTAGCAGTAAAAAGTTGGTGTCTTCGATGTTTCATCCAATAAAACCGCAGAACACATGAAAACACACCATCAGACTAAAACATTTCATTGAAACATTGATTTAGTACAGCTTATTCCTGTCACAAACCTAAACTTAACCAGTATGGTTTAAATATTTGAATGAGAAAATGAATCTGACTTGCTCTGACATTATCCCACATGTTCCATTATCTTTTAAATATTTAATCTTTTTCAGATTTTTTTAAGGCATAAACCCCTACCAAGTGCAACATTTGTCAGAGTACGAACCTCAAAAATGGCCTCCTTCTTACTGTCTGTGTTTAGGACGGCAATTGCGTTCTCATTATCAGGCTGGGAAAAGTTTAACTTAATGGGAATAGGAGCTAAGGTGTCTTTGACACATTTCTGCAGAGGAAAAGAGGAGTTTAAATCAGTGTGGAGATGCATGATAATGAGCAAAAAGGAAGTATTTCATGAATAGTCATACCGGCATGAAGACTGAATGATTGAAACACGTCGCTTGTGTGGTGAGGTTATAGTGGATGTCAAGACTCTTGGTTTTCTTATCAGTTGGATTGAAGAATCCCCGATGGGTTTGTCTCATTAAATCCACACTGAGCGTGTACAGGATTCCTAGTGTGAGATTAGCTTTTTCTGCAAATGCACACAGCAGGTCCCGAAAAACATTAATACCGACAGTTTAAAAAAAAAACTACCATTTATGAGTTTGGTTCTTCTACCTGTTGCTTCCTTTAAATTAAAGCATGTTGTTAGGTTAACCATGGGCAGAACTTCATGATCGCTGCTTACACAATCGATTTCGTCAATACTTATCACTTCAGGATGGAACGACAGGTGAGCCTCAACGTTATAGACTGGCTTAGACCTGGAACACATCGCATGAAGGAAAATTAATTCAATCATTCATTTAGTTATCAATTTACTTTTCATACAAATCTGTCTCACTGTCTGTTAGGATTGTTTCACATTCCTAAAACAGTACGCTGTGATTTTAGTCGGGCGGCCGCGGCTCAGGTCGTTGAGCAGGTTGACCAATGATCGAAGGGTTGGCAGTTCGATCCCCGCTCCTCCTAGTCAGCTGTTTCTGCGTACTCGGACGAGACGCTTTACCCTCCCTACCTCCAGTGTGGTGTTTGAATGTGTATTTATGTTGGAGTGATGGTCAGAGGGTCTTGGGTCCGCACGGACAGTCATGCCTCTGTCAGACTGCTCCAGGGCAGCTGTGGCTACATCAGTACCTTATCTTCACAAAGTATAAAATGATAGACATTGTAACTATATAAACGTCAGTGCAGAAAATCCTATGGATTATTATTATTAGTTTGACATATAGCATATAATTATTTGTTATAAAAAAAAAATCAGCATTCCGTTTTTAACAAAACATTTAATGATGAGGTATTAATTTCACCCTCAAATGCAATAAATAAAATGCATGCAGGAAAGGCACTTAATTAATATTTTCATGATTCTCGCATAGAGCTCACAACAATCATACCTTAAAACAACAGCAGCCTCCTGTGATCCAACCACAATGTCTGGAAGCCCATCATGTCCAAGGTCTCCATCACCATCAATGGCTAGACCAAACAACTTCATCGCAGGTTGAAAACTCTTTCCACTGATTCTCTAAAACAAGAACAAAACCTTTTTGATCTTCATGACATTTTTTGTTACCCTTCCGCTCTCCTAGGCTTGTTTACATTAAAAGTGGGGTCATCTGGACCCCACAAGACAGTGCGCTGATCTTTTTTTTTTCAGTGATTTTCAGTCTTTACTGGTGTCCAATGACAGACATGAAGTCTTGTCCACCTTGTCCACCATTGTCATGGAAGGGCTAACACCTCAATGTAAGGATGGGGTCATCTGGACCCCATTGGATAGCATGAGGGATATTATTAATCAAGTTCAATCTAAATTGCATTAAAAAGTTTCCTGTAAAAAACAAACAAAATAATAAAAATAGTAGGGCTGTTTTTTTATGAATTAATAACTAATTAATAAATAATAATAATGACTGAACATAATTATTTGCAGATGCCGGAAAAAATTCTTCTCAATTGGTATCCACCGATACCAATAGAATTTACCGAATGATCTCAATTCTTCCAGTAGCCCATCTCATGCAAACAAGTTCGTAACTGTTCTTTTTTTTCTGATGTCCCTTTAGGGCTTTCGTACGAATTGAAGTCAAATTAGTGTAATATTTTGGCTGTCTTAAAATGGGTTGCTTATACAAAAATGAAACTTGTAGATGAGTTAAACTTTTTCATTTAGGTTATGAAAATTTGTTAGAGATGGGCGGTCTTGCATGTCTTCAGAAAGCATTGTGGACACTGGTGAAGAGTTACAGGCTTTTCATACTGGTGAGAGGCTCTGTTCTAGACCTAAAACACTCAACATATGTTTTGAAATCTCTGGAAACGTGATTTTTTTTTCTGGATTTCTGTTTGATCTTTGTCAAGTTGTTTGTTTGCTGAAAATTTAAAGTCAGGGATCTTAACAGAATGAAAACATTTGGACATTTGCTAGAGTTTATTTTCTGTCACCTGGCTGAAGGTGTGGCGCATCCCACTATTTCTGTCTCCGAGATAAATGTACACAGCTCCATGGTTATCGTCCTCCAGAGGGGCGCCAACTGCTACATCTCGGAGTCCATCTCCATTCAGATCAGCAAGGCTAGATATGGTGGTGCCAAATCTCCCCATAAAGGGAGCCGTCAGGCTCAGCCTCATTTCCAGTTGCATCTACAGGAAACAAAGATGTCCACTATTTCAAAATGAATGTGTCAATAATGTCAGTCTTTTAAGTGTCACGATGACCCACCTTATTGGTCAGTGCGTAGACATAGACTTTGCCTTCTGTCTTTTGTAGAGGCTGGTAAAACATTGGAGCTCCCACCAACAGGAAGTCAGTGCTATCATCTGAATCAATATCGACAGTGCAGATCTCCGCGCCAAAATAGGAACCGACCTGTTGGGTATAATATCTGTATTTATGGTGTTTAAGGCAACTCAACAGCTATCTAGAGTTTTCTGCTAATGCACAAGGCTGTGGTGTTGCCAGGAAGTTCTGCGGTTTCCTCTTAGTAATCATGAAAGTTGGTGAACAGTTTTTTAAACTTTCCCAGCAGAGTCAAAGCATTTGTTGAATTCAAGTATTTTCAGCACCAAATGAGAATACACCTTTTCAATTTTAATTCCAGTAGGCCTTATTTATGACTGACCTTGGTCCCCTCTAGTCTCTGCTGTACAGTCCAGTGTCTTCCGGTACGAGTGAAAATTACAACTTGTCCAGTGTGCTGAAACCGGGGAGCGCCCGAGAAATACAGAGGAACTCCATTCCTCTCCCCGGTGGATAAGGAAAATCCTACAACAGTAGGAGACACACTCAGACCACAAGGTATTTACCATCAAGTAACACTGACACCAAACAATAAAGCAGATTTCTATCAGGCACACATCTCATTCACAAAGCAGCTCATGACAAGTTTACCCATGTAGGAATCCATCTCCATATCTGGATCCAAAATCTGTTTTTCATGTTGAAGATCAGGTTCCTTCAGAGAACCACGCCAGCTCTTTGGTTCTGGGCTCGGTGGGATCAGAGTGTTCTGACAATGGTAAAGTCAAATTAGAATACACGCTTATTTTCTGGTGTTTGTTTCTTTGAGAATTGAGAAGCCAGTCTGCCCTCTGGTTGGTCAAGAATTTAAATCCCAGGTCGGATGGTTATTGCTTCTTAAGGCATTTGTACTCCACATTGCCACCTTTTGTAGCAAGTAACCACAAAGTTGCTTTGGATAAAAATTAGGGACGTCTCTATCAGGTTTTTTTGGGCCCGATCCGATTCCGGGTCATTCGATTTTGTGGATTTGAAGGTACCGAGTCCCGATCCGATACTTTTGTAACACATTGTGTTAGGACAAACCAACAGAGACACTTGCTGTCAGTGTAGAGCGTTTTTAAAAGAGTTATTGGTCCCGGAAGTCTGAATCTGTGATCATCTAGCTTAACAGGATTGTTTTGTTAAGCCTTCTGCTTGAGTTGCTGGCGTTTTCTGCAGCAGGAATAACATTTTGTGCATGGTTACGCACCCTTTAAATCTAAATACCTCAACATTTAAATATTCTTAGAACCATTACAAAGCACTGGAAGGATTTAGCTTCACTCACCTTGTAATAGGCAGCACTGAATCCAGTCTGAGACATTTCATTAGTTAAGTTTCCTGCCAGAGCCGCTTTGGACCCTGAAAAAGATCATGCACATTTATCACTAAAGGGTGTCAAAAGATCAGATCAAAACTTGTCGAAAAGGTATAAAAACGTAAAAAAAAAACAAACATACCTTCCAGAATGATGATCTTATTTTTTAATGTTTTTAAAATCCCATCAAGCCCTTTATAGTCCTCAATTTTAAAAACATGTTTGTCCTTTGGCTCTGAGGCGATGGGTTTAATTTTTTCCATGCTATTAATTCTAACCTAAAACCAAAAATCTGCATGAAGTCACGACTTTCACATAACTCCAGGTCAAATATTTGATATCTTCTGAGCAATAAAACAGTTACTATGTATGAAGGTAAATATGTGCCAACACACACAAGCTTGAATCTCACACAAACATGTAAAACTGAATGTGAAGTTGAAGCAAATAGGAAAACCTGAGAAAAAATTGTACTTGAGGAATGTAACGTGGGAACTTCCTAAAAAAAAAATCTTAACTTGTGTTTGAAAATGTTCTAAGCTGGGGTAATTAACGTCAGAATACTATATTGACTATATTTTTTAAGTCCCCCAACAACAATTTTTTTTATTTTCTTTAAGCGTTCCCAGTGGGGTTTTAATCACACTCTGACACAAGTGAGTTTAGGTACAAATGTTTTGAAGGGGCTGTGTGTTTTTTTCACATAACATTTTTATGAGTTAGGATTTTTGTCAGGCAAGTTCCTGCATTACATTATTTTCCACAAGTACAACGTTTTCTCATTTATTCCTTTTTCCTACAACTTCACATTCAGTTTTAAATGTGATTTAAACTTGTGTGTATTGGCACATATTTACCTTCATACTTGGCTATTTATGTTTCCTACAAATGTAGCATCATCAACAAACAGCCTCTTCACTCTTTCTACAACAAAGACTCAAATTTCAATTTTTTCTTTTTTTTCTTTTTTAATATCTTACCCCGATGACAAACCGAATGATGTTCTTTTGGTCATATTTTGTAAGAACTACGTCCTTTTGAGTATCACTGGGATCTCCGTCCGTTATGAGAACCAGAACTTGAGTTGCACCAGGAGTGGCGCCCGCTGACTCTTTTCCAAACAGGTTGTCTCTGGAACAACAGTGACATCCAAAGATTTGTGTAGCTTTCTCTTCACAATTATCTTTAAACAGTTATGTCACTTGTTGTGTAATGAAACTTACAAGATAAGCTGAAGGGCTCTATATGTGTTTGTGAGTGACTTCATATGCTTTTCTTTCATCAGTTTCTCCAAAGCTCTTCCTGCAACGTGGTCATTGAAGTCAAAAACTATTCTGGGTCTGCGGGAGAACTGAACCGCTGCAAACTGAAACATAAATAATAAAACATCCACATTAATCATCAAAAATTAGGTTGATGTAAATAAATCTGTAAATGTTGTCGTCCTTCAGTGACCTTGATTGTTGTGTTGGATAAACTGTCCATGATGCTCTTAATGAAATCTTTGTTTTTTTTAAATTCTTCTTCAGTCATGCTGCCTGATCCGTCAAACAGAAAGACCAGGTCTACTTTGTTTTTGGTGCACTCTGAAAAAATATGGTTTAATGAGAGCAGAGCAAAAATATACATTACAGACTTCAGTGTTGCCGTTTCTGTCACCTTGGAGGCTTGGTTTAAAAACGAATGGAAGATTATCTTTCATGCTGAAACACCAACTGTTGAGGAAGGAGTTCCCAAAGCATTCATGGACAACGTTTGGACTGCACACCTAAAGCAGGAGATGAAAGAGGCTAGAAATCCAGTGGGAATGTCTCCTGAAGGTCCATCTGAGTTTAAGGAGCTCTTACCGTGAACTCGGATCCATTTGGTTTTGCCGCCACTGACAAACCCAAGTGATTGATCACAGTCGTGTTTGCTACCAGAAACTCTGTGAAAATAAAATTGAAGTTAATATTTAATAAAACAATCTTGCGGTTACATTCATGAAATGTTTGATTCTTTTAACAACTTTTTTTGTTTGTTTTGTTTCAGGGAGTAAGAATATTACATGTTTATACCATCAAAGTTGTTACAACGTGGTTCTTCATCATAGTGATATTTGCATGTTTTCCCGCATCCATTTAAACCCAAAGGTGCCGTTACAATAATTCTGTGGATGACAGAAAAAACTGTAAGGTCAGTCCGTTGTGTGCAATGCTGACTTATCGACAAAGGTGTACACACTTTCTTATGTCAATCACAGGATGTAAAAGTTATCTTGTCAAACCTAAAGCGGTCATTAAAAAAACTTTTTGAAAGTTTTCACAATAACAACAAATAGAAACGTACCTCGTCTTCTCAGCAGATGTAAACTGAAGCAATTTATATCCAAAAAAGTCTTTCTTTTCTCCAGAAAGGACATTGGCATTTGTTATTCCAACATTGAAAGCCAGAGAATTATGGATGACTGCAGCTGAAAAGGGAGTTAAAAAAAAGTTCTTATCCTCCGAATAGAATAGAGTAGAATCTATAACATCTGATATATATATATCAAACTTTGGATATTTACTCATGAAGTTGATTGGATAATACATATACACACACATACATTCACATATGGTTGTAAATAATACAATTCTTACTCTTAAATAGACACATTGACCGTATCTATACAGAACATGACACGTTGAAACTATGAAATAGGTTTGTAAAAGGGTTTAATTGCTTGAAAGGAAGTGGGAGGCATTAAACTTATATAATCCTACCCCTGTTTTGCCTTACTTAACTTTTTACTTTTCAATTTCTATACATAAATTGTAATTATCCGGTTCTTACCTTCAAATAAATTATTTATACTTCACTAACAAAGATTCGGGTCATTTAAAAATCCAAGAGTATTGATAAATCAAACAGAGATAAAATACATATCAATTATATGCAGACATATCATTATTTCATAAATCAATATAAAATATCCAGATCAAATATCAAAAATAAGTGGATATTCTTTGTCACAGGAAATATATATGTAATACAGGATATACATATATATATATATATATATAACTCAGTTCTTTGCTTCAACTTTTTTCATTCTGCATTCTCTCACACACTTTACTTTACAAATTCACTTTAATAAAAAAAGTTAAAATGCAGTTAAAATTATGTCCTACCTGTAACCCACATGCAGCTGATCAGGCAGAAGCCATGCATCTTTTTCAGGTGGAGGAGGACAGTTGCAGGAGCTGTATGCATGACATTTAGTGTTACTGATTGCTTTTCCAGGAATGATTTCATGAATCGAAAGTTAAAGAGTAGACAATGGTAGGAGGTACAGTGAAGTTTCCTCAGGATGCCAGCAAAAAAAAAAAAAATCCTAGAAAAATCGTAGAATGGAGAATAATTGAACAGCTTGACGCCTCCCCCCTTGTTATCCAAATAGGAAGCACCGACTTGTTCCGGGAAGTCAAAATCCCAAAATTATCAGGAGACCCTCCTTTTCATGTGAGGTCAGACAAAATGGCAACATCGCCGACTGTTACTTTCAGTTTAGGGGGCTAAACCAGCAAAAAGAATTAATGATGTTTAAAGCAATTTTACATAATTAATTCAATGTTGCTAAGCTAATGGTTAAAAAAAAAGTGCAATATTTATAGATACTAGGGATGCAACAATATTTACCGTTCCACGATTCGATACGGCATTTTTCACGATACGCATTTTATTTATTAAGTGCTACTGTGAGCACCTTTTGCGTGTCTTAGTATTCGTGTCTTTGTTGCAAAGCCGGTCTGCTCCTACTCTCCTCCCTCCCTACCAGAAACTACCTTGACTCTCCCCCGGGGGGCGGAGCCCAAATGGACTTCTGCGCCCATTTTCGTGGACTTTTCATCGAGGTGGCCGCTTGATTGTGTGCCGACACAGCCGGCGTGTGAGCAGCTTCCGGTTCATGTTTGAAGACACAACACTAAAACCCACGGTGTGAAGACATTTAGTGTTCACCGTAAATATGAGGATCAGGGAGTGAAATGTGTTGACAAGAAGTACACTGTCTGCAAGATTTAGGAGGTTACTCAGTGGTGAATGGGAGGAGGAGCATGCGAGACGAGTGTGGTGAGTTAACCTGGTAAGTAGCTAAACAAGCAATTCTGGCTTTTTCATTAGACCACCATATCAAAATTCACCAGTCAATTAACAAACATTTGGAAAAGATGAATAAGCTTTTGACCGCCTGGAGGACCCAGAACTACATCGATGACTGCTTTAATACCTCGGTCATGGGGAAGACGAGCACCACCACTCTTTCCTCCAAACCTGGTTGTCCTGAAGATTCTCCGCGGCCGCCTCCAGGCAGCAGAATCAGCGACACGTTAGATTCCACAGATGAGAAGCTCTCCAGCCTTGACGCCCACCTCAACCTGCTGGAGATCCTTCACAGAGAGTTCCAGGGCCTGCGGGAGTCTCTGGAGTTCAGCCAGCAGCAGATGCGGGAATTTGCAGCGGAGAATCAGGACCTCAGAGAGTCTGTGAAGATCTTGAGCTCCGACAACGCTCGGCTCTCTGAGGAGAACCGGGTCATGAAGGAAATCCTCCTGGATCTTTAGGTGAGGAGCATGAGGGACAACCTGGTCGTCTCAGGGGTTCCGGAGGAGGCGGGAGAAAACCCGGAGGCCACGGTGAAGACCTTCATGGAGGTCCAGCTAAAGATTCCGTGGAGGAAGGGCAGAAGATCGCTTTTCACAGAGTCCACCAAAGGAGGTGAAGGGAAGTGTCCCGACAGCCAGCGTCTGTGCCCAATTGTTGGGAAGTTGGAGCTTTTTAAACAGAAGGTGATTGTAAAAAGAGCTGAACGGAACCCATTATAGCGTAAAAGATCAGTTTCCCGCTGAGATTTAACTGTGCATGAAGATTCTCTTTCCCTTGAGGAGAAAACACCTCACAGCCGGGTCCCGCGCTGTGGTCGCCATGGACAAGCTGTTTGTGGACGGCCGCCTCTTTCAGAACCCGGAGATCCCCCCGTGGCTGCACTGAAGAACCCTCTGCTGCGTCTGAGATGCGCTCAAAACACCTGCTAAGCTTATTCAAAAGAATGGAAATCGGATCAACCACCCCCCCCACACCTATTCTCAGGAAAAAACTTTTTTTTTCTCCTCTCCCATGTTCATGTGGTGTTTTTTTTCTTTTCTCTTTTGTTATTTATGTCAAGTCCCCCCTCTCTCCCTCCTCCTCCCTATATCATCAGATGACAACACATTCCAGGTAAGCATTCTTTTATTTACAGAACGAGCACACACACAAGCGATTTTAAAAAATTAAAGCTTCAGTTAAATGACATAATAAACAAACGCAATTCCAAATACAAAGACTTAGACTAGAAATATTTTAAAACTCCAATAAGTCTGGTAAATTTCTAGCTAATCATCTTAAAATTAATAAAGAAAAATCAACTTAGATGTTATAATCTATTCTTGATCAGTCAGAAAATGTCACTCGAGACCCGATCAGAATAAATGACACGATTAAAGATTTTTATAAGAATTTATACACCTCACAGATCAATCCATCAGAGCAAAGCATCAATTCATTTCTTAATAATGTAAACCTTCCCAGATTAAAAGTAGATTAAATCAAAGACTTAGACTCGCCGCTCTCATCCTCTGAACTTCCTGATGCTCTGCTGCTTATGCCGAACAACAAAGCTCCGGGGCCGGATGAATTTCCTGCTGATTTACAAAGAATTCTGTGAACAGAAAGCAGGAACTTTTTATAAAATTGTTACATTTATAAAAGATGGCCAATCACTGCCACCTAACATGAATACAGCAAACATAATACTCTCGTTGGATGCTGAAAAAGTCTTAAAGTAATTTCTGCAAAGACAGATACTTTTAGAATCAAAGAAACAGACACCAAGCCAGAGTAAGATTCTTCGCACGGAGACCTGGGTCGGTTTGTCACCGACACCAAATCTGCTGCTCCATCGAAGAACATTCTCTATGATTGGTGGCTACTGCGGCATGATCAAGGCCTCCATAGGATAGAAAGTGACTCTATGCACATCATTTTCTTAATACGTGTTGCCAATGCTGTATTTTTTTCTTGGCCGCATGGACCTGGAGGAAGAGTTAGGGATGGTTTATACTTCCAAGTGATTTGTGATCGCTGACGTTACAGAGGCCGCATGGGCAATGAAGCAAACCTGTTTACTTCAAAGCGATCGGTCATCACTTCAATCGTATCCACAATCGTGCGGTCTGTTCGCGATAACTAAGATAAACTTCTGAGTGGTGTTTACACTTTACAAGTAATACGATTGTCTACAATGTTTATTTTTAACGTGAAGAACATCTTTCTCACATACTTGCTGCGCCTTTGAATGCGCGGGCACAAGAAAGGCACAGGAAGTGGTGTGAACCTCCACTGAACAGAGACAGGCCATAAAAAGGCGAAAAAATAACTTGCTCCATTTTCTATCTAGTTGCCTCTCTCTGTTTTTTCTGTGTGTCCATCCATCCATTTTCTTGACCGCTTCTTCCCTTTCGGGGTCGCGGTTTTGTCTGTGTGTGAAGTTTGGTATTTCAACTTCTTCAGTAAATTTTCATTATTTTCAGCCTTAAAAAGATGTTTTTCTAGACAGACTTTCCTCAGTAACCCCTGTTTATACTTCGTAGCAATCAGTCCTCGTATCAGTCATATCCACAATCACACGGTTTAGTTCATACCATACTTCATGGTACACCATACTATCCGTGATAACTGTGATGGGCTTCTGAGTGATGTTTATACTTTTCAAGCATCACAATCGTGTCCAGCATTTATTTTTTAAGTTGAAAAGAGATTCTTGCTCAGACTAACTGGGCGCTCCCTTAGAGATAAGGTGAGAATTTGGTCTTGTACATGACTCTTTTCGCTATGTAGCAAAAACAACATGTCTCTGAGTTCACATAGGGTTTGCATCTATCACATCCATCTATGGCTCTTGTGAGATCTTGTTGTTTCTTTGCTGTGTACAGCTAATCAAAGAGACTGTGTGGTGTTCCGCTACCCTTGGGGTCCCGATGACTCCAACCACATATTGAAATGTGATTCCTTCCATGACAAATGTGGACAAAGGTGGACAGGATTTTATATCTGCCATGGACATTAGTGAAACTCAAAAATCAATAATAAAAAAAAAGTTCAGCGCACTGTCTTGTGGGGTCCAGATGACCCCACTTTTAATGTAAACAAGCCAAGGAGAGCGGAAGGGTTAAGTGGAAAACAAAAGTAAGATGCTGAACTACATTTTTGCATAATTGCCAAAATATCATCTTGGCAGCATTTTATGTCGATACAAGTATTGCCAAACGAAAAATTTGGATATTTCAATGAATCAATGTTTTCTTACATCCCTAGTAAACACCAGCTTTATTTTATTTGTATATATTTATTAATACAATTGTAACAAAGTATAAAAATGAGTGAATGGAAGACACTTTTGAATCAGTTCACACTAAGAAACGGAACCAATGATTACAATATTGAACAGATATTAAACTGAGATATAAATAGATCTGTTTCATACGCACACATCAACATACATGCAAAAAATAAAGAGCTATTTATGCTTAGAAATGGCAATGACATTTTACAACTTTATTTTTGTTTACAAAAAAGCAGCTGGATGGCTCCATCAGCTCCCTAGGAGACTGGCGCATGGGAAACCAGAGTTCATTTCCCACTGAAGCGCATTGAGGAAAGACCCTTCACACTACTGCCCAATTATAAAGCCACAAGCAGGCCCAAGTTTGGTTCTCCCTGTGCCGGTCCCCAGCCCAGATGAAAAACAGGGTTGTATCAGGAAGGGAATCCTGTGTAAAACTCTGCCAAACCAAATGTGCGGATTTACTGTGGCAACCCCTAGCGGGATATGCTGACATTTTTGTTCACAAAAGAGGAGTCTTGTTTCTTTAGGACTTGGATTTAGAGACCGATTACTACTAGAGAGGTAAACCAGATTCTAAGGCAACTGGTAAAAGTTATTTTAACAAAAAGTGGAATAAAAGCATTGTTTTGGAAGTTTTTCTATATTTGGAAGACAAGTCCAAAGTATGTCCAATAGGATTTTCTATTTGATTTGGAGTCTTTACGGGTTCTTTAAGAATCCTTTATATTGCACACGGCTCAATAATACAAAGCAAGATATGCAGAGCTGTCAATTGAATTGGAGTTTGAAAATTGCATATTTTGAAGCAGAAGCAGAAACAAAGTTTGGCTCTTCACGAGGGACATTTCTAGGCACAGTTTTTAACATTTGCTGTAAAACGTTTTAACTCTTTTCAAATCAAACACAAATGAAATCAAAAGTATCTGCGTCATCATTTTTAGTGGAGTTACAAGGTTTTTAGGATCCAAAGTCATCAAATTTCAAAATCATTTGACCTGGTTCCATAGTTTTGCTTTTAAATGGCCTATATCCTTCAAAATCCATTTTTTTAGGTTTTAAGTATATAATAATGCTAATTTCTCACCTCCCCCTCCCCAAAAAAGCAGTATTATTTTTCCACTCACTTATCTTTGAGCATTATTGAGCACCAGCCCCTCCCAATCCACAAAAATGAGTGAGTGCTCACATTGTGACATCACAAAGTGGGAACAGCCCCTTCGCTGCCAGAACCTCCCCCTGGCTAACACACACTCACACTTTCTCTGCGGCGCTAGCAGTGATCTTCAAAACGCTTTGATCTTTTTTTGATCATGTGATTTATTGTTACTTGAGGATTCCTAATAACCTGGATCTACGTTGGAAAGATATAAATATCGGATCTTAAGTTACGGACTGGATAATGATGATACACATAAAGGAAATGGTAGGATTATATAAGTTCGCTTCCTCCCACTCCCTTTCAGGCAGCTCTTAATGTATCCTCTGCTTGACATGGATTTGTGGATGTAAACTTCGGATGATTGATTGTATTGCACATGAATTTACTTTTCTTCTTTTGATTGCTTGAAATAAACCATTTCTAACCGAATCTAATTTTATGTGCACAATTTCTTTACAAATGTTGTTTGCTTGCTGCCAGGCCCAGCTCTAGGATGACATGATGAATGCCAAATGTTAAAGACGTGAGAATAGCATGATGTAGGCCCTTGAATTGAAAAACTCATGAGAAAAACCTTCTTCCAGATTTCTCTTTACATTGCTTTTGAGGTGTCAGGATAGTTTCAGGCGACTGTGACGCTGACATGAATTTTTAAGCTGAATCCTGGTCCTTCGGCTCGTCTTCTGATTGAAGGTCTCCGTTGCTCTTCTGAAGAGACTGTTGTTCCTCGAGAACTTGATCAGATTTGTCTCCATCGTCTGATTTACCAACTGTTTCATCAGTCAGGCCATTGGTGGCTTGTTCCACGGGGCAAGAAAAGGTTACTTCTTCCTCGTCCACTGGCATTTTTTTCCTCTTGAAGCAGCCCAGCTTGTAACAGAGATGAAAAACGTCATAAGAATAAACACCAAAATCATAATGATAGAGACTTTTGGTAATGTGGTCAGACCAAAGCTCCCAAAATAAAGTTACAGGTCATTTAAAACAGTTTTTGTTTGCATTGCATGCAAAACCAATGAACTTCTGATAATCATAGAAAGTTTATCCTCTGAGTCTGTAGCTTAATTTTTTTTTTTTTGCAAAGGGATTTCACTAATCACTCCAATCGATACATGGACTGTAATTCATCTCTACGATCAAAAGAAGGATCATCTCCATTTCACCACTTCAAAGAAAAGTGATGAAATCAAATGCTGGACCAAACACAGTACACTTTCTCAAAGCGATACCTCTGTGCTTCTTCTACAGCTTTGACTTTTGGAATCTTTCAGAATTTGGAATCACCTGAGCCAAATTAGCAGAGATTGGAGGAAAACAAGACAACCAAAACATGACAACCACGAACTGTATCAACTGGTGTCCTTAAGGAAGGGCTTCCCACCACGACAGATCAGCGACTTGACTGTTATCTACTAAAAAATCTTACTTTATACAAGATTATCGTTATTATGATGAGAAGCAGCAATCCTGCTCCAGCTCCAGTTCCAATGATCACCCACTGGTTGGGGGGAACGATGATCTCAACTCTAACTTCGCTCTGTTTGGGACATAAAATGCAAGTTGTGAACAATTGTTCTCTGTATTCTCTGTGTCCGTTTGGATGTTTTTGTACCCATTTCGTCGTTTGATCATTTTCAGTGACTTGACCATTCTTCAAAAGTTTGATGTTCGAGCTTTTCTGTGATCGATAAAAAAAATTGCATTTGAAAAATGAATGGACACAGGATCTTTGAGGTAGCATCAACTTTCCTTGTACCTCATTGTAGGAAGCTAGCACATATCGGCTTCTGTCGGTATCGACGCGTATCAAACTCTTGAATCTGATCTCTGTTCTTCCTCCAGTAAAGGGAGAAAATTCCTGTCAAATAAAAGAATGCCATTTGAAAACGGTGTCTTCGTTTTTCCTGTTTCCAATTATTGTGGTACAAACCTTGACATAACGATGAATGTCTCTAAAATGCACATCTGCCTGTAGCGTGAAGGCAGCAGAAGAGTGTTTTTTCAGACTGAAACTGTTGCACTGTGTGACGATGCATTCCTTTTCCTGTGTGCAGTCCTGTAACAAAGCAAACTGATGTTACTGAAGAATTTGGAAGGTTTAGTAAATTTAAATGCAGTTTTACTCGCCTCAGATTTTTTATCAAGAGTGCTAGAGCACTGGGTTTTGTTCTGAAAGAAAAGTTGTCACAATTTATACTGTGGCCATAAAAACAATCATGAGAATGGTTTTTATTTAATATTTGTCTACATACCTTTTGAACGAAAACTTGATAGTTGATTAATTCAAAGTTTTCTTGAACTTGTTTTGGGAAATATAGCGACACATTGACCGGAAAATCCTTGAAACCAGTATTATCTATCTGTAAACGATGAGAGCTCTGTCAGTTTATACACGCATTGATTTTCTGTCTGAGGGAAGGATGCTGCAGACGTCTCACCTGGTAAGTGATGACCATTTTTTGGGGTTTGTTATCCCCTGTTGTAAAGTTCAGATAGGTGACACTGTCCTCTTTCCTATGAGAGAAGATTCAGTTTGACTAATTTCTTGTGCAAACATTAAATAACATACAGGGTTTAAGTTTGTGAAATTTAGTGAAATATTCAAACAGATGATTAAAAAAAGGAAAACTTACACTGCAGTTACCATCCTGATTTCATATTGTACCTTTATGGTTTTGGTCACAGAACCAATCCTGCTGGAGTTTGTGTTGTCACTGTGGACAAACAAGTATTTCCATTACAGAGAACATTTTAGAAATGAACAAACTTATTAGCTCATATGCATACCTTTGTCCAAATACGGTCATAGTCATTGTGTCATTCCAATCAATATCCTTAATGACATGGAAAGAGGAGTGGAATGTTGCCTTGATAGAAAGAAGAGATGTTGGTGTTAGCCTGAATCGAATACACTGGAGAAGCTTCTAGGTTGAAGCTGCTAGTTGTTTCTGGAATGGTGGCACAGTTCATTATTTGCCATGTCAGTCAGCAGGATGTTTGTTGGGACTCACCATGGAGCCACTTCGGTACACGGGACGGCTGATGCCACACTGAGTTCTGTCTCGTACTTCTTTCAGATCATAGCACTCATACAGAGTTTGTCTTGTGGCCTTGTTGAGGAAAAACCAAACGGTTGAGTTTAAACACTTCACATTTAGAGTTTTCACTGTTGTTTTAACAGATTGCAAGATAATCTAAAGAATGAACTGTTTCTAGACAGAAATCACCTTTGTGACATTCACATTGGAAAAGGAAAGGCCGGGAGAGTGGAGCACAGTCAGGCTGGTGTTGTACGAGTCGTCACCTTTATTTGCCAGTAATATGGAAATGTTGAAGTAACTCTGCTCAGACACCAACAGCGTTGGCGTCCTGGTTAGATTCATAAGAGTATCAAGTCAGAGATGTGCTCTAGTGACGGCATGGCTGCTTCAAATTTGTCGGCTATACTTACGTGAAGTCGAAATCTACTTCCAGTTCAGCAACGCAGGTGTCGTTCTTTCTGCATTTTTTCTCGAATGGAATCTGTTTAGAAAAAAATGTTTTTACATTGACTCAAGAAAACACAAGTGCAGGTTTAGCTCCCTGTGAGAAAATAGGAATTTATCATTTAGACATTTACTTATAAAAAGGATTCTTGAAGGTCAAGCCTTTTTTTGAATGTCACATACGTGCTTGAGGTAGTTGTTTTTGCACTAAAAATCAATAAAAACCTGCTAAGAAGTCTGTTTCTGTGCTGGATCTAGCTCTGGATTTTCAGCCCCAGAAAATTTAGTACAAGATGAATGTTTTTGTTTTCTTGTTTATATTGTAGCAATGAAAAGTGGATGTTATGTCTGCCATTACATTCGGTGAAACCACACAACACCTGAAAACACTCTTTCTTGCTAAATAATGTCACTGATTTATTGGACCATACTCTTGCCACAAGCTCTACCTTTAAATATTCAATCTTTCTCAGCTTTTTCAAGGCATAACCCCTCTACCAACTGCAACATTTTTCAGAATACAAACCTCAAAAATGGCCTCCTTCTTACAGTCCGTGTTTAGGACGGCAATTGCGTTCTCATTGTCAGGTTGGGAAAAGTTAAACTTAATGCTGATGGGGGATAACGTGTCCTTCACACATTTCTGCAAACAAAAAGAGGAGTTTAAACCAGTGTGTAGTAATGAGCAAAAAGCCGTATTTCATGAATGGTCATACCGGCATGAAGACTGAATGATTGAAACACGTCGCTTGTGTGGTGAGGTTATAGTGGATGTGAAGACTCTTGGTTTTCTTATCAGTTGGACTGAAGAATCCTCGATGGGTTTGTCTCATTAAATCCACACTGAGCGTGTACAGGATTCCCAGTGTGAGATTAGCTTTTTCTACAAAAACATATGGCAAATCCCATAAAAAAACACATTAATACCAACAGTTTCCTTTACAGCACATTGTATTTATGAGTTGGGTTTTCCTACCTGTTTTGCTCTTTGTTGTCTCTTGCAACTGAAAACATGTTGTTAGGTTAACCATGGGCAGAACTTCATGGGGATTGTTTACGCAGTCGATGTTTTCGATACTTATTACTTCAGGATGGAACGACAAGTTAGCTGCAACATTATAGACTGGCTTGGACCTGGAACACATCACATAAAGGAAAATTATACAATTGTATTGGTGTAAAGCAAGAAAAAAAATACATGGACATTTCAAACTTGGTTATGATATTTCATCAAACATATATAGGAAAATAACAAAGTAGAAAATGTACATTTTTGTTGTTAAGGTGAAAGGCTGGCACATTGGAAATCAAGATTCTATTCCCAGTGTGGGTGCTTCTGCAAGACCCTCCTAACTACTGCCTTATAATCCATGATAGAAATAGAAACTGTCATGCCGGTTTTTATGTACCGCAGGCAAACAAGGTTAGTGTCAGGTGCTGGGGAACCAAACCACCTTGATGGAAAATGTACACTCAGAGCAGCAACTGGATTAGCTTTGAGAACAAGATTTTGTTGAAATAACTGTTTAGAAATCCAAAATCAAAGCTTACAGCAACTAGTAGCTAAACATTCCTACAAATGGCAGCTGATATCACAACTTCAGATTGAAGAGACACATTACAAATGCAACACCATGGGAGAGCAAGAACACCAGGTCAGAGAGGTGGCTATATCAAACTCCCAACCAGAACTTGTATCTCTGAGAAAAGAACATCCCTGAACTGAATTGAGTGACCATCAAGGTGGCAGACCTCTAAGAAAGATCGTCATGTATGGAAAAACTGGATGCCTACTGGCTAAGACTGCACTGCATGAGCAGCTAGCAGCCCAAATGAACCAACTGCTAAGAAATGGGACTCGCCCGATGTGGCTAACAGAAGGGCAAACAGTTCTGATCCAGAAAGATCCCTCATACATCATTGCAACCAAAAGGAATGGCCATATGGATCCATACATGAGGAAAGCACGGAAGAGTGTTGGCAAAGATACCAGAGAAGTCAAACACTAACCCCTGGTTGACAGAACAGTCACTAAAGGCTGCAAGTTGTGACAAGGCAACCCGTGCATTGTCTGGATTGATTACAAGGTGACTCATTGCTCATTCTAAGAGCACTTAAGGCAATCTCAATTAGGTTGTTGAAGACCACCCTAGAAGTCAATGGCAAGCTACTTGTACAAATACCCATCAAATGTGGCATATATGTATACAAAGGATATTTAAGGATAAGGCTACGGATACTGACTGAGGAATCAATCTCTTCATGGATGATATCAAGCTATACACTATGGGTGAGCGGGACATTGACTTCTTAATCCACATCAACAGAATCTACAGTTCTGAAATTGGAATGTCATTCAAGTTTGAGGAATCCCATTGGATAGTGACGAAGAGATCCTAGATGGTTTACATTGGAGGAATCTCACTCATAGAAGGAATATAGGAGACATTGAGGACAATTATAAGTACCATGGAATACCACAGGCATATGGCAACCTGGAACAGGCAACAAGAAAAGCTGGAACCGCCAAATACCTCCAATGAATAAAGCAAGTTCAGAGAAGCCAGGTCAGTGACAAGAGCATGACCCTGGAAAAAATAAACTGTTACACACTGGCAGTTATCAGACAGCCTGCAGGTATAATGAAATCCCCAGGAAGTGATACAGACTACAGATATTTAGACACGAAGCTCCCAACATACATGGAGGGTTGCATCCAAAACCCTTTACCCTGAGACTGTACACTAGTCGGAGGGAAGACTCCCTGGGACTAGTGAGCGTGGAAACCACTATCCAGGATGCAACATCCAAGATGCATGAACATATTAAGCACAAGGCCCCAACTGACAGTGTTCTTAGTGAATGTCTCAGCCAATGAGAGAAGAGGGTGTGTTGCTGGAGGACAGATCCTTTATGGAAGGACAACCCCCTGCTTAGGCTGTACCACCAAACCATGACTTAAAGGGTAACCAAACCCTAAATCAACTTTTTTTTGGCTGTTGACCTTTACAAATTGGGCTGTAAAAGTGTTTTCTGTTCGTCATTGCCACATTTTTTTACAAATTAAAATAAGCTTGTTTAATTCTTGAAAATATAGTCAAAAACCGTCTGTGTGCTGCCCCCTACAGGTTGAATCAAGGTATTACAGTTGCACTTTGTGATTGGTCAAACCATGCAAGTTTCACGTAATGATCTGCAGCCCCCAAGCCCCACCCATTTTGAAAATGGGTGGATTTTCATATTTCGGCTGTGGGTGGAGTCAGGCTCCAACTTCCATGTTTGGTTACCCTTTAAGTGGCTGATTTCATAAAATTTGATAGACACATTTGCACAGATACAATTAGTACACACACACACCTGACACACTGAGTCCCTTAAATATGATTGCCCAAGTGTCTAATTGTCTGTTAGGATTGTTTCCATCACATTCCTAACAGTCAGAATGCTTGTTTGATGTGTAACATAAAAAAATCTGCATATAAATGTATCTTTACAAAAAAGTTAATGATCACATATTAATTAACCATAAAACATGCATGCAGGAAGGCTTTAAAATCAATATTTTCATGAATCACACATAGAACTCACAATAGCCATACCTTAAAACAACAGCAGCGCCCTGTGATCCAACCACAACATCTGGAAGCCCATCATTTCCAAGATCTCCATGTCCATCAACAGCTAGACCAAAAAACCTCATTTCAGGTTGAAAACTCTTTCCATTGATTCTCTAAAACAAGAAGAGAACAATTTTAATCTTTGTGACATGTTTCATACAAAAGACTAAAAATCAAGTATTCTGGACACTGGAGAAGTAATACAGGCCGTTCCCACAGGGGGGAGTCTCTGCTCTAGGCTTAAGAACTAATACTGTAATGCATAGGAATAATATTGTTTCCTGCTGGAAATTTAAGAATAAATCCAGAAAGGAGACAGTTCATCTTGAATCTTTGAGTTTCACATTGAGCATACCTCCATGTTTTCAATACCAGGCATCGGTTTATTTTTGTCTAAACCTGCATTATTTTTATTGCGGTTCACAGATATGCTGGAGTCAACCCAGCGAATGAAAGGTGAAACCACCCTGGACTGTTCGCCATTGTATCGCAGGGCCTCTTATCTATTCAGTTCAGTCGATTTATGAAGTGCCAGTTTACAACTCAGATGTGTTTTTATCAAAAACCACAAAAACATCAACAACTTTTTGCTTGATTTCTATTTGATCCTTTTCAAACTCTCCCCAAAATTTGTCTGTTGAAGATTAAGCTAAAGTCAAGGATTGGAACAGAATTAAAACATTTGGACATTTGATAGAGTTGATGCTTCGTCACCTGGCTGAAGGTGTGGCGTATCCCACTATTTCTGTCTCCGAGATAAATGTACACAGCTCCATGGTTATCGTCCTCCAGAGGGGCGCCGACTGCTACATCTCGGAGTCCATCTCCATTCATATCAGCAAGGCTGGATATGGTGGTGCCAAATCTCCCCATAGATGGAGCCGTCAGGCTCAGCCTCATTTCCAGTTGCTTCTACAGGAAACAAAGATGTCCACTATTTCAAAATGAATGTATCAATAATGACAGTCTTTTAAGTGTCACGATGACCCACCTTATTGGTCAGTGCGTAGACATAGACTTTGCCTTCTGTCTTTTGTAGAGGCTGGTAAAACATTGGAGCTCCCACCAACAGGAAGTCAGTGCTATCATCTGAATCAATATCGACAGTGCAGATCTCCGCGCCAAAATAGGAACCGACCTGTTGAGTATAATATCTGTATTTATGGTGTTTAAGGCAACTCAACAGCTATCTAGAGTTTTCTGCTAATGCACAAGGCTGTGGCGTTGCCAGGAAGTTCTGTGGTTTCCTCTTAGTAATCATGAAAGTTGGTGAACAGTTTTTTAAACTTTCCCAGCAGAGTCAAAGCATTTGTTGAATTCAAGTATTTTCAGCCCCAAATGAGAATACACCTTTTCAATTTTAATTCCAGTAGGCCTTATTTATGACTGACCTTGGTCCCCTCTAGTCTCTGCTGTACAGTCCAGTGTTTTCCAGTACTAGAGAAAATTACAACTTGTCCAGTGTGTTGAAACCGGGGAGCGCCCGAGAAATATAGAGGAACTCCATTCCTCTCCCCGGTGGATAAGGAAAATCCTACAAGAGTAGGAGACACACTCAGACCACAAGGTATTTACCATCAAGTAACACTGACACCAAACAATAAAGCTGATTTCTATCAGGCACATATCTCATTCACAAAGCAGCTCATGACAAGTTTACCCATGTAGGAATCCATCTCCATGTCTGGATCCAAAATCTGATCTTCATGTTGTTCTTCATCTTCATTTTCACGCTGCTCCAGAGAACCACGCCAGCTGTTTGATCCCACCGAGCCCAGAACCAGAGTGTCCTGACAATGGTAAAGTCAAATTAGAACACACGCTTATTTTCTGGTGTTTGTTTCTTTGAGAATTGAGAAGCCAGTCTGCCCTCTGGTTGGTCAAGAGTTTAAATCCCAGGTCAGATAGTTATTGCTTCTTAAGGCATTTGTACTCCACATTGCCACCATTTGTAACAAGTAACCATAGAGCTGTTTTGGATAAAAAATGTCAGTGAAATGCTGGTAAGGAAAGATGTCTTCTGATTGTTGAACAAGTTACACTCTTAATATGACAGGATGGAAAGAAAAGATAACGAGGGGAATTACCCAGTGTACTTATTGCAAAGTGTAGTGTGTAATTATTAGAAAAATGGCATATAAAATATTAATTTAGATTGAAAAGTGTATGAAGTCATGAATTTTGAACATGGTTTATATAGGAATTTTGGTGATGGAATTTGGGTTCTAAGTGTTTTTTATTGATCTATTTTTGCCAAATATGTGTTTGTTTTCACTGTTGTCATGGTGATGGTGGGTGTTAATATTAAGATATGAATCTTTGATGCTTTGATTCTGGTAAAACTAATTAAGGTAGCATCACTACTACAATGTGGAACATACAAAATAACATTCATGGGAGTTCTATATTAAAAATGAAACTCATCAAATGTCTGATGGTTAAATGTTGCATTTCTTTTTCTTTCTGATGTATTAGATTGAATGGGTGTGTTATTAGGCCTGTTATAATATGTTGTAAGCATGATTACACCCTTTAAAACTAAATACCTCAACATTTAAATATTCCTGGAATCATTACAAAGCACTGGAAGGATTTAGCATCACTCACCTTGTAATAGGCAGCACTGAATCCAGTCTGAGACATTTCATTAGTTAAGTTTCCTGCCAGAGCCACTTTGGACCCTGAAAAAGATCATGCACATGTATCACTAAAGGGTGTCAAAAGATCAGATCAAAATTGTAGTAAATGTATAGAAACATAAAAACAAAAACAAAAAACTTACCTTCCACAACGAAGATCTTATTTTGGAAGTTTTTTAAAATCCCATCAAGCCCTTTATAGTCCTCAATTTTAAAAACATTTTTGTCCTTCGGCTCTGAGGCGATGGGTTTAATTTTTTCCATGCTATCAATTTTAACCTAAAACCAAAAATCTGCATGAAGTCACGACTTTCACATAACTCCAGGTCAAATATTTAATATCGTCTGAGCAATAAAACAGTTACTATGTATGAAGGTAAATATGTGCCAACACACACAAGCTTGAATCTCACACAAACATGTAAAACTGAATGTGAAGTTGAAGCAAATAGGAAAACCTGAGAAAAATTTGTACTTGAGGAATGTAACGTGGGAACTTGCAGACAAAAATCTTAACTTGTGTTTTAAAATGTTCACACACTTAAGATTTCATCTGAGGTTGCGGGTAAACAAACAACTTATAAGACTGTGTTGAAAAAAGTCTTTACTCGTAGGTTCAATTATCTTCTGTAGAAGAGTTTCATATTAATGGGAGTCTCAGTGTTTTTCTGACTTTTGGCACAATCCCCACGAAACGCCAAAATAGACTTACATCGGAGTGTGGGGAGAAGGGGGAGGCGGAAAGAGGCGCTCTCGTCGGAAAACAACCAATCAGAGGATGGAAGATCTAGCTGTTTCTTTCTGAACTGCTTCTCAGTAATGGTGCACCAAGCTGGGTTAAGTAACATCAGAGTACTATATTGACACTTCCCTTCCTTGTTCTTGTAAGTAGGAAATATAATCTTATGAATATACGTGGGAGTGGTCCAGCTATGGTCAAATTCAACACACAGATCAGAGGGGGGTAGATGAAACAGCCAGTTCCAACAGCTAACACTATACTAATTTGATAAGAACGGGATTCTATTGACCATCTGTTAGTACTATTAAATTATAACACCATCGTAGAAATATAAACCATTCCCTAAAGGTGCATTCCCACCAAAGATGATTCGGGCGGCAGAAGCATCCATCTCCAATGGACTGACCCCGGAGCGCGGGGCGGGCACCTGGGCACTTTGGGGTGGAAACCGCGAACCGTGGAGCGCATGCGAGAACCAGGGAGAGCGGTGCAAGTTTTTTTTTTTTTACATAAGAACATTTTTGCACACAAGTTCTGACTTTTTTTCAGGCAAGTTACTGCATTACATTGTTTCAGCATCTTCTCAGGTTTTCCTTTTGCCTGAAACTTCACATTCAGTTTTAAATGTGATTTAAACTTGTGTGTATTGGCACATATTTACCTTCATACTTGGCTATTTATGTTTCCTACAAATGTAGCATCATTAACAAACTGCCTCTTCACTTTTTCTACAACAAAGACTCAAATTTCAATTTATTTTTTTAATAACTTACCCCGATGACAAACCGAATGATGTTCTTTTGGTCATATTTTGTAAGAACTCCGTCCTTTTGAGTATCACTGGGATCTCCGTCCGTTATGAGAACCAGAACTTGAGTTGCACCAGGAGTGGCGCCCGCTGACTCTTTTCCAAACAGGTTGTCTCTGGAACAAGCATCAGTGACATCCAAAGATTTGTGTAGCTTTCTCTTCACAATTATCTTTAAACAGTTATGTCACTTGTTGTGTAATGAAACTTACAAGATAAACTGAAGGGCTCTATATGTGTTTGTGAGTGACTTCATATGCTCTTCTTTGATCAGTTTCTCCAAAGCTCTTCCTGCAACGTGGTCATTGAAGTCAAAAACTATTCTGGGTCTGCGGGAGAACTGAACCGCTGCAAACTGAAACATAAATAATAAAACATCCACATTAATCATCAAAAATTAGGTTGATGTAAATAAATCTGTAAATGTTGGTGTCCTTCAGTGACCTTGATTGTTGTGTTGGATAAACTGTCCATGATGCTCTTAATGAAATCTTTGTTTTTTTTAAATTCTTCTTCAGTCATGCTGCCTGATCCATCAAACAGAAAGACCAGGTCTACTTTGTTTTTGGTGCACTCTGAAAAAATATGGTTTAATGAGAGCAGAGCAAAAATATACAGGGCAGACTTCAGTGTTGCCGTTTCTGTCACCTTGGAAGCCTGGTTTAAAAGAGCGTGAAACATTATCTTTCATGCTGAGACACCAACTGTTGAGGTAGGAGTTCCCTAAGCATTCATGGACAACGTTTGGACTGCACACCTAAAGCAGAAGATGAAAGAGGCTAGAAATCCAGTGGGATCTTGAAGGTCCATCTCAACGTGAGGAGCTCTCACCGTGAACTCGGATCCAGTTGGTTTTGCAGCTATTGACATACCCAAATGCTTGATTTTTGTTGAGTTTGCGTCCGGAAAATCTGTCAAAGTAAAATTGAAGGAAGCTTTATAGTCACATTCATAAAATACTCCTTTTTTTTAATTTTGGCTTTTTTTGTTTAGTTACAATAATAAAGAGTGTTAGAGGTTCATACCCTGAGAAGTCTGGCAACGTGGCTTTTCTTCATGTCTGTACTTGCATATTTCCCCAGATCCATTTAAGCTCAAAGGTGCTGTGACAATGATCCTGTGGATCACAGAAAAGCTGTGAGGTCAGTCCAGTGTGTCTAATACTGTCTCACTAACAAAGGGAAACACGGTTATTTATGTTAGCCACAGGATGTAAATCTACATTACTCACAATAAGAAGTTAGGAATATT
This sequence comes from Oryzias melastigma, assembly GCF_002922805.2. NCBI lineage: Eukaryota > Metazoa > Chordata > Actinopteri > Beloniformes > Adrianichthyidae > Oryzias > Oryzias melastigma. The sequence continues at coordinate 28,993,903 of NC_050512.1, forward strand.
GTGAAAACTGTGGATGTGGTAAACACAGAGTTTGCTTCACAGATTTTCATTATAGGGAGGCAGTTTAGTGTTTTCCACATACTGGTTTCACTGTGTACTTGTGGCCAAAACCCAAACATTTTAAAAGAAAAGTGTTTCAATATGGGATCAATTTCGACATTTTGTGAGTATAAAAAGCTAATTTTGTCCTTCCAAGTTCATCATTCAAACAGCCATGAGAACATGACGTCTCCTAACGAAGGAGCAGCGCCACCTGGCCATAGTTTGGAGAGAATATAGACTCATTCGATTTGTCTGTTTGTAGTTCTTGATTTGTAACTCATCAAATACATTGTATGCATAACTGTGTTTTTGCAATTGTACGTGTGCAAACAAAAAAAAAAAAAAAAAATGCAATTTACCTACGCACAGCTTAAAACTAGTTACACATGCAAATCTTTAAAGTCCCCTTTGACAATTTTGATTAAATTTTAGCATTTTTCCTAGTAGTGTTTTAATGATGATTAGGAAGTTTTTAACCAAAATCCCACGACTTAAATCTTTTAAAAGCCATTTTTCATGTTGACCTCAAGCCTCTGTTTCCAAAATCTCCTCTGAGGAGGCGTGGCTTTTGGAGCAGTGCAGCTCCGCCCCTGATCCTCCACTGTCTGATTATGATAGATCTGTGTCTCGCTAGCGTAAATCAGCACCACTGCTACATAAAAATGTCCAGCCAAATGGTTCTTAGCCGAATGTCAGCTTGGAACAAGGAAGTGAAGATCTTCATGGACAGAACTTCCTCCAAAATCCTGATTCTTTCTCCTTCCAGTTCACCAAAGACTCTTTTAGCTAATTCTCCAATGTTTATTGACTGTGATCAATACATTCAATCATTGGTTTCTCAGAGTTCTTGATAAAATAATCAAAGCTAACATCAAAATGCTCTTTCATTGATTTACAATCCTTTCCAACTGCGGTCAAATGAGCCGCCGTTCACATTTCCGTGGTCACATCAAGAAGCTCCGTGGAGTCTGGTGGAGATTTTCCAGCGTTCTCAGTCCTGCTACCGTAAGTATTGGATGAAACTCACACCAAAAATCCAGTGATGCTGATTTGACCACAGAAATGTGAACGGCGGCTCATTTGACTGCAGTCAATGTGAAGATACCATCTTCTCTTCTCCAGAACCTGAACTAGACACTAGGAACAGATGAGGGTTTAGTGCATGTGCAGCAGAGCTGTTGATGGAAAGAAGATCATTCATTCAAACAGAGTCTGTCTGAGACAGTTTGATTGACAGATTTAAAAGGAGAAATACTCAGAAATACAAAAACAAAATGATTTTGTGACGAAGAGGCTGAGACATTTGGATCCAAGTGCAACTGATTTAATAAACAAGGGCAAGACATATGCGTGGTCAGAGTCCAGGCGTGGGTCGAGGTAGGAGGCAGGCAGGAAACCGAGGAGACAGGCAGAGATCAAAAACACAGAGAATCACACAGAGAAGGTATACTCAGACTGTAAGAGGACCAAACAAGACTTCGCACTGAGCAGAGGTTAGAGAGTGACATATACAGGGTGATGATGAGGTGATGAGAAACAGCTGAGGAAGGCTTGCACCAGAGAGAGATGGATTATGGGAGATGTAGTAGAGGAAGGGAGCAGGGCTTGTTAATACTCTGGCGAGAGCTCCCTCCGGTGGTTAGAGGTAGAAATACGGGGCTCAACTCTGACAGATTTCTTATTACAATTGTTTTCTTTTATAAGAAAAAATGCCACAAATCCATGTTAAAAACTCAAAAAACAGGATTTTCATCGGAGGACTTTAACAAGTACACTGAAATAATGAAGACACACAGCAGCATTTACACACAAATTAGATTTGAAACTCTTTTCAAGTGTCCAAGATTTGAAACTAAATGATTTGTTTAAATGCTGCTAGAAAGCTGGGTCATCAGAGTTTTCTTATGAACCGCTATGAACTTAGATTGTCAATAACGTGATGAAAACTTGCTATCCTCTCACTTTCTTAAACAGATATGCCTCAATAATTAATGTAAGCGCCATTTTTTGGGGAGTTTGAAATGGCATAGAATTGCATTTTGTTTTAATGATTCCATGTATATTTTGTTTGTGTAACATTTGGATCTGCATGATTGTTGAATTTGTTTAACCACCATAGGACACAACTCTGTTATTTCATGTCCATTTTATGTGTCAAAGAAGAAATTCTGTCTTTGAACTTGTTGTTAATAAAGATAGGATGGACATGGACGACTAAGTGACATGGTCATGTGCGGCTACGTTGTTAAAGGTTCAAGGTTTTTTATTTTTCTATATTTGCATCAACTTACATTGAGAATTCTTGTGCAAAGCTCTCAAAGTCACCGTTTAGGTTAAGGGATAGAATAGGAATTTCTGTACAAGTTTAAATAACAGTATAGAGATCTCAAAGTATGTACATCAGAAAAATTCAAACTGAATGATAAAAAACAAAAGGTGCAGGTTCACTGGAGGGCTGGAAGTAGTGCAGGAGCAATTTGAAAAGACTGAATATTGCATGTTGATCAATTACAAAAAGACAAATTGCACATTTGTTCATGCGTGTAAACCAGAACTTTGTCTTTGTCATTCTTTGCAGAGATTAATTGATTAGAACCAAAAGGAACCAAACCATGGGAAGAAAAGATTAACCTCTACAATTAAAAAAATATATATATCTAAATGTGTTTTAAGACATTCAACACTAAAATTTGGTCACGCTTTCCTGCAGCGCCTTCGCCACAGAGCTATTCCACAAGCAAGCAGTGCAAGGTCTTCCTCGACACCCAGAGAGCACACTGAGTCGATCAGCCCTACGTCCCACTCCGCTCCCTGGGTGTGGAGAAGGACCTAATGCTCTTCTTGCCCCAAAGACCCTTCAAAGGCATAGAACTGATCGACTCATCACCTATACAGCTAATACAGCGGGAGCGGGCAGCGCCAGGTCCTTCTCCACGCCCAGAGAGTGTAGTGGGTTGGTCAGACCTAAATCCCGCTCCTTCATTCCCCTTATACAGTGAAAGCATGGAGCTCTTCCTGGAGTGGACGAGTCCATCAGCTCTACTCCTGGCTCTCTGAGGCAAACAGGCAGTGCCAGGTCCTTCTCCACACCCAGGGAGCGGAGCAGGACGCAGGGCTGATCGACTCTAACCGCTCTCTGGGTGTGAAGGACCTTGTGCCTCATGCTATCACTGTAGCTGGGAACTGGCGCATGCGGAAGAGCTGGCAGGGAAAGTGCAGCCGTGAGGGAGTGATGAGAATAGAGAAAAGTTAGTGTGGAGTGTTTTAAAAAAGACTTTTTTATATTCAATAACAGGGAATTTATGTTTAAGAAAGTGGGGAAAATGTCAAATTTTTAATAGACATTTTCCACAATCTAAGATCAAAGCGGCTGATAAGAAAACTTTGATGCATTCTAGCAGCATTTAAACGCATCACAAACGAGACGAGAAAAGAGTTTCACATCAGATTCGTGAGTAAATGCGGTTTTGTGTGTGTGTATCAGGCGATTTGTGAGTACTTTTAAAGATTTGTATGTGTAGTTAGTTTTAAGCTGCTGGTTTTTAAAGTTGTGCATGCATTAATTGTAATTTCCATTTTTTTGTATTTCGTAATTTTTGTAGATTTTAATACTCAATTGCAAGTACACACATGCACAAAATGTATGAGTTACAAATCAAGAAGTATGCATACACAAATCGGATGAGACTTCTGTATAATCTCTCCATGTTTTTTTATGAGCACAACTCATATGAGGATGAACTAGTTTGAGCAATTTGAGTTTGTAACTTTATTTTTGATGTAAATATAATTGATTGATTAAACCAGATTAAAGACCCGTTGAGATCAAGATCTCATTTTCAAGGGCGACCCGGCCGAGATGGCTGTGACCTCCCAGCTGTTGCACAACTTTGTAATGACATCATCCCCATCTGACTGCAGCAGTCAGCATCTGAGACCACGCCAACGATTTTTATTTAAAAATCAGGCGGCGGCAGCTAACCCTGAAGGTTCTGCTGATCCCTTCTCATTGCACATTGGCAGTTTTATATGTGACCGTAGCTTTATTAAACCACAAGCGATCATTTAAAAAAAAAAATGGCTTTTTGAAAGTTTTCACAAGAACAGCATATAGAAACGTACCCCGTCTTGTCAGCTGATGTGAACTGAAACACTTTATATCCAAAGAAATCTTTCTTTTCTCCAGATAAGACTTTGACATCCGTTGTTCCAATGTTGAAAGCCAAAGAACTCGGGATGACTGCAGCTGAAAAACCGGTGAGAAAAATAAAATCACTGAACACAATCTTCAAAGAATGTCATGTTGGGTTTAACAATGACAATTGTGACTCGTATGTTTAAAAAAGATGAATGGGAATTATCTAATGCTGACAAAACTTAACACAAAAAGTAAATTTACAGTTTTTCTGTGGAATAAAAATGAAATAAATGTAGAAAAATCTATTTAAGGACGACACTGTAAAAATAACATACATTAATGAGAAAGGCGGAGAAATCAGTGCTGCTGTCGAGAGTAAAAGAAGTCAAATTTGTTATATATTAAAAAAATATAAAACTGTCATAACGGAATTGTTAATATTTAAAAGTTACCTTTTATATATGAAATCTTTAATTAAAAAAGTTTAATTCTCTAAACGGGATAGTGGAACTCTACAGCTCTGACTGAGTTTTAGTCAGTAAGAATCTGGACAAAATGGCTGTTATAATTCTTCTCTATCTCTAAAATATGCATTTCTACCAAAAAAAAGTCATATTTCTTTTAATATCAGCTCTTTCTTTTTGCTCCTAAAGTGCAGCTTAAACTTTTGAGCTCAGAGGCATAAACTTCTGCAGGATGCTCTCCAACTACTGATCTGTAAATTTAGCCTCAAACTGTCCTGTCCTTTTATTTTATTCTGAAGCAGCTTTGATATCTCTGAAATCTAAAACACAAGCCAGTAATTACGCAGAAGTGGTTCTAAATTATGTGTGTGAGCATCTACTTCTGACCGAAGAGAGTCATGCTGATCATGATGAAAACATTTTCTGATTTCCCCTTTAAGGCTAAATTACAATAAATAACAGGTGTAATAAAAAAATAATTGCTTATTGTTCTTTATATTTTGTACTTTGTGGATATTTTTTTGTCCTGAGTTCTATGATGTGTGAGCTTTATTTCACACGTTTGATTAAAAATGCAACACCTTCCTGATGACCGATAAAAGGCTGGTTGATTTCTTCAGATCACAGTCATGTAAGTTCTCAATTTTTCTGAAAGCAGAAGTTCATAGAAGTGTAATTCTGTAACAGAGCTAAAGCATTGCAACACAAAATTGTCTTCTTTTTTTTATTATCTTAATCATGTGAAAATCTGTCCTAGAGGAGTAATGATGCATAACGCTACATTTGTAAATTTGTTCAACTTTTTGTGGGAACAAAATGTCAACCTCAAATAAAAATGTAAATTAATAAACTTGTTAATCTTGTAAATTAAATGAACCCTCCTCAGACTTCTTATCTACATTCCCGCCGCCCTCGAGTGTGTTTAAGTCCAGCAAAAGGTCCACGTAAACATCTGTTTATGGACATTTCTGACTTTTTATGACCGTATTTGAAGTCGACACACAAAACGCACATCCATGGTGGAACTTTAACTAACTCAGATTTGGTACAGATGGCGTCCATTTTAATGACGGAAGTACCAACCGTTTTAAAAATTATTCATGAAAAATAAATGGTTTGTGTCTGGTTGGAATTCTATTGCACCAAGTGTTTCAAATATCGGAATAGAGCTGTGAAAGAAAAAAAAATCGAGCAAGATTCGCCTGATTTGCACCGTTTCAACATTTTGTACCACGCCTTTTCTAACTGGTAGTGGACATGTGCTGCAAAAAAAATAGAAGACGCCCCTTCCTGCTCGTCCAGTGAGAACACTATGATGAAAGTGCGTTCAAGAATGATCTTTTAGTGCCTATAAAGCCTGGTGTGAATATATCACAAGTTTCTTCTAAACCTTAAAATGAGTCACATTAGTCTAGAAAAAAAGCCAAATTAAAAATTGTTTTAATGATAATCGGCTGTTAACAGAACCTTCACAAAAAATGTTATTTGGGGAGTTTCAGGAAAACAGCAGCTGATAACAAACACTGATAAATGTTTCAAGATTTAACAAAGACTTCTACTCTGCAAAGACTTACTGGCGTCTTTGGTTGAAGTTACTACCAAAAGTCTCTTGAGGTCAAACTCAGACTTTTACCTGATTCTTCTTACTTAAATGTAGGAGTGTAACAAATAATGAATTAAATTGATTATCATTAATATTGGATCAAGATACTTCTTAGATTTAGGCACGGTAGGATTATTTTACAGTAACTTAACGAAAAAGATCCATCTCAGCGAATAACACACTTTGAATTTTGCAAAGACGTGACCTCAGGGTGTGCTAGAATATTCTAAGAATGATCCCTTTGGATTATTTTGATGTGGAAAAACAACTTTATGAAACTAAAATATGAATGAATTTGACATTAATTCTTGTTTACTTGTTTGTACACTTATTTAATTTGCACTTGATTATCTTGCAAGAAATACAAGAAATCTGGAAAACTTGACCTGTACTGTTCAGTACCAGGAACTTATCTCTGAGTCAAACTGGTTGACGTTTTGGCTAAAGATGTCTTAGATCAATTTTAGATCAATGAATCGGATTGTTCAAAATTAATTAAATTCGTCAATCACAAATAATGATATAAATCCAATCAGGGTTCACAGTTAGAACGGTTACACCCCTGCTTAGAAGGCCTTCCTGTCACAAAGTCAGGAAATATTCTTAAACAACTAATATGCTTTAACACACAAATAAGTGTTCAATCATTTCTTCGCTGATGTTTGGCCGATTAAAGTTTAGTGTAGAACGACAGAACTCAAACGTTGAGACTCTTTGTGGCTTTGGGCTGGAACCGTTACGCTGACTCCGCTGTAGGATTTCCTGATTTTCAAATAACCACGAAACATGTTTTCCTTGTTCCTTTCTTTAAGATGACCCAAAACAAAATCAATCACCTAAAGAAAGTGTTTTATTTCACCAAATAGCGCCAAGGAGAAGCTAAAGCGATCTAAAAAACATGACCACACCTGGTTTCCAGTTTCATATTTTTACTCCGCCTTGTTTTCTCCTTTTTTTCCAGTATAAACCCCTATTCTGTATCCGACTTGGAGAAAAATTCAAATTACCTGCAGCCCAAATGCAGCAGATCAGGCAGATGCCCCGCATCTTTGTCTGGGGTGGTGGAGGACTGTTGCTGGAGCCACATGAGAGTGTGAGAACCAACTGCTTCCTGAAGAAAATCTACAACGGGCTGTTTCCGCTGCAGGTGGTGACACTTCATTTCACGCTTGCATTTTGCAAGCCTGGTTTCCTCTTTTTTTATAATACTTTTGACAAAGTTCAATTACAAGGAACATTTTATAAAAGGTAAAAGTTTGCAAACTGTTGGGGGTGAAACGTAACATGCAAATTTGTTCGAGACCATTTTAGGATCTGGAAGACCTTAAATCAACAAAGAATGAACACAAGGAAAAGGAAAATATAAAAAAATTGAATTGATGCTTTACTTTTTTTCTCACTTTTACAAAGCAAAATGATGGGTGTTAACAAGAGGAAGTTACATTATGCAACATGTGGACTAAAGCACCAAAACCACTTTTTATCTTCTGGTTTGATCATCCAATGTGAAAATACATATTGCAATTGATAATTCAATATAAAAAATATAATTCACTCACATGCTTTTAAAAATAAAATGTCAAATCAGTTGCATGTTAAATTGGGATAATTCAAATAAAATTGCATTCAGTAATTTGCAATTCAGTGTTGAATTTGGTCATGCATTTTAAAAAAGCATTTTGCATTTCTCATTTTAATTTTAAAAATGACATTTCATTTCCTTGTAGCTTAAAATCAATTGCATTTAATTTTCCAAGGTGTTTTTATGTCAAAAAAGCTCAAAACAAATTGTTAAAACACGCCCCCCCACCCTTCCTTTTCAGGCAGTCATGCTTTGCTCAACCCGTTCTAGCAAATATTTAAATAAAGTTGCATACGGATGAAAATCTGTGACTTAATAGTTTGAGAAATCGATGTGGAGGCGGGACTCATGAGCGTCTGACAGTTCTCAGTTTGAATCTTGAGTGCCTGTGTAATGACATGCATTACACCCGGAGGGGCTATTTTGCAATTGATTTTGACCTTTGACACAAAAAATTTTGGAAATTGAAACTACATTCGATTTTACGTTTCAGGGAATTAAAATGTAATTTGATCGTATTGAATTGTGAATTGGAAAATACTTTTTCATTTGAATTATGGAACCAAAATGCAATTGATTTTGCTTTTATTTCAAATTCCAATCTTTGATTGATTAAGATTGAATCATATTTTTATTATATTGAATTGTGTATTAACAATGTATTTTTAAATAGCATGATCAAATTGCAAATTTTTGACTGAGAAATGATTATTAGAACAACTTTAAAATGTGGGTAAAAAAGCATTCCATCTTTTGGCTCTGCTTTCCTAAATATTTAAACTGTTCAAATCCAATTTATTTTTGTTCTTTTTCTCCGAGTTGTCTTATTTACCTCTTTTTTAAATTTCTTTACTGATTGTATTATTGTTTTTTTAATCTCCTTCTCATCAACATACTTCTGCAGATCTTTTATTTTGTTGCCCAATCTGAAAAACACCAATCCAGCCAGTTTATCTGATGTTGATTATTATTACTTATTCATCCTGGTGCCACTTCCCTGTTGTACTTGAAATTCAATTTTTGGTTTAAACGAAGCCCCGAAGTGTTTGCAGGAAGTGCAAAAAGTTGCAGTTCCTCAAAGGACCACTGGGGTCTGGTTTCAGGAAGGAGCAAGCTTTAAAAGTTCATTTTTACATTCCAACAACAAGGATGTCTGGCTTGATTTAGTAAATTCAGTCTTTGTTTTACTTGTGTGTGTTTATAATTTAAATAATTTTTGACTCATTAGAGCTCAAATTTCTGCATTACTGGTGGGGGAATTTTGTTATTTTTGATCTTTGATTGGCAGGAGGGTAAACAAAACACTCAGTTTATCTTTTCTGATCCAAACACTCATTTAATGATTGTTGTTTAGTTGTGCGGAGTAAATTTATGTCAAAGTGGCTGACTCACTCCAAGCTTTTACTTTTCTCATTTATAATACTCCACGTCTATAACAGGGATTATAAACTCCAGTATGTGGATGTAATCCTCACATTTCTGCTTTGTCTTGTCAGCTTTAATCTTAGCACAGACTGCTTTGCAATAATTCTTGATATATTTTATAGTCAGCCTTACATTTTATAAAAAATACAGAAGATTTTGGTTCTTATTTTGCAGTTCTTGTGTGTTTTTTTAGCCTCCATATAAAACAGCAGCAGTTTCCTGTCACAAATCCATTATTTAGAAATAAAAATGTAAATACTTTCTTTTATTGTATTATTATTATTTGGTATAGCTTGTCAGAAATTGGTATTTAAAACATTGTTTTCAGTCTGGTTAACTCTCCACACATATCAGTACTAAGAAACTCTGATGTGTGATGGGATCTCAAAGGAAACAGTGCAGGAGTCTCACACGTCAATCACTAAATCTTAGTTCATAGAAATGAATGTTCCAATGGGCACAAAATGTCTAGTAGATAACTAATGCACATCTGCTGTAGATGTTTCCTGGAAATATCAGAGAACTCCATTTGGTTCCTCTATAAAAGTCCAGTAGAGGTCTTAACACATCTACCAGCAGCCGTCTCATATTTTGATATTTTAAAATGTTTACAGATATAAAATAAACACAAAAGTTTTACATCTATCCATCTTCAGAACCTACTGAATCCCTTTAGAGGTCACGGGTTGCTGGAGCCTTTCCCAGCTTCTGTTGGGTGAAGCTGAGGATTATTGGACACGTGACCAGTCCGTTCACACCTATAGGGCAACTTAGAGACACCAAATAACCTATAAAACGTGTTTTTTGACTGTGGGAGGAAACCCATGAGTGCCTGAGGAGAACATGGAAAGCCGAGATTTGAACCAAAACTTGGTGATTTTTTTAATCTCCGACAGATTAAAGAAAGACTTAGCAGTTTATAAAATATCATGAAGTATTGCTGCTCCAAACACTCAGAAAAACTGACTGTACACTGCAAAAAGTCTGCTTTAAAAAAACAGGAAAAAAACATACAAAAATAAGGTGAATATTCCTTAAAATAAGAAAAATTGTATGAAAACAGAGCAAGAAAATTTGATTTGTCAATACAAGTAAAATATCTAACCTTATAGGACCCTCAAATATCTTAAAATTAGTATATTTTTACTAATATCAAGCTAATTTTGGCTGATATAAATAGAAATTTTAAGATTAATTTTCTGAAAATATTCAAAATTATTTGCTAGTAAGGTTATCTTGACATAATGTTGCTGTACACAAGGGATTTGTTTCTTGAAACCAGCCAAATATACTGAAACAGTAGTACTTTTCTATTTTTTCTCACTATGTATGATAATTTACTTGAAATTCTTGAATTAAGGCAAAACTCCTGCATTGATCAAATGTCACAGGGTTGAATGAAGATATGAATCCAGCCTCTTTTAACTCCTTTAGGTGCACATGACTGGAAAAAATCATGATTATTGCTTGTCCAGGTTGATATAAAAACTACAGTTAAAACTTTTAATCTTCTTCTTTCATTTGATTTTCTTAACCAGTTTGCTACTTTCTTTTCTTTTTACTTCCTGTTTTGTATTTTTTTGACTGTGTGGTGAAACAGTCATGCTTTTTTTTATGCTTTGTCTTTTTTTGTTGCTAACTTCTCGTTTTACTTTTAGCATGTCTGGAGTGGAATGTCTTTTTTTTATGTCAGTTTCCCTGTTTCTCAGTCGTTTTTTTCTGATGACTGAGAAAGAAAATGGAACCTACAGAATCATTCCCTCTTTGAGCAGACAGTTGGATACTTATTGTTGTTTATTTGCTTTATTCATGTCATCACATGCTGGTTGCACAATGCTTTTGAACCTTTAGGGAGAAGTCGGCCACCGGGCATCCCTGTGTTATGCAACCCAGAGAAATGATGTCCACGTGGGGGGAGAAGACCAGAGGCAGGTTTTCTGGGGTGACCCCCCCACTGACTTCTATCAGAAGAGCTGGGAACTCCGTCTTTAGCACCTTTGCTGCACTGTGGAGCTCCTGCAGGTGGGGTATATTATAAACGGAAGTATAGGAAATATATTAAAATAACAGAATTTTGTGTGACTTGGGAGTTGAACCTCAGGTTTAAAGTTGTCCAGCATGACGATGTCGGCTCCGGCGGCCGCCGCCTCTCGACCCTCGGCTGTGGACTGACACTCCACCTCGATCTTACTGCTGAAGCCGCACACTGACCGCGTCACCTGCACCGCCTGACAAACAAAAACTCAAAAAATCTTGTGGCAGAAAACAATAAAAGATCTGTTTTTGTTCTTTCACTTGTTGTAACTTTTCAACCGTTAACATGAAATAATTCCAGCAAATTCTGAAGCAGAGAAAAGCGGCTCATCGAGCCGCTTTTCTCTGCTTCAGAATCTGCTTGAGAATCTGCTGGAATTATGTCGATCGTGCAAACAGTTGGACAGTTACGGTACGTTAAAAAATGTGTGTTTTTTAAACAACATCTCAAATGTTAAAGACTTAAGACCCTCTCCAATGAAAGTGGAGGACATATATAGAGAAAATTAACCTCAAATTTGTGTTTCTATTTATTTTTTGAATTATGACAAGATGACAAAAATAAGTGGGAAAAAACTTGTAGCAGTGACATAAACTCCCTCCAGTCGGAGGCATCCACTGGATGTATGTGTGGGGGTTCTGAGGGGCTGTAAACTAGCAGGAAAGCATGTGAACAGATGGATGATGGGAAATGGGGGCAGGATTACTCCATGTCAGCGATCCCATCCACACCTTAGAGGTAAATTTCTAATGAACTACTACCGCTCTGCAGAAACTATGTCCTAGAAAATGACTGGAAACGCTTTGAAAATATTAATTTTTTTTGTTAAATTTAAGCATATATACGGCAGATAGAATTCCAATCTTTGAAAAACATGTGATACTGAATGATTACGAAGGTATACTGGTTGAAAATGTTTTAGTTTAATTGAAAGTGTTTGCTGACTTTGTAAAAAAGGCAGGAGCCCATCTAAAAAAATATGAAACGTGTTCTTGGAAAATGGAAACAGGTCATTGCTATGATTAGGTTTTAGATTAGAATCTTAGAGACAGAGATATTATGAGTCTTCAGATTGTGACACAGATTCAGAATAATCATCTAAAAATTGCATAATTGTAACAAATTCATGGTGATGAATCATATTTTTAAAGAAATCTGAAGAAATCTCTGTATGCATTAACAAAGTGAATCACGATGACAGTGTTCCCTCATTTATTGCAGGAGTTAGGTTCTAAAAATAAACTACAAAAAGTGAAATCTGCTTTTTTACAACCATTTAAGGCTGTAAAACTCCTCACTACTCACTTTAAACACTTTTATCAGGCAGACATTAACATTCTCACACTTTTCACAATTTTTACACTTTGATTGTTGAATACCAAATAAGATGCAGAACAAAAAAGCTACAATAAAAGACAAAAAATTCATTCATATTCCAGGAGGAAAACAGCTGTCGTAGCACACACAAATGTATGTATGACTGTACATGAGAGCTGGACTGAGTGACTCCTCCCCCTTCGCCTTCCAAACAGGAAGTACCTGCTGATTCCAATAAGCCAATTTCTTTAGAAAAATAAACAGCTATAGTCATTTTATTTGTCAGAATACCCATAGTTGCTCTGACACCTTTTTTTGATAATAATATTTTTTATGACATTTATTCTTACTTCCAAATCATAACTTGGCCTGGATAAAAGAATGTTTCATTTCCAAAGTTCAAAATGTTTTATAGTCAGATTTCGCGTTATTGGCTTTTAGGTAGTCGGGGTGTGGACTTCCAACAGGCTCACTCCTGATTTGTTTCCATGGTAACACTGACTCAGACAGAATCGGACCAATCACAGCTTACTGGCGATTTCTGGTTCCAACATGGTGGCGTCCATATTTAAAAAAAAATGTCAACTGAAATGACTTCATTTGGTTGGAGCCGGATGTACGTCATTTTCTATGGGTGATGTCACACTCACTCAGTCCAGGTCACATATACAGTTAATGGAATCTCCACTGAGAGTGCTGCCCCGTGACCCGGTTCCAGATAAACAGATTTTATAAAATGAGTCTGTTAACTTCCTAACATCTAAGATCAAAAAGGATAGTATTCTTTCTTCAGACAAAATAAAGTTACAACTAATAGATGGTCTCGTCCATTTACAAATATTTAAAAAAGAAATACTACAAAGTAAACTTTGTTTTTATTGAAATCACCTTTAAATTCAACCCCTTTTCAGATGTTATTTATTTATTTATGTATTTAAATTCATAGATGTATTCCACTGTGAAAGAAAGCAGTTTATTAAGTTATAAGTTCAATGATTATCATAGACAGAAAAATGCTGAATTTAAGAAAAAAGGGAAACGGAAAAATGTGACAATGTGTAAAAGTGAAATGAAAATCCCAGTGATGATAAAAACAGAGAGAACCAATTCCTCAGTTTCATGCTGGGATGTTTCTACATCTCCAGACATCATTTGTTTCCTCTTTTTGATCAACTCTTAGATAAATTATTCCCGTCTATAAAACATTATAATTCCACTTCTCTTTTCTTAATGTCATCATCAGTTGATGTAATCAACCATCCAGAGGAATTTTGTAAAGAAGGATTTGAACAGACAAGTTTAAATTGGTTTTAATGTGATGATTTAATTTGACTAATCATCACCTAATGTTGGTTTTAGTGAAGTTCTTCTTTTGTTTCCAGGTATTTTTGAATATAACTATTAATGGTAAATATTTGGATTATATGGAGAAAATACTTTGCATACATTTCATACAAAGTTTAATTCAGATTGAACCTAATTTAGAGACTGGTAAAATTATCTGTCTATAGTGTTTGTTGTGGGCTGCACGGTGGCGCAGTGGTTAGCGCTCTTGCCTCACAGCGAGAAGGCCCCGGTTCGACTCCCGGCTGGGACCTTTCTGTGTGGAGTTTGCATGTTCTCCCCGTGCATGCGTGGGTTTTCACCGGGGACTCCGTCTTCCTCCCACCGTCCAAAAACATGCTTCATAGGTTAATTTGTGACTCTAATTTGCCCCTAGGTGTGGATGTGAGAGTGGATGTGTGTGTGATTGAGGCCCTGCGACGGACTGGCGACCTGTCCAGGGTGTACCCCGCCTTCGCCCTTCAGTAGCAGGGATAGGCTCCGGCACCCCCGCGACCCCGAAAGGGACACGGCGGTCAAGAAAATGGATTGAAGAAAATGGATAGTGTTTGTTAAAAAAAAAACTTTTTTGTGGATAGAATGTTGCTCAGGAAACTAGTGCAGTTATTTTAATTTGTATGTAATTTATTAAAAAAATGTAACCTTCATAAAAAAACTATGGCATAATTAAATTTTTTTTACATTTCTCATTTGTAGCTTTGTCCAATCCTGGATGCACCACATGCTAAAATTGTTTTTAATATTTATTTATTTATTATTCTATGTGAATCATAGAAAAAATATCTAAAAATCTTTATGACGGCTGCAGTGTTTGTCAGTGATCTCACTGATATACTTGGGTTTTTCAGTATATTCTACATACTTTCTACTGCTAGATAAGAACAATGCAAAGTCATGTCACCTAATGTTTAAAAAAAGGGTAACAGGAAAACTGTTGAAATAATGGATCAGTTGATTGCAAGCTCATATACTGTGCTGCTTAAAGAAGATATTTTGAGGTTTGTATATTTGTATGTTATGCTATATTTATTTTCACAGATCGACCCTCGTCTGTCTGTGTTTCTGAACAAAGAAAAGCTATCAAATCCAGAACCCATGAGTTCAACTGATGTTTTTGTACAAGTACATGAGAGAAGCAATACATATTTATTTATGATACAACTATGCTTTAGATTAAGTTTATTTATAACTATAATATTGCTTCTTTAAAGCAACATTATATTGAGTGTTTTGCAGCACCTCATCTAAAGTGTTTCCCAAATTCCTAATGAACTCCTGCCTCTCTGCAGAAACTATGTCCTAGAAAATGACACAAAATGTTTTATTTTGGCTAAAAATTGAATAATCAGAGTTAAAATAACACTGGGAACTCTTTTAAAATAGATCAAAAGATCTTTAAAAGATTTTTGTGAATATCTTATGAAGCCCAAATAACAGCTGGAATAATAACCTACAAGAGTATCCAAAAACATTGGAACAAGTTGATTTGAACCACTCAAATTTTCAAAAGTGTAATGCAGGTTCTTATCACCAATAAAGAAGACAGAGGCTGCTGACATTTGTATTTATGAGCAACAAATACTAGAAATGAAGTGCAGCTTCCCACCTTTGTGATGCTTCCCGAAGCCCAAACATGGTTGTCCTTCAGCATCACCATTCCACTCAGATCCTGTCTGTGCATGGACACTCCGCCCACCAGCATGGCGTACTTCTCCACCAGCCGAAAGCCCGGCGTGGTCTTGCGAGTCCCAGCCACTTCCCCGTGCCAACCAGAAGCCTTTGCGATTGACTGAAGCTGGGAGCAGCGGGTGGCGATCCCAGACGCCCGGGTCAGGCAGTTCAGAGCTGGCCTTTCGCCGAGGAGGAGGTCTCTGGCAGGACCTCTCACTACAGCTGTCAAGGTGACAGAATCTGGACCTGAACACACAAGACATTCGCAATCAATTATCATATGTGTCGCACAATTATTTGAATAAATGAATATTACCCGACCCTTTCCTCGCCATCTCCCTTCACTCTCCCCCTTTGGCCCTGCCACCTTGTTTTTTCAAAATGGCGACTTTTCTGTTAGTTTAGATCCATAGCAACTATTTTATGTTTTGGTCCCCTGGTCGTGATGAACAGGTCTATGTCATTTTTAAAAGCATCGGCACAAGTAAACTTTTGTATTTCCTTAGCAACGGAGATTTATTGTTAACCACGCCCACATTCCTAATATGTTCATATTGTATGTCATTTTGTTTCACTCAGCTTGAGCTAGGGATTCATGT